>NW_008824414.1:848891-875095 GCF_000699105.1 Pygoscelis adeliae | reverse complement strand
ACCTTTTATGTTTCCTTAGTTTTCTCTCTCTCTCCCCCTGCACAAAAGTATCACTATTTATTATTTTCTGGCACTTAATCGTATTTTCTTGAAGCAGCTCTCATCATGCAGTAGCATAGCTTCCCAGAGTGTGCTTTACCTACCCATAAGATTATGTGACATTTCAAACTTGACTGAGAGCATGTGACTGCATGGTTCTAATACTGTACAAACATTAGATTTTAGCTCACCATCGTTGCAACCATCCATAATCCTACTAGCTACAGCTCTTCCCATTGCTACACAGGAATCACACTTACGTATGTTACAGCAATGGAGAGCTCATTGCTTCTCTAAAAGCACCTATTACACACGCACTCCACACATTATGTCCAGCAGCACATGCACGAGCAGGTACTGAGGAGTCAGGACTGACACATTCCTCCCTCTTTTCAGAGGAAGAAGTCCTGTTTCCCTTACAGGCAGCTTACAGCACAAATTTTTCAGGGAACCTGCAGAAACCTGATTACACACAAGTAACTTACTTTTTTCCCCACCTATGTATAAAACAAAGTCCAAAGATTGCCTACCACAATGAACATTAGAAAGTCTTATGAACATATTTGCTAAAGGTGCAAGGCAGGGTAAAGGAAGTAGACTACTTGGGAAAAAATAAACTAGTCAAGCAAACAAAAAACCCCCAGTTTGCATAGCCTGAGCCATGATTTCTCAACAACTGATGCTGGCATAATCACAAAAATTAAAGTGACAATACACAGTATTAGAAAACCACACTTCCTACCTAAAAGCATTCACTGACCTAAGAGGCTTAGAGCCAGCAACACAAAAGCATCCCAAGTTAAATTCTGTGCCTATACATGAAAGTAACTTGAGAAATATCAGGTGGATCCAACTGGAAAACAGATTATTTTCTCGCACACCTTGAAACCAGCTTCTCACCGACCGGTTATTGTGGTTCAGGTTTGAATCTGAGCGAGTGGGTGGTATTTATTCCTCTGCTATTCACACCCTTACTACCTCGGCCAGGGCTCCTCAACCCCTGCTGCGGTCGGCTTTCATGCCTCCCAGGTAGGGTACAACACATGCAAGTGAGCCAGTGAGCATGTGATATGCTTACGATTTTGCCCATGCTTGTGAGAGCAGAGGAAAGGAGAAATGCTCCTGATTCATGCCACAGGCACATAAAGCTGGGTGGGACAGATAGTTCCTGCATCCAACTCTTACCATACTGACCTCCTCTGCCCCTGCGTTCATTCAGCAGGCACACAGGACAGCAGCAGGTTGTGTCCCCCATGTGTCTTTCCTTGCCTGTCATTTCTTCCTTGCCTGTCATTTCTTCCTTGCCCATTTTCTCCAGAACTTAGCAAAGGCAGGGCAATGACATACAGACCTCCTTCTGCCAAACGGACTCAGACTCCACCATTTGGTTAGGCAGAACAAGTATGCCATGCCCAAAGTGAACCATGGCCACCCCCTTGGTGAACAGAAACACTCATGAATGCCAAGGAAAAAAGAGCTTTCCAAGAAGAGCAGGTCTCCAAGAGAAGGTGAGAAAGTGAAACAACAGCTCTTCAAATCTATGAAAAGCCACTGCAAAGAGGAAATTACAAAGAACTGTTTCAATTGAAGCAAGAGAGAAGTAAGGTGCCGAAGGAAGCAGTTTTTAATAGTGCCAGAAGTTTTACAATGAATGGTTTATGAGATTTTGGAGTCTCCACGACAAAATGTTTCAAAAACAAGTCCAATACAGCTCTTGCAAGCACTTCTAGTCCTGCTACTCGAAATCAGACAAGACATTCAAACACGGACACTTCTTCCCTTCGCTAAGCATGCTCGATTACACTGTGAAACAGAGCTGAAGGGTCGCTCTCCCTCATTCACTCCCATGCTTCCTCATTGCAGTATTTCCTTTAACCAGAGCAAATTGTACAGAAAGGAAATAGGAGCTAAGCTCTGGGGTTAGCAGTAGCTCTAAGAAGGTAAACAAATGTTAAGAGAACTTAGAAATTACTAGTTACTGCATATACAAGGTCCTTCAGTAACAACCTCAAAATATGTCTGATGTTCTACCAAATACAATACTGGAGGATTTACTACACAGGGTTTGTGGCACACTTAAGTTATTAATGAACAAAATTGAACAGATGAGACTGGCAAACTATTTCATGGCTACATTGTTTCCAAATGGAAAGAGATCCTCTTTTCATCAAGATAAAACAAGTGCCAATACCTATCTTCTTCTAAGTGAAATTAGTGGTGGCTTAGAAAAGACCAAACACCAATACCTATCTTTTTTTAAAATTAAATTAGTGGTGACTTAAAAAAGCCGAAAATTTGCCCATATAAAATATGTTCTGCTATAGCAAATTCTGAAGGAGCTGTGGGGATGTAACAGATTTAACCCTGGACTTGTCTGATGAAACAAGTCAAATGCAGTAAGCTCCCCACAACAACTGGTAAAGTAATACAAGGGATGTTACACAAAACTACGGCTCTTCGTTCCAAAACATTATTTTGCAATGGAGGTAGACAGTCACATGATTTCACTGGGAAGGGCACAGATAAAAACATGTCGAAGAGTGCAGTGGCAACAGAGGAACTCCGAGACATTTCAAAAAAACCAGCAGAGTGGTGTCTGTTGGACACAGCACCTGGAGAGGAAGGAAAGATGTGGAGAACATCCTCTGGGAGATCCCACTAGCTTACATACAGACAAATATACACATTTTTAACCTTTTACCAAGACATGCCTCAGTCCCACAACCACACTACTCTCTATTACAGCAAGGGAGAGAGTACTCAAGGGCAAGGCAGGGAGATAAAAGGTATCACTATGCAACTGATTTTATATGGGTGCGGCTCACTGTTTTGATTAGCTAGCTTATTTGCATTACCAGAGTAGCCAGAGGCTCTGCTGGGGTTTCTGTGCATTAGACCCTATATACATGCAATGAAAAAGTTATCCTCACCCCTGCCTATCGATCCCCGTCCCCCAGACATGCTGGTACAAGCTGAAGGTGAAAGAGGTGAAACTGCCAACAGCCAAGCCACCACTGGAGCAGGATTATGACTGCAATGCCCTGCCTCCCGCTGCGCTGCCCCTCTGACTCCCAGGCAGCATCAGATCTGAAATAGCCCAAGTCAGAACAAGTGGGCTGTGCAAAATGCTGGGAGGTCAGCAAAGTAAGAAATTGCAGATGGAAAAACAGACAAATACCTGCTGCAGCCTTCCAGAAACACCCACGAGAGGGCAGCATGTGCCAGCATATGGAACAGGCAGCCCATCAGGAATGTGCTAAATACTCTTTCCAAAAGAAAACATTAACATAGGCATGGGACACCTGCAAATCTGCAGAAGGCTGGGTACCACAAGTTCTCTTCTACTTGGGCATTAGAAAAAGTGAGGAAAGCGTCGGCTTTAACGTTCATGAACTACCACCTGAAATTGCCATTTGATGCTCCAGGATGCAATTCCAACACTGATGACACGCAGCAAACTCCTTGCAGTATTTGTTCGGTCCTTACGCATCTGTTCCCTGTCTGGCACTGGGCCTGACATGTTTTCATGGGTGAAGTTTGTGCAAGCTGTGATGGGAGACTCATGTTTGTCCAGCACTTCTGGAGTTAACATGAAAAAAGATTATGTCCAAACCTACACACTTTTATAAAACATTACAAAGGTACTCTTCCCAGGCTGCCCAACATATTGCCCATGATTTCCTCACTCAGCTGAGCAAGGCACAAGCACAAAATTGGCACAGGATCTGTTGTTACACAGTTGATCAATGCCCTAGTACCCCAGCATCAAATGAAGGCTCAAAGCAAACACCGAGCACATTCATCATCTGCCTGAATACAACCATTATCTTGACAATGCTATTCTGAAGGTAAGGGGAAACAGCAAAACTCAAATCATATGAACACTTAAATTAGCAGTTTGTTGCATTGTAAGATCTTAACAGCCACACACTGCCAACAGAAGAAATAATTGTGTTATCTACAATGACAAGAGCCTTATACAGGAGACCCTCTCACCCTCCCCCATGGTTCAATGAAAAATTGAGTCCTTAACAATGCAATTTATTCCTTTCTACAGCTGCGAAGTAGAATTTTCATACAATATCTTAATACACTGCTCTTTAATTGTATGCTTTCCTTTAACTCCCTCCTACACTCTGCAATTAATAATCCTTTCTTAATACCTGTGCTAGTGTGAAGCTATAGGAAAACAAGCAACTTAACTGTATTCTCTCTTTCAAAGGAAATCTGATTTTGATAGGTTTGCAGGGTCTAAGTCACCAGATGCTATCCTTTAATTACTACACAAAGAAACCTCTTCTTAGATACTTAAAGGGCATCCAAATCATGACTTGTTTCTCTTAGATTGCAGAAGAGCACTATTGGGTGGTGTCTATCTTCACCACTTGACAGAAGGACCATAGAAAAGGAACACACCTCTAATTTTAGGAGGCATTTGAGGTAACACCACAAAAAAGTAAAAGGCAAAGAATATCAGAAGCCCGCAAAAAAGTTTAACTTACTACTCCAATGTCTGTCAAAGACTGAAATTCAGAGGCAGATACTGAATTTAAAAAAATCCCTGTGTTTCTATTAACCTGTGAGATAACCAGAAATAAATATGAAATTAATATAACTCTTAAGTTTTGTTTTAAAAGTGTAATAACTATACTGCACTTGCTACCTGCACATTCAGTCTAAAGATGAAGTTCCATCTTCAGTCTAAAGACGGGAAGCCTGTCTCACTTCAGTGCAAGATTATATCTATTAATAGTCTTATGAGTGCAGATATATTCTTTACACAGGGTTATCCAGAGAACATTTTGTTCATCAACATGACTTCAGAGTGGCACTCCTGATGCTTCATCTGTAACACATGGATAAAAGTGTAGGTCTGATCTCACTTTACATACACGTCGATGGTTTGATTCAACATATTTTAGAGTTTGGAGGGCCACCTCTGTTTTCAGCATCGCTCTGGGGACACATGCACCCCCACCAGTAGCACTCCACAGCTGAATTGGAGGACAGATAATCATGGAGTACTTGCAAAGAATTATAATAATCAAATCTGATTCTATTCCAGCAAGACACTTTCCACTATCTGAGTTTGATCTCTTCTCATCCAACTAGAGAGATAAGGATCTTTAAGAGTGGTTTTTTGCTGTTTGTTTTGTTAAAGTGCTGTACTTCACAATCCCCCTTCTTATTATGGAGAATGAACAACAGAACTGCAATACTTCATTCTGTGAATTAGAATTAAAGCTTTTATTTAGGATTATTTACTGGGAGTCAGGGGAAAGGAGGAAAAAATTACTTATTGAGCAGTCACCCACGTTTGCTTAATTCCTTCCCCACCATACTCTTTCGGCCAGCTTCTTGACTGCTGGTAAGATACGTAAAAGCAGACAGCATAAGAAATTAGTCTAATTATAGAAAAAATGATCTAGACACAGCCAGTCTAAACAGCACCACATATAAAACTTGCTACAAGGTTGCTCCATCAACAAGCTTTGTTGAAGGATGTCATGCTGCCAAGGTAGCAAAGAAACCACCGTGCCAACTGCATAAATGCTCTGTTTTAAAGTGAAATGGTTTTTGTGATCACCCAGGAACAGAAGTGCTCACAAAAACACACTCCCAACAGTAAGAGCCACAGGGTACAGCACTTAGGAAATGCCTGGAGAGTTCTTGCACTTCATGAATGGCATGGAATCTATTCATCTGAAGTCTCTCGTCTAATCAATTATTAGCAGCAGCAAAACGCCACGCTGCATTACAGTGTCAAGCACCAATATTACAAAAGCCTGTCAGAGTGCAAATATAAACATACCTTTAAAAACTCAAGGCTTTAACCATTTTCCCCCAAGATCTGATGCTAAGTAATGTTCAGTTTCTGGAAGACATCATACTTACTAAAGTCTCAAATGATGGAAAGAAACATCATCCTGCTCCAGCCATGGCCCCTTGTCAAACTTCAGGTACTCAATGTCTTCGATTACCTGGAATCGGAAGATAAAAATCACACTAAGAGGTGGTCTGATCAGAACATCCAAAAAATCAATAAACACACCCCCCAAATCAATAAAATAATCAAAATATATTATTAAACAAGTCACCCAGCAAAAAGGCTTCACTGCTAAAGCTCTATTAACAATGCAAGTGTTTAGAGCTAACATGTCTCCCAGTCATATTTCCGGAGGTCGTGGCCCTGCCATAAGCACTGGGCGGACACATGGGAGCCAGCTCTAAAGTTCCTGATGCTTTCAGCCTTGGTGAGCAGAGGATGGCAGGGAACACATCAGCTGAGAGGTGTCTTGTTTCGAAATTCTTACCTGATCCAAGACACTCTTCCTCAACCTGCTGTTGGGGCTGAAAGGAAGCAAAGAAGGTAAAACCCCACCTCTAAGGCAGAACGAGGAGGAAATGGAAATAAGTCTAAATTTAACCCCCTTTTGTTGCAAACAAAAACTATCATGCTACACAGGAAGCTGGGTTTTTTTTCAAAACAGTTTAGTGGCATACTAACTGAGACAGGTTGAGGAGCAATTGTGGCAATTGCCTCTCGGTGTTGCCATGTGTTGTTCACATGACAGAAACCGAGGCATGTTTCAGGCTGGAAAACTCAAACACCTTTGAAGTAGCCATACCAACAGAAGTCCAAAGGCTCCTGATTTGATCAGTCATCAAGACCTACCCATGCACACATGCACCCCCAGCAGAAAGGAAAGGTGAAACTCACAGCTCAGCACCCAGAATCACTCCAGCAAGTAACACCAGCTCAGCAAGTCACTCCTCCAGCATCCCCAAACTTATCAATCCCATGTTTGAGCTTCGTTTACAGACTGGCTCCATCAGAAAACAGATCTTTGCTGGTCCACTGGGTAATTGCTTAACACAAGCCTGAGGTTATCACACAACTGACTAGATCTGAAGGAAACCCAAACTAGTGTCAGGAGGATGCACTTAAGGTGCATGATGAGGTGGAGATAGTACCTTGAAGCAACTTGGAAAGGAGTGGATTGTTAGAGCTCCAAACACCACTTTACAGAAGCCTTTTCCAGAAGGATTAAAGCTATGAGGTCAGGACTGAAATCCTGATGACACACTGTCGATGCATTGACAACAAGTAAGCAGATGCCAGTAATAAAGTGAGTGATAGAATAATAACTGAAAAATGTTTCTATTATTTACTGGTCATTAAACCCACTATAATTATTCCCTGCAATCACAGCAAACACTAAATCCTATCTATTACCACTTAAAAGGCAATTAAAAAATGCTATTGCAAAGTAGTTTCAACTATAAAGGTCCACTCTATTACCAGTATTATGTTTTCATGGTAAGAAATAATGGCTTAGAGATATGACTGCATGATCATTTTCCTTGAGGCATTTATATTTCTTAAAGACTAATTTTGCTGATAAAGACTTAAATACAGTTGACACGACATCACCAAAGCATATTCAGAACTTCAAGCAAGTTTAGATGCTCTTTAATCATTTTTGATCTCTTAAAGAGGCAAAGTTGGCAAACCAGATACTGTAGCTGAGAGCATAGGAAACCTACTTTTCACAAAGAAAAAAGCCAACGACAAATCTACCTGTTAATGGAAAAAATGGTTCAATCTTCAAAAAACACTACAGAAAACAGCACCACAAACATTTACAAGAGTTTCCAAAATTCTATTTAGAAACTGCTTCTTCCTACCAAACTGCTGTAACATAACTCTCCAAGATAAGTATTCAAAGATGTAAAGAGGAAGAAAGGTATATGGTAAGTTAGTTCAAATATCCATTATTTATTTTAATTATTTAATTTAAAAGCTGAACCTCCACCATACTTTCCATTAGCTATGCAAAAGCAATTGCTTCTCTACTCCACAGCAAAGCTGTGGAAACTCCCTGCTATGGCTGATGACAGGACTAATAATAGAGTTGCTAACAATAGGGCTCAGAATATGTTGCAGGGAAAAAGAAATCTGTATCCAAATTAGTTTTGCACACTCTTATTATTGTATCAGAAGATACCTTTCCTAGCAGTTCATTAACAATGGTATCAGCCTTCCAACCAGGCTAGAAGAGCAGCTTCTTAATTTATAAGGAATGCCCTGGCACCCCCACGGGAATTAGCAGCAAATGAATGATGTAAACCTGATCACAGCACAACTTGTAATAGTGTCCAGGAGAGGTCAGGTCTTAATATATTGCAGAGCATGGTAGGATTTAGAAAAAGTGGTTTTCAATAATGAGACCCCTTTCCATAATCTTTGCAACTAAGCCAATACAAACAGCTTACAATTTCTAAGCTTGTTTCACAGTGATCTGGTGAGTGCTGCTTCTAGAAGAGCTGGGGGGTGGTGGGCAGCAGGTGACACTGTTCTAATTCATATAATTTCTGGGGACAAAGACACCAAAACCCAACAGGTTGCTCTGTCAGCCGACTTTTCCCCAAACTCCTTCCTCGCAGGTTGTTTCTTTAACCAAGAGATGGACACAAGGAGCAATGCAGGCTACAACCCTACAGAGTTCAGACCACAGCTTGCAGGAAGGAGCTCAGCCCACATACAGCACCTTCAACTGAAAAATTCATGCAGGCTAGCTCTGGAGCCTTTCACTTTCGCACTGGCAAAGGATGCGGCACAAAGCTGGTCTGTCAGCAGCCTCTCATCTTCACCATCTTCTCCAGTTTACGCAAGCTGGTGACACTGAATAAAATTGATACATAATACAAAACACCATTCACAAGCACGGAGTAATTAAAAACTTAACCAAAATTGTTTCAAGTTATTTCCTTTTTACCCCCACTCCTTTTTTAATATCCAGGGCTTTAAAAAAATTTTAACAAACATTAGCCACTTTTTATTCCCAGTTTTACACTCATGTAAGAGCGGTCTGAAACACCCTAATGAAGCTCATTGCAGCACTTACTACTCCTTTAGCCACTACAACCAGTGTTAATTACAATATGAAACCCCAACTGATTTTTTTAAAACTTCAGAAACAAATGTCATTTCTAAGTTGTGTATGTCTGCTATGAGCAAATCAAAAGCCATTAAACAATAAGGTCACAAAATAATTAAGCTCCCAAATCACATAGCAAATAATTTGCAGATTGAAGCTAGCTAACAGTTAAACATTGCTATGTATCAACAGGATACACCTGTGTAAACAAACATCCTAAAAGCCAAAATTAAATCCCTCCTGCCAACCCTTATTTCCAAATTTCAACTATTTCATTCCAAAGGTAAACTGAATCTGAACAGAAGGGGAAAAAACTTTATTCTTTGAAGTGGAAAGAGTACCCATCTCTATAGCTAACATCTAACAATGAAAATATGATACTATCTTGTACTTTGACTTCAAAATAATAATCCTTCCTCTAGTCCAGATTTGTCCAACCAAATTAAGAACTACATCAGTGCATACTGGTGACCCTATGTACAGTGATGACAAGATTGCTGAGCTTGGTAGACTCTCTACTTGAGCAATAAGAGCTTTAGACTGACTTTAAATCCTGATTTACAGGATTAAAATAAAATCTGTAGCAATGGGTTTTACTACAAAAAATCTAGGGAGGAAACAAACTGCTTTATTCTGACCTCTTCAAGACATGCTCACAGAGAGTGAAGGGGAGAAAACAAGCAAGTAACACCCCCACCCCAACTTTCTCTTATTTCTTCTACCAAACATCCATGGCTACCTTCTTGAAACACTAGGGTTCTCAAATCTTGTTACCCTTTCTTTTATAACACCCTGAAAAATTAAATATAGTTGCTCAATATTCTCATCCACACCCTGACCTCGTTTTTTTATTTCAGCTTCTTCCCATTTCTCTATTTTTGTCCCTCAAAAAAAAAAAAACCATAGCAGAAAACATTCCTGGGACACTGATCTTTCTTGCCACAGAGGATGCTTCTCACTGCAAAGCAAAATCCTCACTGTAGCTGCAGGTGTGTGAACTTCAACAAGAAGTGCCTACCAGCTGCTATACACCTTATTCATCTACCACAAAAGCAGGGGCACACCAACCTTGCTAACACTAAAGCCATACTTAATTTTTCTTGTGTACATGAGAACAATGATGCTGCACTCTTGATTTTTCAGAGGGGTACTCACAAGACTGAAACCTCAGACATTCAAGAGCTACTTGGAAACAATTTCAGGACTAAGACAAATGTAAAGGTTTACCCCTTTCAGTCATTTTTTTCCCTTCCTGAAAAGGATACAGAAGGATTCATATCAGAATTGTCAGCTGGTAAAGGTTGCAGGTAGCTATCTGCATAAGTAAGGTTGATCTCAGAAAAAAGGGAAAGGCCTTTGTGGGTTTTTTTGGTGTTTTGTTTTGGTTTTTTTTTTTAAGTTTCTAAAAGCACCTCATTTTCAGAAATTTCTTTTTGCAGTACTCCAAAACCAGCTGTTTGCAAGCGGTTGGCTCCCTGAAGTGTTTTCACAGTGAACTTCTATTTATCTGCTGCCATACTGAAGCTACCAGCCCTTTTTCTGGGTATAAACTCAAACTGCCTCACTAAATCTACTGGTTAATAATTATAGCTTTTATAATCAAGTGCATGAGCATCCAGAAGTCATCCTGCAACAGGGCACGACCCAAAACGTAGCACACCACCATTTACTCATAAAGGGAAGGAACTAAAAAGCATAGAAACATAGAGCAATGAAGCTAATGGGGCTTAAAATTTTAGGACAAGGAAAGCCCTTACCAATATTTCCTGCTTCACACAAAGCTTTTGCATGGGAACACGGGATATTAGGTACAAGCTACTGTAACGCACAAGGCCAACTAAAATCCACACTTTGTTCCTCCAAACAAAGTCAGGCTTAAGAGAAAACACTTTACTGCAGTCTTCAACTGAAACAGATTTATCACCAACTCCCACCAGCAGGAACAAGACTTAAGATCCAGGAGATGTTCTAGCACCTTGCTTCCAGGATTGCTCTGAGCAACAGCTAGTTTGGAAAAAACTCCCCCCCAGCTTTATGGCTGACCATGACATTACATGGTGTGGAATATCCCTTTGCTCAGTCCAGGTCAGGTGTCCTGGCTGTGTCCCCTCCCAAACCTGTTGCACACCCCCAGCCTAATTGCAGGGGGCAGAATGACAAATAGAGATGGCCTTGGTGCTGTGCAAGCACTGCTCAGCAATAGCTAAAATACAGGTGCATTATCAACAGTGTTTTGGTCAGATCTAAAGCACAGCACCATAGGGGCTCTCGCAAAGAAAATTAACTTGATCCCAGTCAAACCCAGTCCATCAGCAAGTGAGCACAGCAGTAATAGGCTGCCTCCTGCAACACTTAGAAGTGTTCAAACATGCTTTTTTTTTTTTTTTAAAAAAGAACTCCACAAAGGCAGTAAGCAGTCAGAAACCTCACTTGCTATGAATGCCAAGGATGGGCTTACAGATCTTTAGTTAAGCACTGGCTTGGAGGCTTAGTTAGGAAAGGATCTAAGACACATCCCATGGCAAGATGGAAGTGCTCCCATAAAACTACACACAAACCTCTGCAGTAAGATGGCCTGCTACCTGCTGAATGTCATATGTAGTGCAGGTGGGTGGACAGGTGCTGGTATACTGAAACAGATGTTGTTTTCCTTTTGCATCTGATTTGGGAAAGCCTGTTACACTTTCCCAAACTTCTCCCCTTCCCAAACTAGTAAGTTTTCCATCTCAGAGTAATCACCCTGCCACTTCTCTCCTCCCAGCTGATTAAAGAATTAATCACATACTGCTGTGCAAAAGGTCTGGACCTATTTCCTAAAGCAAAAAGCAATATAACCAGCCTCATATTTCTTTTCCCCTCTAACAGAGTAAGGGAGGGCATTAAGTGAACTGTAGAAGGATTATCAGAGCTTTCAAACAAGAAACACAGGATGAAAATACTAGAATCAGCAAGACATATCTGAAAAGATATTTTTAGTGCAGCTGGGATCCTTATTGCTACTACAGAATTCAAGTGAGCTTTGAGGGATTCACCATGTAACTTTCATCTCTAGAACTGAAATGGGCCCACTACAAACCTGTCCAGAATTACAAAAAGCTTGTTGCTCTTCTCAGCAGGGGACAGCAGCTACAGAGGAAAGTTAACACAGGGGAAGCAAAAGGCTTCTGTTATCCCACTAGTAACCCTCCATGAGCAAGAATGTTTGCTCAAATAAAGCAAATAAAGCAAGTATTACACCTACTCCAAAAAATAACAGTGGAGTAGGAGGAAGCAGTGATCTCATGTTAATCCTGTCACATAATAAGAGATTATTTATTTCTAGCAATGAGAAGGCAATTTATCTGGCTTGGTCCAGGGCCAACATGTCTGGCAAAACCATTTGGAGGAGAAACTGCAGTTTAGATACTACATGCTAGCCAATACCCTTGAATAATCCAGGGTTACAATGCTTATAACAGTCCTGGTTATCCAGCTGTTTGCTATAACCAAATAATAACTAGCTTTTAGAAAACAACAGCTATTTTATCACACAGGAACCTGTACACCAACCTGGATCATAGGAAGCTGCACAACAGCAAAAGCCAACAGAGACAGACCTTATACTGGTAGACAAAGTCTCAGCTGAATGCTGGAGGTGACTTACCTCTTGGTTAATGCCATTAGTTCCCAAACTGAGCTATGCAGAGCCTTGCCCATCCCACCAGCCACTTCAAACAGGGATGCTATTGAACAGCCAAACACTGCACAGCCCAGCAGACTCAGAAAATGCTGTTTCCACCTCCCTCACAGGATTTTCTTGGAAAAACAAACCAAATTTGGAAACACCCACCATAAGTTACATCAGACAAAAGACACTAAAAAAATTATTAGTGATAATCATGTGGTCTATAGGGGTCTTTGCTTGCTCAGATAGCCAGGTATCTCAGCAAGAGGGATGGGGGCATGGGATTTCCACCCTGACAAAACAACACTCACTCATCGAAATATTCTGGTACAGACCCAGCCCAGATCTTTGCCATAGCAACAAACACTAAATGCATTAAGTAGTTAACTAAGTTTGTTATCTAGGACAACATGTTCTCTTTACATTTCAGTCTTGGAAATTTAAACTCTTACCTTCTCCACATCCTCTGCCTCAGTTGCTGTGTACTGCAGTACTTCACTGGTCTCACTGCAAAGAGAAAAAAAAATGAATTCCCCTGATAAAACTGCTCTACCCATCCTCTCCCCCCCCGCTCCAAAATGAAGCGGAAATGAAGTTAAAAGGTACAAACACCAGAACCAGAGTCATTACAGTTTTTTTACAATGCTTACAGAGTTCTTGCAATAGAATTCCTATTAGGCCTACGAGTTGCTTCTTTCTTCGTGGAAAATTGTTTTTAAGGGGCAAACGGCCTGTGGTATCTACATAGTTTCAGTTAAAAAAAAAAGTAATCCCACCTATGAATTTGTTTCCATTTCACTAATGTGGATACTTCCCCAACTACAACTGCCCAATTTATTTGAAGCCAAGTGAAATTTTCACCCAGCCTAACCCAAAACTTTCACAGACCCTCGATTTTATAACAAGTACATTAATACCTGCAGGTAATTTTTAAGAGAAGAATACATTCATCATTATTTACTAAGACTAAGCTAACTGAACCAATACAATGCAGGCAGCAGGATCTGTAAGTAGAAAAATATTTAAAATGGGTAATAGCTTCTTGGTTACAAGATTGTTTTCCTATTCATACAGCAGCCTTCATGGAAAAGTCACTTGCAGAGCAGTTCCACAATAGGAGCTCCTATATGAACATGTTTCACTATTACGTATGCACAGCCGCCCTCAGTAACAGTTGTTCCCAAACCTGCTCCAGCTGCCCTGGAAGACCTTTCCCTTAGCTAACAAAAACTTCAAAGAAAATAGAATGGAAGCCCAATGTGCATGGTATATCAAACACCACACAAAGCTGAAGAGCACGTAGAAGAATTCGCAGACTTTTTACTTAGCACAACCGCTTCCAGGTTTAATCAGGATTAAGGCTGGCAACCTAAACATTGTTGGTGTAAGTAGTCCCAGTATCAAAATAACTTAAAACTGCAGCAGTCCAAACTAGTTCCTGGTCTGCACTAACACTGGTCAGTCAAAACAGCTCTGGTAAAAAAGTTCATTTACAAAATGCCTTTTATTCCTACAAACCCCCAAGCTCTTAAAGTCAGCCATTCAACTGGTGCTCCTAGTACGGGAACTACTTAAAAAGTTTATTCTCAACTTGAGAAAAAAGCATGAAGCCTCACACAACTCCAGTCACAGAAAGAAAATAAATGGCCTCCTTTCAAAGGGAGCTGCTGTGACAGTGTAGCATGCATACTCACATCTTCAATATCAACTGTCTGTAATCAAAGGGAGAGGTCAGACTTCACCAGAGTCTTATACTGGCAATTGCATTAACAATGCACATCAAATCACTTGATATTCTGCAGATTGAGGCTTTCATTAAGAGAAAACAGCTGCTCAGTGGAAGCAGTATTGGATATGAAAAAGAACATTAGCAATCTTAGGGCTTTGGTCCAGGAAAAGAAAAAAATCAACCAAAACCCAAAAGCTGTCTGTTCAAAGTCACGAGGTAGTACCTGCCACAGCACCGGGCTCACAAATCACTATCAAAAGAAACATTAAAAGACATTCATAGGCATGTCAGACTAGAAAGGAAGCACCAATTTTAAGATAGCCAAATATTCACTGTAAAACACACTACTTCAAGCAGCATCAAGTTGCTCCAATTAAATGGAACAAGATAACAGGAATTTTGCCAAGTAATAAACTAGACTATTTTCCTGCTGCATTTCAAGAGAAGCAAGAGAACAAGCAAACATAAGCTTGAACATGGAAAGTATGCAGGAGTTTGTTCAACAGTCTATAACAACTCTTTTTAGCCTGCCTGAACCAGATTTCAGTCATCTTCAAGAGTTAGGGAATCAAATACTTCTTAGTCTGCCCAGAGACTAACAGCCAGGCATGAATATAGTTCACTGCATCACTCTGCAAGCCAGCAAACAGTTAAAGACAGTTGAAGCTTCTGTATATTTATCCAATATACAAGCCATCAATGAGGTTCAGAGATGCACAAAGCTGAAGCTTCACACATTCACAACTCCCCCACATCAAGGGGACAGAGACCTCCTTCTTCAGACCTGAGCGCAAAGATTGATCTGACAAGCTATTGTAAGCCCATCCACTGATGAGGATGCCAACCGGAGGGTGTTTGCTTAACAAGCGTACTGACCATGTACAGACAAAGGGGAAAGAGTTGAAATCACAGCAGGACCAGCTAGTCTAGGATTTAGCCTCACTAAACACCACAGTATATTTCTGGGGCTCGAATTGATCCAAAGAACAAGCAGCATTTTTCTCCTCACCAGTAAATTCAAGACAGTTCTGCCCTCAGGGGAATGTCAGCCCCAAGGCTTTCCACCCTCCCTCTCCACCCTTAGCCCCAGTTTCCTTCTGAGAGCCATGTGCTGGCTGCTAACCTGTGGGGGACACACTGGGAGGCAGCTGACCACACATCGCACCAACAACTTCTGCCCTCTATGAACGAGAAGCTCGATATGAAGTTATTCAGTTCAATTGCTGACAGCGCAATTACACTGATTTACCCTGGGAAATGGAGCAAGAAAGCAAGGGGAAACAAGCAGGACACAATATACCCGAAGATCTATTTTGATTTAAATGTAACTCAATCAGCTTCATGCACACACCGAACCTTGCACGATTACAGATCGGTTTGATGTAAAGTAGGCCTGGCTCTGTGACCTTTAAGTTTCCCTTCCAGAAAGCTATTTGTTTATGAGGGACCAAGACTGCTTATGTTCACATGCTTTTAGATTTTTAGGACAATTTGATTTTTGATAGAGCTCTCCTATAAGAATTGGGATAGCTAGCAAACTGTAATAGTCTCATCTCCAGTTTACAGTGCACACGTTCTTGCCTCCCAGCTAGAGAAAGCCGGGGGGCCCAGAGAAGAGCACCTTTAGTCTCTCAGAGCAGGTAGCAGTGCAGTCTTTATTTACCAGCACCAAGTCCATCAAATCCTTTTCAAATGTGGAAGACTATCAAGTGTATGCCTCATGAGGTGGAGAAACAGAATTAGAAAAGGCAACAGTCCCTTACCTGAAAGCCTTTCTCCTCTTCCTCCATACCACTATCAAGAAACTAGCCAAAGCTATGACAACTGAAAGAAGTTTTTAAGAGAGAGAAATTCCAAACTCTCCAAAAAGGTTTGAGAAAAGCTTATATTGCATCACACTCTCCTCAGGTCACACAAATACAAACACACAGCTACAGCTATGGCATTTTGGACATCACTCCAAGAAAGCACTCCAATCACCGTTGCAAGCTAACAGAAAGAGAAGGAAAGGTGTTGACGCCAACCACATACAAAATACTGTCAGAAAGGGAGACAGAACTTGTTTTTGCAGAGCGAAGAGACCAGATTCCTGGCTTTGCTCCTGAAGTACTCTTTTAATTATAAAAAAGTTAATGCTTCCCTGTATCTGACTTCATGACAGCAAAGCTGCAATGCCCCAAGACAGCAGGATGAAAAAACATACTGCAGATCAGGGCTCATTAGCTTTGCAACATATTAGATAGGTCAATTAATGAAATCAAATGAATTTACTATTGTACAACACTTCACCCACTCTGAATCTCTTAAGAGTCAAAAAACATTGCTTTATAAAACTCACACCTAAAAAGACTTCATTTTCAATCTTCCAATATTCTTACACTGGCATCAGGCTTCTCAGATGCCAGAGGTAACTACACACAAGTATACATAGTTGTTATGCCATGGATGCAATACCCCACCATTAGGACATAATCTTGTACCATGTAGCACAAGGAGGATTTCTCACATGACATGATTTTATTTGCTTATATTGACAGAGATTTAGGATTTTCACACATTTTTACTTAGACTTAACAGAAAACATTTTGGTTTGCTAACCTGATCTCTGGTAAGAAGGTTTTCTTGTAAGCATCCTCAATGTTCTGGAGATACAAAGGAGACACTTTTTTCTCATATGGCTAAAAACAAACAGAAAACAGTGTTGTGAAATGAGTTTTCTTTCTTCTCCCACCAGCACAGATTCCAGCCTAAGCGGAAGGTGCTGCTACACCATCTGCCAAGAGCTCACTCTTGTATTAGCAGTCAAACATCCAAGTGAACCACGTACACATTAATGAAAGTTTCAAGAATTAAGACATTTGGAGTGTTTAGAATTTCTTACACAGCATTAAATATCTAGAGTACCCTAAGGAACAAGTCAGTCTGCATTAGTCACTGCTTTGCCCTGTACTATTATGTCCATGGTTTTAACGATTAGCCATACGAGTAAGATTCTTCTGATATGCCAGCGAATCTAGAAAGAAAGGGAAAGGCAGGTTAAACAGAAGAATGTAAAAGCAAAAAACTTTCTTCCAATTTATTTCAGTTTGTTACAGGAATCCCCTCATTTTCCCTGAGTTCGCATAAACTAAGAGAACCATACATCAACAGCCTCAAAAAGATTAGCTTTCCAAGGACTGATCAATCCTAGCTACCTGCACATTTCAAGGAAGTTATGTATAATCATCCAGAAAACAGAAGACTGTCTGAGTCTGCCTTTTCAATGAGAGGGCCAACATGTATCCGTTTCCACAGTTTCAGACAAGTGCATGGGCAACCATCCACTCCAAAATCTTTCTTTGAAATTTCATGGCTATCATACCTGCTGTTAAACAGTTCATGTTCCACATGGTGTACTTTAATGCCACATTTGCAAAATGCCAGGAATTTCTGGCATTACATTATAAATTACATTTAATTACATTTCCTGCTTGAAATGCTCATACAAGATGCCCATTACATTGGAAGGATCTGTGTCTCTGCTTGTTGGGCCCACTGGAGGGCTTTTCTTTTTCCAGCAGCAGCACGCTGCATACCAGTGAAACACTCCATCCGCCAAGAAGGCGGAATTCTCAAAAATACCATCCCCAAACAAGCACTAGTGTTCAGCAGCGCCACTGCCCCAAGGAAGTTACACCAGCAATTTCTGCCAGAAGGTCTCAAAAATGCCACCGACCTTTATGCTCACAAGGGCAAAGAATTCACAGGTTCCCACGATACATTAAGAAGCTTCTAATTCCGTCACTGAAGTTGCTAAAACAAAAAAGCTATGGTTTTCCTATACAAAAGTATCTTGTTCATTAAAGCGCAGAGGCACATTCAGTCATGGCCTAAACTGCTGGAGGGCAGAAGGGGAGAGTCATTTGACCAGCAAACTAAGCAACTCAAGCCACGCAGATCGTGAAGCAGCAAGGGCAGCCTTCCATTTACAGCTTTGAAGTCACTTCCCTTCAGCAATCATCAGCCTCCCTCTTAAATGAGCAGGAAACTGCAAAACGAAATGCTACTAGCTCACCCTAGCACACTAACATACACACACGCTTCAAGAGAAGCAGGCATTGCCAAGCATTTAAGGAGACCTGACAATTTTTTAGTAATAAATCAAAGTTTTCTTTGAATCTATTAGGCTTTCCACAGTTAAATACTTCACTTGACTACAATTTCCCTTAGCCTTTGAACAAGGTACAAGGTAAACATCATTTAATCCTCATAACACATCTGAGAACAGTTACAAGCACACATCCAAATATTACAGAAGGGGGAAGAGAAAACTCAAACCAAAAACCTTTAGATTAGATTAGTTTAGTCATTATACAGAAGTACCCTACAACTTTTATGATCCAAGACTATTTCAATAACCCAGTAATCCAATACGCTGATATAACAAGAGGTAATTTGAAGACAATGCTACAGAACTAAGTTAATTTTCTTTTTAACAGTAGTCTCCATCCAATACCATGACTTAAAAAGAGACATCTTGGAGAGAAACTATACCACCCTCAAAGGGTTTTGAGACCAAAAGTGAGAATGTCCCACAACTGTCAAAGATCAACAATAGTTGAGACACACATCATGACCTCAGACTAGATTAAAGTTGCACTAGTGACAAGAAGCAACTTTATTTCTTATCAACTTTATATTACATTAGCCAGAAAGCACCCTGGATTTTATATCTCATGGAATACCTATACAAAATTAGTTTTAAGTTTAAAATTGGTGATTTCACTGTGTTAACACAAAAGTGCCAAACAGTAATTTTCTTAATTTCAGAAAGTTAACTGAACTAGTTGATCATGAGTGACCCACATATTAACATCAACACAGGTCTGAAACAGCAGTCAGCTGGGGAAGCTGGAGAAGCGGACAGCCAGCTAGGGCTTCTGGCACTCAGGAAGCACAGATAATCTTAGAGCATGCTGCAAGAAGCATATTACCTGGACACGACTCCCGAAACAGCAGCTACAAAGGCTGTTTAAGGGCAGATGATTTTTAGAGCTTCTCATTACAGAAATTGCAGCATATTGATACAGTCAAAAAAGTTGATTTTTGCCTCTTTTTTTTTTTAAAGCATACCAGAATATGACCACACAGTCATCACCAACACACAGTTCTTACACCTAAGAGGACAAGAAGCTTTCCAGAAGCAGAATTCTGCAGCAAACCCCACAGGACTCGCACATAAGGGTGCAATTACAACAGACATACAACAGTGATAGTGGCAAGAGATAAAATTACCTCGCCTTTCTCTTGAATCCTCTTCTGTACCTCTGGGACGGGTACATCTATATAAATGACCAAGTGAGGTGGCAGGAATTCACAAATGCTGATCTCTTTGATCTCCTTGTAGTGATCAAGACCTGTATAAAAAACAAAACCAAACACACTGGAGCTAAAGGCAGCCCAGCTGAACACATACACACGTTGCAAATGAGGACAAGTGCAATAGGAACAGCATTAAAGTTATAACCTGTCAGGGTAATGAATCTGCAGTCACTTCTTGAATGTTTTTTCCTACATTTGCTAAACACATTCTATTTGCAAGTAAATCACATCCCCCACCTTTGTATTTGTAGTCTCCTCTTCTTGGCTGATACAGCAAGTTTAGGGTAGGCTTTTCCTCAAATGGGATTCAGGAAGTTTTAGAATAAGCAATCTTCCAGGAACAGAAAGTAAAACACAATTAAACTAAGAAGCTACATGCACTGAGACAGAAGAATCTAACATCAGTTATACCAAAGAGGGGATTTATTTCTGACTTGAGTTTAGAGAAACCTAGGTTTTTCCTCCATTGTTTAGAGACAGTCTCAAAACATCAGGGAGAGACTGCAGCACTCAGGTCATCTGAGGTGACCACTGGCTGGGGCTGCCTTCTGCCACAGCCTCATACACAAAATAAATGGCCCCGTCCTATCACAAAGATGATAGCGTGGCAAAGGTGGTAATGGAAAAAAGTCATATGCTTCAAGAAGACTTTGCAAGAAGTGCTCTGTTTCCCACCACGGGGGGAAACCCAAGGATCAGGCAGGCATTTGCGTTGTTCTCCAATGCATACACAATCATGCTGAGGTAAAGCAAACATTTTTTAAGAGGTCACCAACCTAGCAGTGTCCCTCTTCACCTGTATTGGAGGCGTATTCTGCACTACTGTTACTCAATAGCTCTGTGCTATATGCAAGTAAACAGCCGATCTTCTCTCCAAAAACACAACCACCAGACTCCACTTTGGAGGACAGGAAGAGGACCTCACCTTCCCAAAATGTATCTGAGAGGAGTTGGTCAGGTCTGTGCAACTGGGTTCTTCTACCACATCAATAACCTAAAGCATTTTTGGGGTAATAGTTGGTGATTAGGAAGCCACGCAGGTCCAGGGGAAGCATCTATTCAAATTTAAGTGGCATGAAGAGTGCAGGCTCCATTAAACCTAGCTCAAGTGCAAGCTGTCCTCAGTAAGGCTCACCAGCTTAGCTAGAAAGCTTGAATTTGAGCTTTCAAATTCAAACAGTCTGTGAAAAATGTAAAGCCCACCGTGCTTGGCACCACAGTAAGCAGCAGTGAGCAGTACCTCTAATCAAGATGTTTGCTGCTTAAGGATTTCAGTACAACCCATTACTTGTTGGAATTTTATATTAAATATAAATTGTGGGTTGCTGGGCTTTGTTTGCCTCACCAACACAGCAGTAAGACACAGTTCGTTATAACCAGCTCTCAAACTCATTCAGCAAGAAGTTGCAACTTACAGCAGGTGTTAAAAACCAAATAGACACCTCCTAAATCTAAGCCAAATCAAACAAGACAGCAGAAACACGAGGCAGTCAGGGAAACAATTATCTTCACCTCAGGAGTAGCCAAAATGCCAGATTTGCTAAGAACAGGCAGAAACAAGAATTTCAGTAGCAATTAACTAAGGGGTCAGCTGATGACCGGGCTTTATGGTTACTTTCTACAGACTTTCAAACTTTTGTTCAGCTGTAAGTTTGCATCTTTTGGCTGTGGCTGGTCTCCTATGTACATCACACAACTGCTCCATTCCTAGCCAAGGGATGGAGACCCCACACATCTGCCCACAAGGCGCCACCACAGTGACACTGCGCTGCTCAGCTCAGCACCCATAACCCCAAACCACAGAATCACTCGGGTTGGAAGGAACATGCATAGATCATCTGGTTCAACCCCTCTGCTGAGAGCAGGGTCAGCTAGAGCAGGTGGCTCAGGACTGTGTCCCACAGTGTTCTGAGTATCTCCAGGATAGAGATCCCACAGCCTCCCCAGGCAATCTGCTCCAGGGTTTGACTACCTTCACAGTAGAAAGTCTTTTGTTCTTATAAATGGAACTTGTTGTATTTCAGTTGGTGCCCTTTGCCTCTTGTCCTCTCACTAGGTGCCACTGAGAAAAGACTGGTTCTATCCAATACTCCTCCCCATCAAGTATTTACACACATAAATACCATCAGGTATTTATACACATCCCCCTAAGCCTTCTCTTCTCCAGGCCAAAAAAATCCCAGCTTTCTCAGCCTCTCCTCATACACTGGATGCCTTAGTTCTAGTGACCTTCATGGCCTTTTGCTAGACTCGCTCCAGTAAGTTCCTGTCTTTCTTCAACTGGTAGCCCAGAACCGGGCACAATACTCCAGATTTGGTGATCACCTCCCTTACCTGCTGACAACACTTCTTCATGCAGCACCCAGGATGCTGGTGGCATCCTTTGCCATAAGGGCACATTGCTTGTGTGCCCATTCAACTTGGCATCCATCAGGACCCCCAAGTCCTCCTCTGCAAAACTTTCTAGACAGTTGTCTCCCAGCATATAGGAATGCCTGCAGTTATTCCTTCCCAGGTGCAGGACTTTGCCTTCCCTGTTGTTGAACTTCATGAGGTTACCATCCAACCATTTCTCCAGCCTGTCCAGGTTCCTCTGAATAGCACCAAAAACATATGGTGTGTCAACCATTCCCCTCCCAATTTCACATCACCTGCAAGGCTGCTGAGGCTGCACTCCGTCCTATCATCCATGTTTTTAACCCAGTTTAACACTGGTTCAGCCCCAGTATCCTCCTCTAGGATACACCACTAGTTATTGGCCTTTAGCTGGACTTTGCACTGCTGACCACAACCCTTTGAGCCCAGCAGTTCAGCCACTTTTCAATCTACTACCCACACATCTAATCCATACTTCATCAGTTTCTCAATGAGGAGGTTATGAGAGAGAGCACTGAAAGCCTTGCTTAAGATAAACAACATCCATTGCTCATCCACTGAGCTAGCCTTCTATGAGGAGCTGTCAGGTGTTTAAGTGTGATTTCCTTTTCATAAAATTATCACAACTATTCTCCACCGCCTTCACATTCTCCATATATTTGAAAATGGCTTCCACAAGGATTTGCTCCAACACCTTCCTTCAGATCAAGCTGAGGCTGACTGGCCTGTAGCTTCCTGGATCCTCCTCCTTGCTGTTCTTGAAGACAAGAGCAACATTTGTGTTCTTCAAGATTCAAAAGGGAGCTGGCCATTTAAGGCAAGTAGGCCAAACCCTGTCGACCCATTATTTACCTCCCACCTAATGCTGCAAGATCACGGTCTGCCTGAAGGACCTCTAGTCTTCATCAGCATGCTCACCCCCATTTCCAGGGAACTACAGGAGTCTCTGGCTGACAGAACACAAGTAAGCAATACACAGAATACATGTTCTTTAACATATAAGCAGAACCAAAGCCTTGAATTAAAACTGGAAGTCTCATGGTTTGAGGCTGGTGCTTGATGGATGGAACAGCAAGGTGGTAAGCACCTTATGAACAACTACAAATATTTAAAGGACTCCATCTTCCAAGCAGATTTTGTTTCTTTTTTAAAAAATAAGCTACCACGCTTCTGGCTGAGATTATGCCAAAATAATTTCCTTCTGCATGCAAGTAACTTACATCGCTTGTGGATATAGCCTTGTTTAAACATCGCATCCAGAAATACAAAGTCGCTGTAGGGAGAGCGCTCCATCACCACACCTTGTCCTGCAATTGAAAGTAAGTTCCAGTCAGCAAGGCTCAAAGAGACTTTTGGCAGCAACATTTAAAATTAAAGACAGTACTGCTCTTACGGTCAATTTTCTGAATGCTTTTCTAGAAATTTTAAATAAAACAAAAGAGCAAGTTTTTGGCTCACACAAACGTATTGGATATGTATGCTGAACATGCCTGTCTCACCCATACATATATTCTCCTACTGTGCCTATCACTACAGTAGCTAAGTACTACTATATTTAAGGAGTACACTTACATTGTGTCTGATACTTTCTGGCATTCACATCTTTTCACCTTTTTTGGAAAACACTTATTAAAGCATAAGCAACAGGTAAATCAGAGTTGGTATAGGAAATCTTTTCGCACCAGAAGACACTCAAATTATAACAATACCACCACAAAATCAGTATTTAATGAAATCAAAAACTGAACAAAAGACACCATCAGGAACTAAGTCTAGGGAGAGTTTTAAAAAGGTTGTACAACTCAGAGCTGTCTTGGTATGTTTAAAGTGTCTTTTCAAAAACAATCATCAGGGGTTTCCAAATTAAAACTAATGAAATTGGTAACCAGCACATATTTCCTTCACTAGAAGTGATACAAGATACTGTTCTAACAAAATATGCAGGGTATTTTTCTAAATGGACTGTTAACCTGTACTCACTAAGGGGGGAAATATAAAAAGCTTAACATAACAGCCTTTCATTTAAAAATGCAGATACTAGCAAAGCACTTCAGAACAGCTTACTCATAACTTACACTCTTAAGTTAATTTAGAAATGAAATTTATTTACTGTGAAATCTAACCTGTGGTCAGCAGATGCTCCAATGCATCAGCATACTGTAAAACACGGTTACCAAACAGCCAAGCTTGCAGTCTATAAGAGTGTCCATCAGGGCATTTCGGATCATTGTAAAATCTCTCTAGGTTACAGAAACCATTAAATTTCTCATGCAGCAACGTTCCATCTCCTGTAATTCTGTCTAGGTAATGGATGTCTGCTTCTGGGAAATATTTCATTCCTGACAAAAAAAGAAACCCACAACAGAGCACCAATCAAAATAATAAGTTTTGTTCATTTACAGTAAACATCTATTCAGGTCATTTAAATATATAGCTTTACTTTAAACAACACTTGAAAACAGCACAAAATCCTTTGGTCAATCACATCACAGAGGGCACACAAACCCTGATCTGAAGTATTGCCACCTTTCACCTCCTCAGTGAGAGCTGAGCTATTGTCCTAAGCAGAAACTTTTTTCCACCAATCCTCTAATCACCTTCATGCTCTGCGTACATCCATGCAGAAAATCCTAACTCTCAAGGTGCTCACCAGAGCTAGGAGCTCAGTGAGCAAACTGACGTCATTAGGAGTGAATGAAATTTTACAACAAATCATACTTACACAAGTATCCCACAGATCTGACAAGCGTCCCATCCTCATTTCAAACTTCACCAACATTTTATTCTCCCCTTATCTATAAGCCCTCCTCATTAACTGTGGCATTGCCCAACTAATAATTTTCTACTCGAGAACTGCTGGTTTGGTAAACTAACTTTCTTTACACAAGAATGACAATCACACTTAAATTCTATTAACTATTACAGAAATAGGGAAAATAAGATGTACCTAGTTTTTCTGCTATTTGTTGTGCAAGCTTGCCCTTCCCAGAAGATAAATTTCCCTCCACTGTAAAGATTTTGCTGTATTCAGTGAACTTTTTTGTAGCTCTGTCTCCCAACATATAAGCCAGCCAACCATACTGCAAATTCTGCTCAGAGCTGATATGAATTCTTCCCTGAAAGAAAACATAACAAAATTAGCATATTTTAGTTTTCTTAGCTGAACTAGGTATGCTCAAAGTACAGCTTTTTTAGACCTTCTGCACACACAGGAGGATACACATTCACACATCTAATACAAGGAATTTTCATACAGTAAAGTTAGCACTGTCATTTCAGCTCAGCAGCTGAAGCGGTATTTAGGCCGAGAAGTTGTTTATGAAATGCAAGACTGAGAAGACAGAAACAAAGAAACAGTTTTCAGTGTGTTTAAAGCTTGAATCAGGACTGCTCTGCCAGAACTCTGCTCTGAATCTACACAATGACAGAGACTTCCCAGAGCTCCTGAAGGACACAGACACATGATGTGCCCAGCGTTCCCAAGAGAGATCCTAGAGTAGGCTTTTGTTTGCATTTTTGTTTGTTGCTGCATAGAGATTAACATTAAACCCTCTCCCAGTCTCTCAGGAGAATTACAGCCTCATTTCTGCACAACACAGTTCCTGGACAAGGATGGAAAGAAATACTCTCCTGGCCTATAAGACTGAAGGCAGTACCTTACTGAGCCCTGCTCAGCAAAGCCACCCAGAGACCTTGGTAAAAACTGAATAAGCCTTATTTTGAGCAATGTAGCGACCTCGCTTACACACACGAGATTTTATTTAACGTTCTTCTGCCTGCACCTCCAGAAATCACATTCACAAGCTGAAGGTCACTGGGTCATCACACTCTGGTCTCAGGTGCTTACTTGTGCCTCTACCTTAAATCTTGCCTCCTCTCCGAAGCCCCTGCATCCGCCCATCGGGAACGTCCCCTCCTAAGGAGCCGCCCAGCCCAGCCTCCCCCGCGCCGCAGGGCCACCCTCAGCGCTTCCAGAGACACGGCCCCTCCCCAGCACAGGAACGCTGCTGGGAGCGGAGGCCGGCTCGGAGGCCCAGCCCCACTCCTAACGGGCGGAGAGAGGGCGCTACCACCACAGCCCGCGCAAACGGCC
>NW_008824414.1:847007-848325 GCF_000699105.1 Pygoscelis adeliae | reverse complement strand
A
The DNA here is from genome assembly GCF_000699105.1 of Pygoscelis adeliae. Classification (NCBI taxonomy): domain Eukaryota; kingdom Metazoa; phylum Chordata; class Aves; order Sphenisciformes; family Spheniscidae; genus Pygoscelis; species Pygoscelis adeliae. Next base: position 848,324 of record NW_008824414.1, on the reverse strand, counting down.
GGAGCTGGTAACGGCTCTCGCCGCTCTGTGCCCCCCGGCACCCTGCACCGGTGCTGTCAGCCCCTGGATAGCCCAGCCGGGGCGGGCAGGAGGGCAGGCAGCAGCGCATTGCCTTGCAGATGAGCATGGCGTGGGGTGGGAGCTCCAGGGGTGAGAGAGGAAGCCCTGCTCTTCCTCTGGCACCGAGTTTGCCTTGGGGGAGTCCCGGTAGAGGCAGAGCTGGCAGGGGGGCAGGCAGCACCAGAAGCAATGAAATCCTGGCCTCCCCTGCACGCGGCAACTTCGGCTTCCTCACACCTAGAAAGTCACTTCCTTGGCAAATTTTGTTCCCTTTGCAAGTCCCAAGGTGCTGGGAGGAGAACCAGTGGTCGGACAATGACACCGCTGCACCGATGTCCCTGGTGGCTCCTCAGGTGTTGACCCGTCAGCCGAAATGGATGGGAGGTCTCGTGCCAAAGCCCCTCATGCTCCCTCTGCCCACTGGGTCTGTGAGTCAGGAGGAATGGGATGCCCAGGGCTTGAGCTTTGGGGAAGCAAGCCGCGTCTCACTGCAGATTAACTGCTTATTCGTGGTTCTGCTGCCGCAACAGGATGCGACCGGACACCAGCCATTTTGTGTCCGTCATGTCACTTTCCATCAGCTGCCATGTAATCGGATGTGAAGGATGCAGCTCGTGTGCTGCCCCTGCCTCCTCACCACTGGCCGGGGTCATAGAATCATAGAATCATTAAGGTTGGAAGAGACCTCTAAGATCATCGACTCCAACCATCAACCCAACACCACCATGCCCACTAAACCATGTCCCTAAGTGCCGCATCTACATGTCTTTTAAATACCTCCAGGGATGGTGACTCCACCACTTCCCTGGGCAGCCTGTTCCAATGTTTAACTACTCTTTCAGTAAAGAAATTTTTCCTCACGTCCAATCTAAACCTCCCCTGGCACAACTTGAGGCCATTTCCTCTCATCCTATCACCAGTTACTTGGGAGAAGAGACCAACACCCACCTCGCTACAGCCTCCTTTTAGGTAGTTTCCTCTCGTCCTTTCGCCAGTTACTTGGGAGAAGAGACCGACACCCACCTTGCTACAACCTCCTTTTAGGTAGTTGTAGAGAGCAATGAGGTCTCCCCTCAGCCTCCTTTTCTCCAGGCTAAACAACCCCAGCTCCCTCAGCCGCTCCTCATAAGACTTGTTCTCCAGACCCCTCACCAGCCTCGTTTCCCTTCTCTGGACACGTTCCAACATCTCAACATCCTTCTTGTAGTGAGGGGCCCAAAACTGAACACAGTATTCGAGGTGCGGCCGCACCAGTGC
>NW_008824414.1:837339-845017 GCF_000699105.1 Pygoscelis adeliae | reverse complement strand
CGTATCATCATCACAATCGTTAAGCTCTATACAATCGAAACACTCCCTAACATACAGAGCCACCCCGCTGCCTCTCCTTCCTCGCCTGTCTCTTCTGAAGAGTCTATAGCCATCCATTGCAGCACTCCAATCGTGAGAGTCACCCCACCATGTTTCTGTGATGGCGACTCAGTCATACCTCTCCCGCTGCACAATGGCTTCCATCTCCTCCTGCTTGCCGCCCATGCTGCGTGCATTGGTGTAGATGCACTTGAGCTGGGCTATCGATTTGGCCCCCGGCATCGACATGCCACCCCTAGGCTCATCTCTAGTGAGCCTGGTTTTATCCCCTTCCCCCTTCAAACCTAGTTTAAAGCCCTCTCAATGAGCCCTGCCAATTCATAAGCAATGACCCTTTTCCCCCTGTGAGATAGCTGGACTCCATCTGTCGCCGGCAGGCCCGGTGCCGTGTAAACCTCCCCATGATCAAAAAACCCAAAATTCCTCCAACGGCACCAGCCCCTGAGCCACGTGTTTATCAGGAGTGTTTTCCTGTTCCTTCCAGTGTCCTTCCCTGCCACTGTAGGGATTGAGGAAAACACTACCTGTGCTAGTCACTTCAGGTCATCAAAGGCAGCCCAAATTCCTGTCCCCACTTTTACCTGGCAGGGGGTAGGCAAGACCACCGCTCCCCGTTCCAGTCTGGTGGGTACCCAGCTGTTACAATGAAGGCCCCAGTGTCTGGCTATCTACACCATTCCAAATTTGCAAAGCCAAAGAGGTGGAAATCAAGATCTACCTTCTTCTCCAGCTGTATGGGACCCGGTGATCTGGGACAGTTTCCAGTTCCCCATCTAAAACACTTCCTACCCTATGCTTTGGGTCTTTGATTTGGGTTGTGTTTGTTAGCCATTGCTAGCTGGGGACAGCGTGACACCTTCCATACTGGCACCTTTGAGTGATCCCATCCCTGTCTGGATTCTCGCTGTTCTCAAAGAAGAGGATGGTGAAGGTCCACCAACCCCCATATGCATTTGTCACTCTTTGTGATGCCACTAGCTGCTCCCAGCCTGGGGTTGCTCGGCCACCATGGAGAGAGGACCCCTGTCGCTCTCTGCAGAGAGAAGGGCATCTGCCTGGTGCTTCTCACCGTTGTTCTCTGCTTGTGGCAGAGCTCCCTGGGCCTCATTCAGCAGGGAAGGGGGTGAGCTACCTTGATGGCCTCCAGAAATGAAAGGTGGACTGGGAATGGAGACCACAATGAGATGGCAAAGAGAGGAGATGGGAGATAACTCACCAACGTGTGCTTCTGCAGTCAAGACGTGCCCAGCCTGTTTGCACAAACCCCGCAGCAGGCTCAGGGCTCAGGTGACAGCAACTGAAGACATGAGCTGGCTGGCTGTAGCTCGGGAAAACCCTGCCACTCCTGCCTGCGGCTGGGACGGGGGATGCTGGAGGAGAGGGGATGCCTTAACCAGACACATAGGGCAGGAGAACACATGTCCAGGAAGCCCCCCTGATGCCCACACAGCAGGCAGACATGGCGGTTGTGAACCTCGCTGCTGCTCTTGGAGATTTTGCTGAACCTTGCCACAAGATGGAGCTGGGTAATGCTGAAGGGAAGCTGCTTTCTTCCTGCCCGCCACCATGGCTTGTCCCACGGAGCTCTGTTATGAGCACCAACAAGTCCCCATCTTGCCCCGGGCTCACTGGAAACTCTGGGAAAGGCTGCTGACACTGCTGACATCTCGAGGTATCATATTCAAAGCATCTTCTCTGTAGAAGCTGCTCCTGTCTCTGTACCACTGCAATGCACGGTTGCTGGAAACCATGTGGGTGGTTTTGCTTCTCCTTCTTTTTTGGTTTTGTGCTCCATGTTTGCCAACAGGAACACTGGAGAAACCGCTCTGCTTCGGGAAGCATTGAGAGCAAATTTGCTTTGTGTCTGGAAAGTTCCATCTGCCCAGCCAGCCTGACCTCCCATGTTGGTGAAGGAGTGGAAAACGGCAGAGAAACCTCTGAATGAACCGGAGACTTTGGCTTTCTAATGCTCAGCTCTTGACTGAGCTTTGAGATCTTGGAAATGCCTCGTTGAAACAAATGGGGAGGCAGAAGCATCAAGGAGACATCAGGATGGGAAGGGATGGCTGTGCCCGATACCAGGTGTCTCCTGTGTACTTAGGACCACGCTCCCTGAGCTGGGGTTTCTTTCATTTGCTGGAAAAGAAACTCCTCCAGAAAAGGGAGCAAGTGGAGTCTTAGTGCTGCCTTGTGCTGCCTTGCAGAGCACGTCCACTGCTACTCCAGGCCAGCTTGGAGAGATGGGCTGGCAGAAAACCATTGCTGTCACCTGTAGGGTTAGTCCCTGCAATGCTCTGCCGATGTGGCTGGGCTCGGCACTGCTCCCTAACCTGTGACTGGTTTCTGCCCAAGTTTTCCTCCATAATCGGATTTCTTCATCTATTTATTTCCTGGTTTCAACCATCACATAATTCTCAGCCTGTTGTCTCTCTAGGGACTTGTATCACCTGTGGGTGAGCAGGGCAGCTCCCTGCCAGTGCTGCTGGGGAGATGGCCATGCTTCCATCCCTGTCCTGAGCCTCATCTGGCAGAGGCTGTGGGGCCTGTGCCAGGGTCCCCCTTGGCTCCCAGCTCATCATCTTGTTGCTTCCACCACAAGCCCTGGCCCTCAGATGCTGCAAGGTCTTGCCCCTGTGGCTCCCCTAGATCTTGCCCCCCTTCACTCCCCCAAACCCTGCCTGCCTGTGACCCTGGGCTCCATAACTACCCCCAGCCCTGGGGCTCCTCAGCGTTGACTCCCACCCCCTCCCCACCCAGCCTCTGGGGCATCTTCATGACTCCCCATCTCTGTCCCAGCTCCAAGACCCCATGTCATGTCCCTGCCCTGGCTCTGTGTCACCCTGACATAGCCCCATGGTGACCTGCGGCACCCACAGCACTTCATAAGGGACAACTCCCTCCATGAGGGATGTTGGTGGACCATCTGCCAGGGCTCTGTGAGCACCAGCAGGTCTTAGTGGCCCCGACCAACCTCACCCTCTGCTCATGGCTCTGTAGGCTCCATTTAACGTCAGCCGCAAGCACCTAGGCTTGGTCTTAGGCTGTAACTTTACCTGTGTCTATCTCTGTCCCTTTCTGACCTCCCTGTGCATAGGTGGACCTTGGACCTATGCTGCAGGTAGCCTTGTCCCCATTCCTGTCTCCCAGATGGACCTTGGACCTATACTGCAGCCTCGTCTCCTGTTCAGTCTCCATCTCCTGCTGCTCCTGGGCTCCCCCAGGCTGAATCATACTCCTTAGCTCACCTTACCTGGGGCTGTCACCGGAGGCTGCCCATGCTGCCACCACCTCCTCCCTTGCGTGTTCCTTTAAGGAGGGCACCCATGGCTCATCCTGCCCCTGGCTCTTGTTGCTTTTTGGCATGGAGCTGGGGTGGAAGGGGGTGCCGTCGCTCTGCTGAGCACAGAGTCTTCAGCACAGCAAATGCTCAGTTACACACTGGACCTGTTTCGATACTAGAGATGAGTTATTTTTTTCCTTTTCAGCTTGAGCATCTCCATGGCTTCTGAACTGGACAAGAGGGTTTCCTTTCTGCCATCTCTTGCTGTCTTTAAGGCCATCACAGTCAGACTTGCCTCTAGGGATACTGTGGCATTGGACAGCTGAAATTCAGTGCCCTGCTGAAAGCCAGTAACAGACTTTTGACCCTCTTAGCTATCCACTGGAGATGATGAGTATCATCAAAGACAAGGCAGCTCTACCAGTTTTTGCTGGGTGAAGGTTTTCCCCTATGCTGCCCTGATTAGGTTTAGGCTCTTTTCTCACAGAGCACAACAGCCAGCGTCTCTCCCTTTACACATCACTTATTCCCAGCTCCATGTTTGCAGGAGAGATGGATACAGGCAGACTGGTATAAACCCACAGACACTCATTTCTGCCTTTTGCTTTGATAGAGATGCACAGCTGAGTTTCACAGTTGGTGAAATCTGGACCCGAGGATGTCCACAGCAACCTTCCTCCTGGCTGCAGGGCAGGCAGCTGATCTCCAGGTGAACTGACTTGTCCAAGTGGGCCAGTTTTGCAGCAGGGAGATTATTTTCTTCTGCCCGGGCTGCTGTCTCTTTCAACATCTGTACACTCAGTTGTCCAGGTTCTCGCTGTGCCCTGCTTTGAGTGCTTGACCAGCATCTCAAAGTTTCCCTGCCTGCAGGTGAGCCCACATGAACAGGCAGGGACAGCCCCGGTGACATCCTCCGTTGTTCACCCACAGGATTGTGTGCTTCAGATAACCTCCCTGCTGACCCACTTTGATGCCTTGTGCCTTTCCTGCACCAGGTGGGAGGTTGGACTGGAGACCTGCAGATGTCCCTTCCCACCAAGACCTCCATGAGTCTGTGTACAGCGGGTGGTGAGCAATCTGAGGCAGGTGAGCAGGGAGAAAACAGGTATAGCTGATGGTTTTGCCTCTTGTTCAGTACAGCTCCAGGCACCTGATTTTGGGGCCTGGAGCTCAGGTAGCACATTCACAGCCCCCTCCCTGCTGCATTCAGTAGTGCCAGAGACACCCCTGGAGGATTCCTGGTTTTTAGGCTTGAAACATGTGCAGTGCCCCAAGCCTTGCAGGAGATGCCGTACGAAGCTTGTTTGCTTAAAGCTGCTCTACGTCTTGCTCCATCTCTGACACAAAGTCCACCCCCAGTGGCTGGAAAGAGGTAAATCATGTGGTTTTCCTCAGAGGAAAGCTGGCAGTAGGTGTAGGACAGCAATGTAGAGCTGCCTTGCAAGGGCACTGGGGTTTGTAGGAGCTGGGGAGGAGAAGCCCAGGAGAAGAGCATTGGGGGCAAAGAGGGACTTGAGGGCTTTGGCCGAACAAGAGACCATGTGTGCACTTCCCAAATCTGGGGGTGTCCCATGGGCTCTGGAAACTGCCTTCCTGCCACTGAGACACCCGAGAGCTGGGGAACCCTCGGTGCTGGTGGCTGGGACACCTTCCTCCTGCAGCTTCCCTTCTCTGCTTGATGGAGACACTGGAGTGCAATTTCCAGGGCTGGGCTGGAAATTGCCTGCCTTATTAAAAAGCATGTCTAAATTACTGGGTCTCTACGCATGGTCTAGGAAGGTCATAAAGAAATGTACTGACACACTTCACATCAAACTGACATCAGCTCTGCTGACCTGGGACATTTTTGATACCATTAGCTGCTTCTGCTTTGCCCCTTGGCAAGAAGCAATCACATTTCATTTCAAGAATTTATCACTGGAATTTGCAAAAGGCTTAAAAAAAAAAGTGTCTGGGTCTGGCTTTCTATCCTTAACAGCTCTGTCTGCAACATGCTGGCACGTCAGGCGAGTCTTTCCAGTGAGAAGGTAGGAAAAACTCTGCAGTGGAGGCTGTAGGGCTGTCCAGATGCTGAAGGGGTGACCAGGGAAGGGGATGGGCTGACTCTTGAGGACCATCACTCTGTGCTCCTCTGTACCCGCATGGGAATAAGAGAGCTGTTCCACAGCGCCAGGAGGTCAAGCTCTGCCCGACTGGTGCTGAAAACTGCTGTTTGACACCGACATTCTAAATGGGGTGTGAACGGTGAGGTGGCTGCTTTTGGTGATGGTATGAGTTACTCATCCAGGGGAGGATGCCCAGGAAGGGGTCAAAGGGGTCTTAGAGAACAGAGCAAGAAAACAGCAGGTCGTGTTCAATGTAGGTAACTGTAAAAGTGATGCAGGTGGGAATATGCAGTCCCACATGGACACATAAAACACAGGGCTCTGAGCTGAGCCTTACCGCTCAGGAGCAGCATCTTGTCCCTGAAAATGTCAGCTCAGCAAGGATCAAAAAAGGAAAGCGGTGAGGAAAGGTGGAGAGAAGAAAATAAAGGACATCATTTGGCACCCGTATGAACCCATAGTTTTCTCATCGTCATTCTTGTCTCAGAAAGGACACGATGGAAAGGCAAACAAGGACAATCAAAGATCCAAATGACCACGTGAGTGGTGGAAGCCAGGCTTTAAAACCAGATCAGAGGAGGTGGGGCTTTGTGCAGTGATGGTTGGGCTGTGCAACTCGTTGCTAAACGGTGCTAACTGCTTACAGAGATTCAAGGGGAGCCTGGAAGAGCATTACTAGCTGGGAACCATGTCTGGCTGAGGAAACCTCCTAGGCTGAAAGTAGTTGGAGGCCAGGAGAGTCCTCAGGGGAAGTATCAAATTTGCTTGCCCTGTCCTTAGTCTTCCTGGGGCTTCTGCTTGTGCTCAATACAGTACAGACTCGCCTCCCACCATACCACCATTCTGTGCTGTGGCGCATAGCTGCCTATACCACCAATGCAGCCATGAAAGCACGTGGTTGTTTACCATGGTTTCCTCCCACTGGGACATAAACAGGCTTGATTTTTAAGACAAACGATTTATGGTAAAAAACAAGCCATGGTTAGATGTGATGTCTCTGTTTTAACAGTCTGTCCTTTGTGTTCATGGTTGCCTGCCTCTGTCACCCCTGTTTTCACAAAAGCAGATGAAGGTGGCTCTTGGGTGGAAGAGCAAAAGTTTGGGTACCATTAACACAAGGAAATGCAAAGCAAGAGGCAACAGGCTGGCTGTTCCTGGATGGGGACCAGCAGGGAGATCAGGCTCTGGGAGGTGGGGAGGCTTATCTTGCAAAGCCCTGGAGTCATGGCATGTAGGGGTGCCTGCAGGGTTAGGAAGAAGGGGAGGTTTATTCCATGGAGTGGGACAATGAAGGATTTCATTGCACCTTTCTGCTCAGTTTTTTGTTTTTTGCTGGTGACTGCGTGACAAAACATCTCGATGTTGAAACACAGCAGTAATTCAGGTGCCTTCAGTTCTGCGTTGTCTCTCTGGCTGCAGCTGTCAGGCAGGACTACATCTCCCAGGCTACACTGTCCTGGCTGCTCTGGGAGGGGCTGGGGCCGGTGGGTGTGCTGCAGGAGGGACAATGCAGCCACCAAGCATGATGCATGGAGACCAGCAACATGAGCCTGTGGGTGAACATTATCCTGCAGGCATTGCAGCAGGAGAGGAGCACAGAAACTGCTCTGAAGTGGTCATCTTTTGCAGGAAAAAGAGGTGGCCTGTAGGCATGGTGGCTCCCAGGATTTGGTGGCCCCCTGCGCACGGTGGCTAACTGGCACAGTGGCCCATAGGCACAGTGAGCTGTGAGCATGGTGACTTCTGGGCACAGTGGCTCCCTGGGCACAGTGACCCTCTGAGAACGGTGGCCCATGAGCACAGTAGCTCCCTGGGGAGGGTGGCCTGTGGGCATAGTGTTTCCTGGGATTTAGTGTCTCCCTGGAGACGGTACCCCGTGGGTGGGCATGGTGTTTCCTAGGATTTGGTCACTCCTTGGGGATGGTGGCCCACGGTCACAGTGTTTCCCAGGATTTAGTGGCTCCCTGTGGACAGTGACCCTCAGGACATGGCGGTCCCCACCCACGGTGGCAGGTGTCCCCTGTGCACGGCGGCTCCCTTGGGACAGTGGCCCATGCGCACAGTGTTTCTCAGGATTTGGGGGCTCCCCGAGGCACCGGAGCCGGTGGGCACGGTGGTCCCTGCCCACGGTGGCAGCTGTCCCCTGTCCACCGCGGCTCCCAGCCATGGTGACCCAGGGACCGTGTGCCTCGGATCCGCCCTCCCCTGGCCGGTGCATTGCCGGGGCCGGTCC
>NW_008824414.1:835204-837205 GCF_000699105.1 Pygoscelis adeliae | reverse complement strand
CGGGAGGAGGAGAAAGAAGCCGGTGCCGAAGAGGTGGGTGCAGCGGGGCGGGGGGGTGTCGGGCGCCCTCCGGGGAGGGTGTTTCCCCCGGTAACACCTGGGGTCGGCAGCCTGGCAGCCGCTGGGGAGGTGGAGGAAGCTGGGGCAGGTGTGTGGGACCAGGCAGGGTGGCAGAAAACCGGTCTGCGAGAGCCAAACTGGTTATGGGGAAGTGTGTTAGGCTTCTCTGATGCGAGCATTGAAGAAGCAAAAGAGATAGGAAGACAGCATGCTTGAGCTACTCTCTGTTTTAATTAGGGTTAATTGGAGCTAATGCTTTGTAGGCTCTGGCTTGCTGGAGGGAAAATAAAAATCCCGATGATGATTGATTGTCCCGTATCCTCAGTATTCCTGTGAGGAAGCTCATTGGGGAGTTTGAGATGCTCAGCTGTCCTCTGGTTTGAGTTGCAGGCTGGCTTACATTTCAGTGCTTGAGTACATCAAACGTACAGCAATCGCTATTTACCAGAAGATCCCCTATTCCTCAATAATTAACTAGCATGATGCTCAATAGCTCTTATGTAATGCCCCCCTGATGCGTCACTGGAGCTTCCTGACTTTGGGACCCCCATGCCTCCCTCCATACCTGCTCTGAAGTCACATCAGCCTGTTGACCTCAGGTTACCAGGTGTATAGGAAATATTTCTGGGAGTCAGTGGGGGGAGACAGATGAGCTGAGCCCAAGCCTAGGATGAAGGAGGGAGCATCAATGTTATAAATCTATGGTGAGAATGTGAGCCAGAGCCTCTCTTGGGTGTTTATTAGGGAGTCTTAAAGAGGTGTGAAGATGCAAAGGGTAAGTTGCTCTGTGTCAAGCCTTTCTGCTGCTCACCTCAGAGCAGCGATTCCAGCCCCATGGTGGGGCTGGTGTGGCCAGAGTGAGTGTTTGGGCTGGATTTGTGTGGCTCAGGGAGCGGGAGAAGGTGTTTCTTTGGAGCAGAGGGGACCTCGATACCTGGTACTGCATGGCCAACCTTGGGAATTGGAAGAGATTATTTTCTTCTGTGACTGGACAGATCTTGCAGCAGGGTCCTGCTGGGAGAGGCCAGGTGAGCAGGGCTGGGAGCAGCAGGATGCGTGGCCAGCTGGGTGGGGAGGAAACGGATGGGGTGATGGAATTCTCTGGTCCCTCTGCAATTTGCTCAGGGCTTTTTACTTATTAAAAAAAATTAATAAAAATTAGGAGACAATATATCATATCAGGCAACCTCAGCTGTTGTTAATAGTTAATATCACTCTGTACTTGCCAGCAAAAGTGATAAACTTCCTGCTGGGTTCCCTGTTCAAAGGGCAGCTGGGGAAAAACAACACTGCAGCAGCAGCACAGCCTTTGCCCCACTGGGAGCAGCGCTTGCCCTGCAGCTCTGCTCCAGCCCGTCTACACTGGGGTCAGCAGCTTTTCTCAGCAACTTCATCATGAACTTCGTGGCACAGCCACACTGAGTTTTGCACTGTATCCATTTCATAAGACTGTGCCGCATTAGGGCTCCTGGAAACAGAATGGGGGCTCAGACCTCTTTAAAATGCCTTTACCTTGCTTTTTACGTAGGTGTTGAGCTGCTTCATTGAACTCCAGGGTTGTGCTTGGGTAGCAGTGCTCCCTGGGACAGCCTTGGACGGTGACTGGGACCTGCAGAGACCCAGAGCTTTGCCCTGCAGCGTGGATGGAGGCAGCCCTAAGGGCAGGGAATTGAAACAGATTTTAAACATCTAGACCAAGCTTCACTTTTTCTGTGAGCGGGGGAAACATTGTTTCCTGCAGTGCTCACCTGTGCAGATTCTCTGGAGGCTAACAGCGTGGTTGTGCTCAAGCCAATCCCTTTCCCTTGGTAAGTGTGTGTGATGGGGGCTGATGGTTTTCCTGGCCCTGCCTGCTGGCTTGCACAGAGTTCAAGGGAGCTAGCTTCGTAACTGCCTGGCAGAGAGTGAACAGATTTGACAGCGATGAGCACCTGGAAGCTC
>NW_008824414.1:811838-835179 GCF_000699105.1 Pygoscelis adeliae | reverse complement strand
TGGCATCCCTAAGGATGGAGAACTGTGAAGCCTCTGGCCCTGGGAGTTCCTGGGTGCAGGGTGCAGCATTTGCCCATAGAAATGGGCTGCCAAAAGAGCTGCCCGGCATCACCAGAGCCCTTTTCTTCTTCATCATGCCTTCCCTCAAGGGTGGCTATGAAGCATCTTGTGTGCTGCAGCTGGGGACATGCAGGAACAGAGATGTTGGGGTGTCCTCCTTTAACCTTCTGGTGCTTCACTGCTGGCTGTGTCACCCCATGTGTCTCAGCCAGAGCACTTTCAGTGCTTGGCCAGACTATCCAAGAGACCCTGTTACACCTCTGCATTTTACCCACTCCCATAAAGAGCAGCACTCCTTGCTCATTTCCAGTCTCATTTTCTCTTCTTTCTGGCTGTTTGTGGGCTAGATTTGGATAGTGAGTGGGCAGAGGACTTTTCTTTAAAAAAAAAAAAAAAAAAAAGAGAGGTGAAGAAAATTATTCTGAGTTTCCTCAGATATCCTTTAATCAGAGACAGAGTCAAAGGAAAACTATTTCATTTTTTTCCTTCCTAATGAGTGACTGTGATTTCAAAAGTGTTTAAGCCACTGGCTGATGGAATACCTAAAAGCACAGGTGCCTGTGTGTTTTACCTAGCTTGTATGGACAAGTTTGGTGATGAGCTGTACCCAACCTCTGAGAAGCAGAGTATATTCCTCCTGATGCTGACGTTACAAAACAGCATGATTGAGCTTTTCCAGAGAAATGCTACAATTTTCCATCTGTGCTTAGAAGACACCTTGGTAGCTCTCTGCAATGAAAATTCAAGAGGCACCTCACTGCATTTCATTTATACTCATTTCCTTTTGTCACACATGCGAGCAGTCCTGCCAGATGAGATTCAAGAGCGGTAGTAGAGGGGAGAGCTTAAATTGCTGCTAAATACTGGCAGACGCTGTTATCCAAAGCTGCTTTATGAAGCAAGGGTGCCTGTGGAGAGGGAGTTTGTGGTTAGACAAATTACATCAAAACAATATGTGTTGCATGTTAGGGGATGCAATCTAGTCTGAAGAGCTTTTCTTCAAGCTAGAAATTTCAAATCAACATTAAAAACCAAAGGAGACAAGGTGACATCTCAGACTCATTGAAGTCATTAACTAACCTCTTACTGCTGTGCCTCTTCCAGCCCCAAACCACCACCCCCTGAGGGTGTGAAGTCCAACCCCTCCAAGCGGCATAGAGACAGGCTCAACCGGGAGCTGAACAAGCTGACTGGCTTGCTGTCCTTCCCTGAAGATGTGTGCAGCAGGCTTGATAAACTCTCCATCCTCCGACTGGCTGTCGGATACCTGAAGGTGAAGAGCTACTTGATGGGTGACTGTCTGTGTTGCAAGGGGTGAAAAGCTTCTGGGGTCAGTCCCCACTGCATGGCTCACATCCCACCTGAGCCGTGTTTGTCTTGGGATGGAGAGTTGTGTCTCCTGAAGGTAGGATGATGATGAGTTTTGGTATCAGACCCTTGTTTGTTAATGCATCAGTGTTGGATCTTTAGCTGAGGTACTGGCCTAAAAATGCCCTAGAAAACCAGGGAGGAAAGTGCCATGTCTCCAGAAATGTGGAGGAGCTGGCAATGGTTGCTGAGAGGTGCTATGCTCATGGGACATCTACCCCTCAGGCCTTTTGCTGCTATGGCACAGATTTAATCCTTGTCCCCTCTGGAGGGAATCACCTTCATTTTTGGATGCTGCACACCCAAATCTAATTTTCTTTAGTCAGTTATGGGTGCCTGGTGTCTTGGAAAAGCAACATCCTTGGGAAAGTGAGACCACCTAATTTTGTCTTGGAAACTGAGTCGCGGAGGTGGAGAGCAGGCAGGCCAGCAATTCGGGAGAGGCTGGGGGGCGGTCAGGAGCAGCGCAGGGAGCAGAGGACCTTGGCCCCATCACTTTCGGAGGGAATGTCTGACAGAGAAATAGCACCGTGGGTGGAGGGGAGCAGCTTCCTAGTAGCTGGTATAGTGCTGTGTTTTGGATTTAGTATCAGAATAATGTTGATAACACACTGATGTTTTAGTTGTTGCTAAGTAGTGCTTACACTAGTCAAGGACTTTTCAGCTTCTCATGCCCTGCCAGCGAGACGCTGGAGGGGGCACAGCCAGGACAGCTGACCCAAACTGGCCAAAGGGATATTCCATACCATGTGACGTCATGCTCAGTACATAAACTGGGGGGAGTTGGCCGGGGGACAGTGACCGCTGCTTGGGAACTGGCTGGGCATCAGTCGGCGGGTGGTGAGCAATTGCATTGTACATCACTTATTTTGTATAGTCTTTTATCATTATGATTATTATTATTTTCCCTTCCTTTTCTGTCCCATTAAACTGTCTTTATCTCAACCCACAAATTTTACTTTTTTTTCCTGATTGTCTCCCCCATCCCACTGCGGCGGATGTGAGTGAACAGCTGTGTGGTGTTTAGCTGCCTGCCGAGTTAAACCACAACAATGAGCAAGAAAAATACTGCAAAGAGATCAGCCGAGCTGCCCTGGATGCACAGCTACTGCTGGCCGCCCTCTCGCTGCAGCCATACCCCAGGGAAGTTTCATGCTGATGTGCTCACACCATACCCTGTTGAGGAGCCTCTCCCAGGCCCAGGAGTTGTGAATGGTTCAGCTCCTAGTCCTGAAGCTGTAGCTCACACATGGGGCTGCAATGGTGGGATCTCTCTGGCAGAGCTGGTTTCTCAGGTGGGAACCAGCGCAGCTCCCTCCTGCTCCTCCAAATCCCATCACTGGGGCAGTGTTGGAGCATCACAACAGTGTGTTGCCTCTGCAAAGGACTCAAGAGTGGCTGGTGGACCACCCAGTGTGTCTGTGAGTGTGATGGACCCTCGTTCTTGCTCTGGAGATGCTGGCTGTTTGGCCCCAGGTGCTGGCCTGACCTCTCTTGTGGTGTTAGCTGTTCCCCGAGCACCTCGGCACATCTTCCTAAGCATTGCCGGCTGCTGAAGGCTTTGCTGAGCCTGTGCTGGTGCCGGCTGACTGTGGCTGGGTCAGAAAGGCTGTGACCCAGGAGGTCTTTCCTCAGAGCAGGACCCCAAAGGACATGATAGGGGCGTGAAGAGGCACCTTGCTGCGGAGGGAAAATGTCTTATGCTGGCTGCCTTTGCACGAGAGGGGTGATTGCTGCATGTGCAGCATTGGATGCACTTTGGATGCTGTAGGGCTCCTCAAAGGCAAAGTTGGACTGAGAGCAAGCCTTGCTGAATATCACTTCCTCCATTGTCTGCTTTTTGGGGAACAAACCTGGGAAATAAGATTCACTCCTTGCCTGTCTATGAGATGCAGGGTGGGTAGCTGGTTAGGCAGCCTAATGCCATGATGGCAAGATGTGATGATTTGGGGATGCAACAGGTCCTCCTATCCAAGGCAGTGCTGGCGTAGCATTAACCTGCATTGCTTTCTCCATTGACATTCAAAGAAAGGCAGCAATCAGCCCTCCTTACTGATATGGCTGGACTCTGCGGCACCCAGCACATGTCTGGGCTAAGAGGGAAAATGGGAGTGCAGAGCCTGGCTGGAGGGGTAATCACCGTGCCTGTGAGTCACCACACTCCCCTGCCTGCCGGCAGCACACAAACTGCAGTCTACAGTGCAAATAAAGCCTGAAAGGCCTGCCGGGGATTGCTTTCATAACCCACTTAAAAAAGCGGTTGCTTCAACACCATGGAGCAGTGCTTGAGGACTGGGTAACTCCTGCAGCTGGGAGAGGCACAGACTGGTGCGTGTGCGTGGCATGGCATGGAGGTGGGTCATGATGTGTGGACAGGGACATGTTTCATCTCCAGTGCCTTGGGCTTGATGGAATGGGTGATTGACCCTGGTGAAGACAGAGCTTGTGGGAGGCAGGAAGCCATCAGCATCTTTCTATACTTAGAGGCTCCTATCACGTCTTCTCCCCCCAAGACTGAATAAACTTGGCTCCCTTAGCTTTTGCCCCATGCCCAGTCCCTTGAGGCTCTCCCAGGGCCCTCTCCAGCTGGGGAAGCTGGTCCCCAGGAGGAGACCCCTATGCCAAGCTCTCCAGCTGGGACCCCTGCCTCCGAGCAGGAGCGGTTCCCACTGGAGGGGCTCAGCATGTGCTTTCCAGCGTGAGAGCTGCTTTGGAAAAGCAATCATCATTGAATGGGTTTGTGTTCGGTGGCAGCCTTACCCCTCCTTGGAGACCCATTCTGCCAGGCCAATTACTCCCATTTGGCCACTGTGCCTGTGATTTCCAACTCCCTCCCCTTGCTTTGCCTGTGTCTGTCCTGAAGTGCATCTTGTTTGACTTCAGATCATCCCACCAGTTCATCAAGGTTCACCTCGGTTCAAGCCCTGCCTGATGAAGACCCATGTCATCTGCAAGTCTCAACGGCCTGCTCGTCGTGTATCACATCAAGCGTTCCGGGGGGAGATGGTGAAAGCCCTTATGCCATGCTTTCCAGTTCAGTTTTGCTGTCATCTGCTTTCTGCTTCATGCAGGCTCCTCTCCTGCAGCAGGAAAGTATGGGATTGCCTGGCCGAGCATCCCTGTCCTCTGCTGCCTCGACCTCTTTCCATCAGCAGCCCAAGCCCATTGCCTTGTCTCCAGGCAGCTTTAACTGGTGCCATATTGATAAAGAGTTCCTCTTTTTAAGCATTTCTATCGAGTCCGGGCACTTGCCCTTTCTCCTAGGCAAAGGGTTAATAGAGTCTATGTGGAGCCAATGTACATGGTTATAACAAGTCTGGCAGGGAGGCGGATGCCAGTGGGTGACCCTGGACGTATGCCTGCCTGGGCTGTGTCACAGGTTAAAAGGAAAAATCCCATGTACTGCTAGAGATGGTTCTTGCAAGAAACTCAGCGTGTGCCAAAAAGCCCATCCGAGGCTCTGCCTGCTCTTGGCTTCGTGCCTTTGGAGCAGACATTCAAGTCTTTGGGGCAGGAGATAGACCGATTGTTTGTGAAAGGCAGGAGGAATTAGCTGCTGCCCACCGTTTGGTGTCCTTCTGCTAGCTCTCCCTCCCTGCTTCATCAAGTCTCCTGTACAGCCTACCCTGTGGCAGTGCTTCTGGGAGTAGAGACGAACCAAACTGGGTTTGGCTTTTTGTTGCTGGTGGTGGGTTTCTTGGCTTTTTTTTTTTATTTTCAGTTCAAATATTTGGGGAGAGATTGATAAGAGATGAGAGATGGACGATGCTTATTCTGAACCTCTGGTCCTCCCCAACACATCTACATCAGCCGCTATTTCCTCCTGCTGCCTGTGATATGACTTGGAAACCCTTTCAGGAAGACTCTGTAGAGGTGACAGGTCTTCGGCTGGTTTCTTCTGGGGGGGTGGAAGGATCCACACACCTTCCTCTCCAGATGGAGGGGGTTATACTGTCCTGCAGAGCATGCAACACCCACTTGAGTTATCAGTGAAACTTCACTGGTATTTGGCCTAGGTTGAGCTGGCCAGGCTTTGTACTGGTGTCCAGAAGCTCACTTTGGCCGTGCCAGCTTTGCATGTGGGCTGAGCTTGTCTGACTGCAGCCCTCAGTCAGAGCTGTTGAGTTATCCCATTTTGACCTACTGCAAGGCCTCCTGAAGCAAGAAAACCAGCACACAGGCTTCCCTGGACAGCTTCAGAGACCTGTGTAGGTCCAGCAGGGGGTTTTGCTGATAACTTCCCAGAAACTTCAGGTTTTCATGGAGCATTCCCCTCTGATGCCAGCGGACAGGGCTGTAACCAGCGGTCTCATAAAAATGCACGTGGCACCTGTGATGCTGGCCCAGGTCAGTATAAATTATCTGCCACACAGATGCCATGAACAAGCAGCAGCTGGTGGAGAAGGATCTGTTTTAGAAACATTTTATAAGACCTCCTCTAAGCAGGACAGAAATGGTAGCAACTTCTGTAGATGGACTGAAAGCTCAGCAGGGATGGTTAGCGTTTTCTGACAAGCTCTAAAGCTTTTCTGATCTTTTTCTGATCTTGTGCTGGTTTTGGGGTTGACTACTCTTCATTGAAAAAATGACCGATTCCTGGTGTTTCCACCAGTTTGCATCTCAGACCAAACATGGCTCTCACTTTTAGGGAACGAGCCCAGCTCCCATTTTGCATGTTGGATTTAGGGCTGGGTTTGCACAGATTTTTGTGCATACTGTAAATATTTGCACAGTCACTTTTGTAAGGTTGCTTTGTCTGATGGACAAAGCAAACAGGATTCATGATGGGTTCACGTTAAAAGCTCAGTGACCTAGAGGTGAGTTTTGCAGCACCACACAACTGAATTGGTCACCCTTCAGGAAACCACGCTCTGGGCTGGCTGTGTTGGCCTCTAAATCCGTCTGCAGGCTTGGGTTTATACCCAGTGTCCAAACTCTCCTTTCAGAAACGAAATTGCAGGTGGGCTCAGAGTGATGCCCTGAGGATCCTCGTTTTCTTGCGCTGCATTTCTCATGCTCGCTCCAGCCACAGGACTGAGCTTCCCTGTGTTGTCTGTAACCTGCCTGGCTGCTTACATGAGCAGAAATGTGAGGAAGGGGTTTCCAACCTTCTCCATCTTCTCTGATATCTCTGATATGTCGGTGTTATGTGCCTGTGGCTTGGGGACAGACCCATTTAATGGGGTTTAGGAAGTCAGGCAGCAGGGTCTGGGGCAGTGTCCTGGGTGGGACAGAGTGGAAGGCAACCCATAGTGGGTTTGTATGCTGGTATCAGTGCCTGCTTACATGGTGGATACTAGGGAAAGGGACTTGTCTCATGTCATCTGGGTGGGATCAGACCCAGGTCATCTGGAGCCCGTGCTGGAGCTCTGCCTGCCTGGGTGCCCCGTGTAGTGGGCTGGTGCTGAGCAGGGTGTGTTGGCTGGGGTACCCCTTCCTGATGGTGTTTGCCCATGCCCATCAACAAACTCAAAGCAGAAAAGGAATCAATGGCCAAAGGGTCCAGGAAATTTGCTCCCAAAGCTCAGACTTTCTTGGTGTGAAACTTGCATGTTCCCTTCTGGATATCCCTGTGTTACTCCTCTGTAATGCTGTTTTTAGCTCACCATCACCTTCCTCAGGGTGTGAAGAAGAGCTGGTCGGTGGGCACAGCGAGGGCGGTGGCCAAGGCCATGAGAGCTGTGGATCAGCAGCACGTGCACAGGAGCTTCTGCATCCTCCCCTCTCCCACCTGGGGAGGATCGTGGTTATCATGATTTACGCTTGGGGTCTTCAGTTGAATAAGCAGGCAGCAGGATTGCAGCTGGAAGCTTGCAAGGATTTAATTTTTGAAATTGAAAGAAAGAGCTTTTGGGATTTGAACTTGGTTCTGGAGCACAAGGCTGTTTCGAAACCAGGAGGTGCTGCTGCAGGGTAGTGACTCACTGGATCATCTTTTAAATCTGCTTTGCTTTTAAATGTTCTCTCTCTTCTGTCCGTGCTTTAATGAGAAATCAGAAAAACTTGTAGTTTGCTGGAAATGACAAGCTTCAGGCATTGAGAGGAAAGCTCTCAAAGCTCCATGCCTCCATAAGCTCATTTGAGGCATACACACATCTGCTGTAACTTGTCTGTCCCCTGGTGCAAGCGCTGCAGATGTTGCACAGCTCTCTTCTGCCTGTTATCACAGTCTTCCCTGTGCAAATTAAAAAAAAAAAAAAGAAAAGAAAATTTGGCATGCGAGTTTGGAGTCGGGTATTCAGGGAAATCACCTGCATTGGCCATGCTTGTCAGCTCCTGAACCACTCCTTCCCCTGGGGTCAGGTGGGACTGGATTTTGAGATTGGTTGCTAAAATCTCAGCATATTTTAGCCAAGCTCTTCTACAGTACAAAGGTCGGCAGGATTGGTCTCCCCGCTCTCCTAGGAGTAGCATGGTGCATAAACTACTGCTGGTGAAGCTGAAGGCAGCACTGTCTCAGGGTTGGTGTATGGCAGATGTGTGTCTCAAGCCATGGTGGCCCTCAGGTGATGTGTGCCAAGTGCCAGCAGGATGTTGCTGGCTATGCCCCCTGGGTCTGACTCTTCCCTATAGTCAGGAGGAGGAATAGACCCAGAAGTCCAAATTTCCCTCTTCCTTTGCTTTGCAGCATGCACTTGTCACCAGCTGGTGGCTGATGCACACCTAGGGGAACAGCTTGCCCTGTGCAGTTGGCTATACCTCAGGTAGGGACCTGCAGTAGTTGAGCAGTCCTGTGTTCGCTCTTCTCCTGAACTAGATGAAGCACCTCCATGCTCACAGGGTCAGAGCCTGCTTTGAGCATCAGGAAGGTTTCAATCTTGCCCAAGGTTATATGGGTAAAACATGGCAAGGTGGAGGTTCAGGGTTTGGTCTCCTCCGAGCTTTGCTCATCAGATCCAGCCTTTGAGTGCTGGTAGATAGCAACGACAATTCTGGTGCTATCAAAACCTGCCTTGAAGGCACTTAAAGGTTTTGTCACTTGTATAAAAAATGGCTGAACCTCACTGCCAGACCTGCGCTGAGCTTCTGTCTGCAAACCAATTTGCAGTGGTTGCTACTTGGACCTATGTCTGATGATCTCCCAGATAAATCTGGAGTGACTTTGCTGATCCCTGTCTCTTTGAGAGTGAGTGCCCAAGGAGAAAAGCTTGTCTCTATGTTTGCAGTGCTGCTGGCTGCCATGATGCTCTGGGCTCTGTATGGTGTGACAGGAGCTCCACTTGCCGCAAACAGTGAGATCTCATGAAAGCTTGGATGGATTTGTTTAGTGCTGAGTGGCTTGGAAGACCTCCAACTAGCTGGAGATCTGTGCTGGGGTTCATTTACTAGGGTTTGCGTAACAAAAGAAGCAGATGCTGGGGGTTGCAGATGTGGCTCTGCCAAGGGTGAGAGCAGCAAGAAAATGGGGCTTAAAGTGCTCTGCAGGGTGGAGAGGATGTGCTTAGGGTATGTGCTGCCATGCCCTCTTCCTAGATTAAGGTCACCCAGGTGGTGAGGTCTGCAATAGAGAGAACCAGTGGAAACCCCTCTCTTGGTACGAGACCATGCTCTGGAGGTTGGAAAAGCTTGAGATGACTAACAGGTCATAACAAATGGCAAATAGTGGGGTACCTCCCTGTAACCCACTGGCCCACACCCAGCCCAGTGTCAGCCTGGGGCAGGAGATGCTATTTTCCATGTGCGTGTTTTTGAGAACGTGTGGTCCACATGTGTCCTTGTTCTGTTTCATCTCCTGCGAAATCTTCACTGAACACCCAGTCTGGGCTGCTGCCCAAGCATAAGGGAGGGCAGGATAGTGTCCTGCAGGGGCTGTGACCCAACCAACACATGGCAAGCCTGTCTCCTTTGCAGGCTTCACTCTGCACCTTGCGAGCATAGCTGGAGACCTAGAGGTATGCCTACAAGGTTGTTGGGCATTTTGGCTTGGTGGAGAGAAGTGGTTAAGGCTGCAGGTAGGAGCTGCCCAGGTGGGACCTGCTTCAGGGGCTGTTCTTCATGCTGGTGTACCAGGGGTGGCAGGTCACAGGCTGTGAAGAGTAGTCAGCGTTGCAGCTGACGTTTGTATATGTGGATTTATTTTTAGACTGCGCCCATGTCATGGTTGCAATGTATTTAGGATGAACCTGGGGAAGGTCTTGCATGATGCAGTCTTTCCCCTGGGCATGCAGGGCTCTCCAGACAGCCATGATGGGATCTTCTGCTTGGTCTGTGCTGAGCTCATATGTGCAAGGTCCAAGTGGTCCTGGCTGCCACCTTTCAGTCACGATGACAGCCTCTTAGCTCCACAGCAAGGCCTAGACCTGCCATTCACAGGCAAGCATTTGAGCACCAGCAGGTGCCAGTGCAGAGATGGAATCCATGAGGATGTGCTGGGTGGCATGGTCCTGCCACCATGGGAGCTGGAGTCCCGGTGGGTCTCCGTTCACCTGCCCATGGACGAGTGCAGGATGAATCCTCCCAGGTCTGTGCTTCCCACCAGCAGTCTCAGACATTCACGGTCCCTGCACTGGTGCAGTTAGGAAGGTTAGATCCAAGATCCCCATCTGCCATCTGTGCCAGGGACTGCTCATGGTCCTGGGAAACCCACTCTGGCTGAACCTGCTCGAGTAGGGGGTTGGCCTAGGAGATGTTGCCAGGTCCCTTTCCACTTCTGCTGCTCTACAACTCTGCAATGCTCTGCTGTGGGGCAGCTGGCAGCAGGTTTCACGGGGTAATCTCATTGCAGTCAGCATTAAATTAGCTTTTTTTATTCATCTCCTTGTTGTTTGCTGTTACTATGGGCCAGAGCTGCAGGGGTTTGGACCTGAAGTAACTGATGCAGTGAAAGGAGTCAAGCTTAAATCCCTCCCTGGGCAAGATCCTGCAGGACCGTGTGGGAGCATTTGCAGCAGCAGCAGGTTCAGGGCTGCCAGCACTCCCCTGGGCATTTGTCATGCTCCTCAGAAAAAAGCTGGGTGACTTTTTCTAATAGGTTTATAATCTGTGGTTTTGGCATTTGCCTGTTTTACTTGGATGGCATGAGCCCGCTCTGCTTGGCACGATGTCTTTGTTAAACAGCTGAGGCAAAGGTTGGTGCTAATTTGACAGGGTTTGGGATTGGGTCCAAGAGGAAAACAGTTGTGCATGGCTTGGTGTTGCTGGAAGAGCCGGGAGCTCCTGGTTTCTTGATGCCAGGCATCTCTGGAGTCTGTTCAAAGACAAATGCTTGCCATGGGTGAAGTCTGCCATCTCCCACCAGTGTAACTCAGCCTATGAGAACAGAACTGACTCCAGGATTTTTTACCAATAACTTTCTTTTTCAGTGGCAAAACTATGTCAGAGGCAAGGGACATGTTAGCCTCCATGGCTGCATTGCTGTGTTTTTCTTCATGAATGTGATGAGCAAAAAGTGAAGAGATTAGATTGCTTTGATCCTTTTTCTGTCTATCTGTCTGTCTGTCTGTCTTTTTTTCTTTCTCATGCTTGATGTCTTTCCTCCACATTGCAGGGCTAAGAAACCTCCTTGCAGAGGCAAGAAAGCCAACCCAAAGGGATGCTCTTGGGAATGTGCAGGACACATGCTGATTCATTAATGCTGAAAATGTTACTGATCCTGGCTGACATCTCCCTGGCTTCCCTTTGAATGAAAGCCTTCCAGTCTTTGGGGATCACACCAGCAGCAGGAAGCCTCCTCCAGTGCTCTGGCTGGTGTAGGGGTTCAGGACAGAGCTGGATTTCCCCCTCCTGTCTTAAACATTACACACTGATAGCCTCTATCCCAGCACTTTGAAAATATAAATGATCACCAAATTGCTTCAGCAAATGCCTAGAATTTGTCTAGTAACTGCAGTTCAGTTTTGTCATGGTCTTGTTAATCTTGCATTAATTCCCATTAATTCTCAAAGATGCACAGCAGGAGACTGAAAAAGCTGGGCACAAACAGCAAATGTGCATTGTCCCTGTATCTATAGTTATTTCTTTTATTGTGGGTTTATTATAGCTTGTATACACGTTGGACCTGTTTCTTTTAATCCCATTAACTTCGTGGTCTCAGCGGCTTCATGTGGAAGTGAGTCTCAACATGTAATGGTCCATTACAATGAGTATCTTAAACAGGGAGTGAAATAGCCAGCTTTTAATAAGGCTTGCCACCTTGCTTTTTCCTGCCTTGCAGCAGACAGGGATCTTCTCTTCTTCCTGACACCAGTTATTTTCGGTGCATCTTAGCCATCAGCCCCTTGGAGACGTGACTTCATCAGGCTGAGGGACCCGGGGCTCTCGGTTGGATTCCAGGGGGTGTCATCTCCCCATCACGTACCCTGCTCTGCTGGGGTGGAGAACACTGGCTGTCGGTCTTCCCCACTCCTGGTAGCACCGGCTCCAGCTTGACCTTGCCGCAAGCTCTGCTCCAGAGTTGCAGCATGTCCCAGAGATGCCTTCTGCATTGTCTTTGCCCAGCTGTGTCAGGGAGCCAGCAGGAGGGGAAGGAGGGCTCCAAGCCACCACCTCATGTCATCAGGAGATGGAACCAGCGTTGCCTGTCATGGGGTGATCATCCTGCAAGTTGTTTCTGGTGAGTGTGGATTTATGTGCTGGTGAAATCCCCCAGAGACTAATAACTTGTCTCAAGCAAATGGGGGACATTTCAGGAGTGATCCCTACCTCCCATGAGGTTACCCATGTTGCAGATGGGGTGGGGTTTTTTTCTGCACTTTGGTTAAAAGGATTTCTTTTTTTTCCTTTCCAAGTAAAAAAGTGACTGGGAATAGCCTCTGTACCCCTGGTGGTTACATGGGCCTGGAGTCCTCTATGTGGATGTGCTCAGGCATCTCTTGGGATTGCTCCCAACCCCTGCGGTTCTTGGCAGTTTGAGTGAGGATGAGTTCAGAGACCTGTTTGGAGGGGGAGAGCAACAGGGACACTTTGCTCCCGACTTGTTGGTTGAGGAGGATACCCAGTCATGACATGTTTGAACATGAAGAGGGTCACCACCTGAAAAAGGGTACAGGAGGTCTTTGGATCATCTAGACCACTGAGGAATGGCTGTGGCTTCTGAGAGCAGCCTCAGCCCTGCCCATCTGCTGGATGCTTACTCCACCACTGGCCATCCTCAGCAGGGTGGCTTTCTCTTGAAGCAGAGAAGCCCTCTGCAAGAACAAGACTGGGCCACAGGTGTTGAAGTGATGATGAAAGTAAGGGGAGCTCATTTCACATGTATCTGGATTATTTTGGTGGGAGAGCACCATGCATTTTGCCTCATGCACTGGCCTCAGCATCTCCTTGGCCTCTGGCTGTGGATGGTGAGGACTGGGCTGGATGTGAACACTATCTGCTCTACACCACCAATACTTAAAAGCACCAGTTACAATCCATGCCCTGCAGTTAGGACCTTGCAACCCCTGTGCAGTGATGCCTGGTGGCAAAGCAGTTGGCAGACACCATCTCTTTGGGTTTCCTATCCTCTCTCTGTGCTCCAGGCCTTCTCCCCAAGCCAGGTTGTCATAGTGTGTCCCATGGGAGATAGATTCTGCAGGATTTTCTAGCTCAGCTGTGCAGAAATGGACCACTGTGTTTGAGAGTAGGGGAAGTGAGCATCTCTGATGGGAGATTAAAAGCCCCTTGCTAAGATCGGTGGGAGAGTTGGAAGAAATAATTTTGCTGGAAAGCACAAAATGAGCAAATAGGTGTTTCGTGTTGGATGCTGTAAGCCCACAGCAGCTCTCCCCAGCTCGTTGCAGCTCTCCCTGCACATGCTGCCAGTGGACACTGGCAGAGAGCTGGAGACCATGTGTTCTCGGGACGTGCATCTTCTCAAAACGCTCTCTGCCCTTTTGGAGCTTTTTTTTGGAAGAACTTGATTTCTTTTTGAATTTCCCTGCCAGCTTGCCTCATTTCAATGCTTTAGAGAGGAGTCAGCCCTTCAAAAGAATTCAAATTTTAAAAAAGAATCAATGTTTCATTTTGAAACTATTCTGCTCCATCATGTGCAAATTGAAGCCATACCCGTGGTCCAGATGGGCTTTGGATATTTTTCCTTGGGGATCGCTTGGCAATTGTGTGAGGAGGCTTTTTGCTTGGTGACTGCCTCGAACCTGCCTTTCGAAACTCCTGGAGACGTGCCTTTCCGTGACTGATGAGTAAATTGAGCACAGTGACTGCTTTCTTGGTGTTGAACCTCATCTTTCCCAAACTTTCCCAGAGGTCTTGCATCCCCTGGCCCAGCTGATCTACCTCTTGCTTATTTGGGAAGTATATACGCAGAGCATCGTCTCCTGCAGAAATGGGAATGTGAGCTTACGCAGGGGGCAATGCAGATTTGTGGCATAAGCTAAACTGACCCAGAGGGGAGCTGTCAGGGAGGGGAAGGCATGTCCTGTGGGAGTTGCCCACAAGCTGGGCTTTCCTCCAGTGAGTGAGGGCACAGGTGGAAAGGGCAGAAGATGCAACTGCTGCCTGAGCTCTCCAAGGAGCACTCAAGGTTTGGGGGAGGCTGAAGTAGCCCAGTTCTATCAGCGATAGAGATCAAGGCTAATTCTGCTTAATGGGCTCAGAGCATCCTCTCCACTTTCATTTAAACCTGTGTGACTGCAACAGTGTGACTCCTCTGTGTCACCTTGTGCAAGACCTTCAGCTAATTATCTTTAACCATGCGCCTGGTAGCTGAAAGCCTGCGTGGGTGGGTGCTTGCTGTCAATCAGGCTCCACATGTAAATAGATCTGAGCGATGCTTTGACCTCAGGCTGGTTTTTAATACACAAATGTAGATCTGTCAGGGAAAATGCTTTTGCATATTGGTGGTTTGATGAAAAGCAAAATGTCTCACATCAGCGGTTTCAGATGAAACTTTTTTTAGGTTTGGAATTATTTTGGCTTTGAACTTGGTGCTACTGGGAAAAAAAAAAAAAACAAACCTTTAAAACCTTCCAGTGGTGAGGTAAGAGCTTCTACCACGGAGAAAATTAAATATGTGGTCAGACGTGGGATGGTTTGGGGTTTTTCCTCATTTCCTACTGCCCCCTGAAATTCAGAAGACCTTTTCCCTTTGGATCCAGCCAAGGTCATGCAGCACCATCAGAAACCCAAGGCTCAGATGGGGCAGGCAGTGATGCCCTGCTGGGATGTGGCTGTGCACAAGGTGTGAGAGTTCTGTCCAACCTCAGGGTGCTGCAGGAGCTTGTGGCAGTGACAGAGGTGGGGTGGTTCCTACACGGGGGCTGCTTTGACGTTTTCCTGTGGGTTTTTGGTCAAGTTGGCACAAAAACATGCCTTGAAAATTGTCCTTTTGTTGGAAGCTGAGTTTGGACTGAGGTTTTTCAAGGATAATTCCCCAGCAGATGAAGTACCATGCTGGGGATGTCCCTGCGAGCTGCCGTCCTCATTCCTGTTCCCTGAACAACCGTTTTTCTGTGTGACCCGCGATGCTTGAGGTCCTGCGACCAGGGCAGGAGGTTTCACGTTGGCTGCACCCACGGGTGTTGCCTTGAAGGCACCAGCGAGGAAGCATGAGGCAGCACGTGAATCAGCCTGGGGAGGTCATGGCAGCAAGTCCTGGGAGCAGAGAGCTGCTCAGGTGTCTCACTGGGAGTGCTGAGGCCACCAACCCTCTGATCTGCTTCTAAGCAGCCAAAGGCCGAAGGGAGAAAAAATATGGGTGCTTTGATGGCATCTCAGATGGTTTGGGAAGGTTTGCCACTGTCTTTCATCAGCCCTGAAGGGCAGGAAGGCAGATATTGTGGCACTGGGGCAGCTTGAAGCCAACTCCAGCTCTACTAGGCTGTAACCTGTAACTTCTTCCTGTGTTGGGTGGTGTTTCCTGGCCTAGGCAGCCCAAAAATGCTAACCTCCCCTCTATCCTTTGCATCGCTGCCTCAGATCTTGGCAGAAGCGAGGTTTCCCAGAAATGGGACCAAGCAGGGGAAATAATCTCTTGGAGGAGGCATTGGGCAAGTTGGGGATGGCTCTGTAAAGGGTCTCTGCTCCAGCTACCATTGGTCTCATCTTCCTCTGAGGTGGGTTCCTGTGCATTGAGTAGCATGGTGCAGTCATGCATGAGCAGCACCGGGGTGGGGAGGAGGAGGAAGAGGCTCCTGGCTTGCCCCTTCCATGCTGATTTCTTGCCCTCTTGCTTGCAGCCACAGCTATAGACATTGGTGACTGTGTGCTGGATCAGCCCAGGCTCCCAGGAGGGAACAGACGAATGGACCCACAGGTCGACAGAGAGCTGTTTCCTGAGGGGGAACTGCTGCTCCAGGTATCGTGCCATAGCTCGGTCATTTGGGGTTTTCCCTTGGCTCCCGTTACCTGCTGGTCATGATGGCTGGTCCCTGTCTGCTGAACTGTACAGCAGCTATGGAGCATGCAGTCCCACGTGTGGAGCAAGAGAAGACCCTGCCTTGCCAGGATCTGCTTCGCTGCGATTGCGGCAGGCACTGAGCACCTTGGGACAGGGACCAGTGACACCGCCTGGCTGGGATGGGTCCCCGTCCCCACTGTTCCCTCCCACCCCCCACCACAGTTTGCTGCCCCTTTGGTTACTCTGCAGCGGCTCTGTAGGGGCTGTACCGTAACCTGCATCCATGAACAGAGCAGGGCTCAGGGTGGTGGGTTGTGCCCTTCTTGCAAAGGCATCGGGTGCTGTCTGCGCCTGTAGCTGCAGGCGTTAGCTGTCACTGAACCCAAACCTGGCATTTTTCCTTGGGACCTGCTGCAGCTCATGGACGTAACGTGCACGAGCTCATCACCCCAACCAAGAGGTGCAGGGGTATCGTACAGCAGTGTAGGGACTGATCCCTGATTAGTCTCCGAGGTGGTGGGTTCCTTGTGTTCTAGTAAATGCCAAGAGGAGAATGGTGATAACTGCAGGATAAAACATCCACCAGGAACTGTTTGCCCTACCTGGCTCATTGCATGACCTCTCTAGGATGAGTTCACAGTCTGCCTGGGATGGAAAAAGCCCAGGTTCAGTTTGTAGGTTGTGGGGGGGAAAGAAAGGAAGATGGATCTTGGAAGACAGTGGTGGACAAAATTAGTGGGTGGCGGGAGCTTTGCTTTGTAGAAAGGCCAGTGTGTGTCTAATGAAATAGCTCTCAATGAACTTCAGAGAACAAGGAGCTGGTGAATCAGCTGGCCAGAATGCTGTTTGTTTGGGCTGCAATTTATAAATGTAAGCTGGAAGGAAATGGGATAAAAAGGTCACATGGAAAGCCTGGTTTCTGAATAAACATCTGGGCATGTCAACTGAAAACATGCTGCTCCGTGGGGCTGCAGGGCAAGTCTGTGCAAGACCTTTAATCTTTCTGTGGCTGTGTTCCTGACATCGCATGTCTGTGCTTTCTGGGTCTTCAGTCCTTTTCTCCCTTCTTCCACCTCTCCGAACACTAGCAGACGGATGCTTGGCTTTCCTTAAAGTCTGACTTTGGTGCCTTCAACCCTGCTCCTACACAGGCTTACATGAATACCCACCGTTATGGACAGGCAGGTGGGTGTGAGCAGAGCCCCAGCAGGAGTCCCCATGGGGGATTTTGCTGAGATGGTGACTCCTGGGAGCCCAGCATGACTTTTGGTGATGAAGCTTGGACCACATGAAGTCTCCCATGTGGGCTTCACTCCCTGGAGCGGTCTCAGCTGTCTGCAAGTGTGATAGTCACGGAGGAGCAGCTGGAATAACACGATAGCCAGGAGGGAGACCAGGGTTGCCCCAGTCCCACAATGGAGTTGCTCCCAAGTGCTCTCCAGGGGTTTGGGCTGGGCCATATGATGGCAATTTGTTGAGCCACCAGAACATTGGCAGCCTTGGGTGATTGAAGGCATCTGGAGAGCTTGTGAGGTGTTAGTGTGACAGAAATCCCCCAGCTGAGCTGCCTGATGGTTTTGGTTTGGTTTTTTTTTTTTTTTTTCCAAAAGAGCATTTTAATCAGATACTGTAATTTGCAGAAAACTGACTCAGGGCCCCTTGGGGGACTGCAGTGCACAAAGGAAAGGGACCGGTCCTGCTGCAAGCTGGATCTGTATGGTATCAAGCAACATGCTCAATCCAACAGCCTCTCAAATAATCCAAGCGACTAAAAAAAGCCATCCCACGCGAGCCTAAGTGTCACTGTAAATGGGCAAATGCATGAGCTGTGTCAGCAGATTGCTCTTACCTCCTCTTTGCATGGGGGGAGAGGTTGAGTGGAGCTGAAGGAGCAGCCTGGGTAGCTGGACCCTTCTCTCCAGCCTGGTCTCAAGCAAACGGCATGTCCCCATGGTCCCCCCCAGGGGCAGTTCAGCATGGCCAAGTTGGGCAGCGAGGGCAGAGTCTGTATTTGTGGTAGGTCCTGGCCTGATGCTTATGAGACCTGCTGAGACTTCTGCCCACATCTTGATTAAACCCAGACTTCCACTTAGGGTTTTCTTTTCCTAATTTCTCTCCTTTTATTCACCAATAAATTAAATCTATTACAGACAAGAGCAGGGGGCAAGAATTACTATCTAGTGCAGTACCTTCCTTTTAGAGGAAATCAGCCTGAAATGGTCACCAGATATCTCTGGACCTTCATCTTGCCTCTTTTTCTGGGTATTCACTTGATGCATGAGCTCCCCTCCCGATGACCCAGCCATGATCTCCCATAGTTTTGGAATAGTTTCTCTAATTTGATGTGGGTTTGGTCGTCTTCAAGCAAGGAGCTACCAGTTGGGTGTGGATTTAACTGCAGACCATGCATATGTAATTGCAGAGTGCAAGGCGAGAAATGAAGTTGGCAGATGGTATGAGCACAAAGATTTTTTTTTAATACAGATTAGGGGGTTTTTTGTGTTTAAAGCCTTATCTTCTGTCATCTAGAACATAGGCAAGAGGAGAGTAACTTTCCCAGCATGGTGTCTTATAGTGGCAGTTCAATGCCAGGATGAGGGCCTTCAAAAGCAATGGGGCATCTTGAGATGTTTGTCAGGAACAAGATTAAAATCAGATGGGAAGGGATTGTGGTCCTGCGTAATGGGAGACAGATGAGAACAGGATGCTGTCACCTCCTCAAAGATGTGTCAAACTGTCTGCACGCTTATAAGGACTAGGGGGTGCCACATCAGGTGTCACAGATGTGATGTCAGGGCCTTCACAAATCTGGGATCTGACTTTCCAGATTTTCCCACCTCTTTTGCTTTCAAGGTGGGTGTTGGTTTTAGCTGCATTTACTATCTTTGAATGATAGCAGTGACTAGATTTCTTCTTACTTCATGTACTTTGTGATGAGTTGTTCACGTACACTTGGAGCTGAGAGCAGGAGTCCGAGGGACAGCGATGTCCTCAGGTGCTAAGGATTAAAAGGCAGGTTTTGTGGGGTGATTGGAGAACGCGTGGGGAGAAGGCATACAGAAATGCAGAAATAAGCTTGTATAACCCCCTAACTGTAAAATTCAGGGTGAGGAGCAGGGCCCAAAGTATCTTTGGAGGTCATCCTTAAAATGAAAGAGAGGATAAATGTGTCTGGTCAGCGACTGCAGTTTGGTTACCATCTTTGAAGGCTTTCATTATGCTTGAACTGAAGCTAATCTCCTCCAGGAGTTACCAGGCTCCTGCACGGCTCAGGGCAGTCCTTCCTCCCAGCTGCCTGTTGGTCCTTGTTGTTGAAGTTGTAGGCAAGTTCCTTAGAGAAAATCAGGTCTGCCAGCAGAATAGCCCCAGAGAGTATATCTATACCCAGCTGGTACAGCTGGAGAGGAGGTAACTAACTAGGTCCTCCATGAAACCTCTCCTTAGCTGGTTCTTCCTGATGCAGGAGCTGCCCTGCGGTGAGAAGACTTCAACAATGGGTCTAGAAAAAATGGTCAGTCCACCTTTGATCATTGCTTATGCTAACACTGGGGGGGGGGAGGGGGAACCCCCAAAAAAAACAACTAAGCAGGATTAAAAGTCTTATGTGGTCACAAGGTGCTTTCCTTTTTTTGTGTGTTCCTTGTTGATGAAGAAGGTCCCTTCCTGTCCCTGAATGCTGAAGAAACACCTGGAGAAGTTCATCTTTCAGCAGCTGGATTGAAACTATGGAGAGTAACTCTGGGCTCAACTTATATTTTCAGGCACTCAATGGATTTGTCATCGCTGTGACTGGAGATGGCTACATCTTCTACATCCCCCCTACTGTGCAGGACTACCTGGGCTTTCATCAGGTGGGTACTGTTTTTTCCTGGCTGTAAACAGACGGATGCAGCCCAGCCCATGCATCCGAAGGAGGTGCTGATAGCCAATGCCAGGGCTTTCCTCTTCCCTCCGAGACCCTTTGGGTTGTTTTTGGTGTATGTTTTCAAATGAGTCATGTTCTTTGGGGGCTGTGAAAGCCAGCAAGCGCATTTGTGACTTTAGTAGGAACAGATGCAAGCAAGCAATGTCAGCCTCTGTATTCTCTTGTCTTTGCGTGCTAGAGGGGCGTGAGATTTTTCTTGTATCATGCTGCTGGGCACATATGCTTTCACTTAGAGGGCTGAAGGTATCATGCTGGTAAGTAGTGTCAGTGCCCTGAAGTACCGTGGTTTACACAGGATGCCAAGAAAAAGCAGGTGTCTCCTCATATCCACCCTGTTACCTCCAATTCTGCTGGCGTCCAGCTCCTTTGGCCAAAGGAGTGAGTCAACAGGAGTGCTATGAGGCTGCCCAACCCATTTCGTTGCATGGGTTCCCGGTGCACCTGCAGAGAC
The DNA here is from genome assembly GCF_000699105.1 of Pygoscelis adeliae. Classification (NCBI taxonomy): domain Eukaryota; kingdom Metazoa; phylum Chordata; class Aves; order Sphenisciformes; family Spheniscidae; genus Pygoscelis; species Pygoscelis adeliae. The sequence continues at coordinate 815,103 of NW_008824414.1, read as the reverse complement.
TGGTGTGTTTTCTTTGTTGCACCCTTTCCCAGCTCACTGTAGAAGGATCCTCATGGGCTGATGCACCAAGTCAAAACACCTGTCAGAGGCAGGAAGTGGTCTTCTCAAAGTACCTGTATGTCTGGTTAAGCAGGAGGCTCTGCTCTGGCATGTTTCTGAGGGTAGGGACATGGCAGTCCATGCCCTGAGCCTCCCCGTGGGCTTGGCAGGGCCACACTGACCACGACAGCATGCAGGACCAGGATGGGAGAGTCTGGTCCAAGGCATGGCCCTGGAAGAAGGGGGCTCTGTTGGGAGGCAGGAGGTGTGAGGACTTGCCAGTGTTTCTGCTGTGTGGCCAACTTTACAGCCCAGCATCAGTATGTCTGTCTTGCCTGCTGGCCCACTGAAGGAAGATGGTTTGCATTGGGTTACAGCTTCCCACAGGTTTGGAGTTAAAAAAAAAAACCTACAAAAACCTTTTTTTAAAACAGCAAATCCCCCTGCATAAATCTGAAAAAAAAAAAATTAGTTTGGTTTCGTCAAAATGTTTTGATCAGCCTGAAATTATTTTTTACATTGAGCCTGTGGAAGAAACAAAACTGCTTATTTGCAGAGGGCTAGGGATGGCAATGCAAGATAGATCTTGTGTGCTGTTGCAGACTGGCAGTTTGTACCCCACAAACAAATTCCCCTCTGACAACCCGCAGCCTTTCTGGCTCTTTGTCTGAATTTGGTCCCGAGAAGATACTAGAAGTTAAGACATGCCAGGCAAATGCCGCTGCTGCAGCGTTCACCCCACAGATGGGGAGCAAAGCTTCTCAAAGAGCAGGGGCTCCCATGGCAGGGGAGGGAGCTGGAGTTTCAGCATTTCCCATGAATTGTGGTTAAGGATCAGGAGCTAGTGTGAAACATCCTTGGAAGGGCTGGGTGATACCAGGAGAACCTCAGCCTTGCTGGTGTGGGGAATGAGGTGGAAAGCTCTGCTTAGCTATTGCCAGGGGACACTGGGGAAATGGGTGGTGTTGACAGTGCTGAGCAGCCAGGGTTACTGAGACACAGCCATTTCTATTGCTTCTAGAAACCTCTGAGCTGTTCCCATCATTTCCCCAGGCAGACCCACTCTCTGCTCCCTTTTCCTCCTTCCTGAGCCACCCTCCCTAAAAAAGCAGCCGGTTCCTGGTCCTTGATCTCCATGTGGCGCACAAAGCTGGCTGTGTTTTCCTGCTTCTTTATGCTCAATCACTGCACTTTTAGTACCCACGAAGGAAAGCCTCCTGCTGTGTCCTCCTTCAGACACCTCTGCCAGGCTGGGCAGGAGTTGACACTCTTCTTCCCTTGTGTTGTTCCAGTTGGATCTCGTCTACCAGAGCGTGTACGAGATGATCCATGCAGACGACAGAGCCGCTTTCCACTGCCAGCTGCATGGGGCCCTGGCGTCCGGCAGCAGCCCGCACGCTGCCAATAGTGAGTGCAGGGGCAGTCCCCAGTGGCGATCCCCAGGAACCAGCCAGCCACCTCTGCATGGCCATCCCGTGCTGGAAAACCCTCCTGCTGGCATTTATAGCCACCAAGCACAGCCCTGTGCTGAGGAGCATCCCATAGCCTCCCCCTGGGAATCGCAGTCATCCCAAGGGGTTGGCACAGCCCCCTGTCACCAAAAGCAGGCAACAGCAATGATGTGCTGTCTTTAGCTGTGCTGGAGGGATGGGGTCATTTCTTCCCAAGCCTTTTTGCTTTTCAGTGTTTGAAATCCTGCTTATTTCAGTGGGGGCGGCTTGTTGTCTTGCTCCTGTCTGGGAGGCAAGCTGAGCTTGCGGGGACCAGAAACTGTCATGAACTGGTAATTTCCCATGTCAAGGTCTTACCCATCTTGTGAAGCTTATGGGTTCACTTGAGCAGCAAAGTCTCCACCAGGAGCAGGTCCGCAAGGCCATGAGTTCAAGGTGTGCAGCTTGGAAAACTTCATTTTCCTTTTGGTTTCCCAGCCCTTCCCGCTGACCAGCTGCTGCTGGCTGGATGCAGCACCGCATCCAGCACCCAGCACCTCCGCCCTGAAAAGCCCTCCTTCGTGGAGAGGAGCTTCACCTGCTGCTTCCACTGCTTGCTCGATAACTCCTTGGGATTTCTGGTAATGCAGCCCTGCACCAGGACACCCCTCTGCATCCAGAGTGTTCCCTAGGGGCCACTTGTCCCATAGGGGTGGGAGCGCAGCCAGTTCCCATCACCCTGTTTGTTTCACACCCACATTTTCTAATCCCCTCTAAGGCCTTGAATTTCCGTGGGCGCTTGAAATTCCTTCTCGGGCAGCAGAAGAGAGTGTTGAACAGGTCCCCACTTGCTCTCTTCGCCATTGCAACTCCCCTCCAGCCGCTCTCCATCCTGTAGCTTTGGACCAAGACGCTGATCTTCCAGACAAAGCACAAGCTGGACTTCACTCCCATGGCCTGTGATTCCTGGTAGGGCATCTCCTGCCTTCCCTGTGGCAAAATCCATGGCTGCATGTGCTGGACAGAAAGCCAGAGCCCATGGGGAACAGGACACTTCTGACCCAAATCCTGTGGCAAGTTGTCTGATGCTTTTGTCTATCCACTGCTGGGCATTTCTGCAGCACCCCAGTAAGATGGGGAGCAGATTAACTGGGTGCCGGCACTTCTTGGCTGCCGTGTTTTAGCCCAGAAAACCCAGCGTGGGGTTTTGTGGAAGAGGGGATGCAGCTCAGCCCAGGATGGAGAGTTGCACCACCCAAAGTGGGAGGCTCTGGCTAGCTGCCTGGGTGCTGCACAGGGGATCACGTCTGGCTGGTGGGGTGCAACAGGGGGATCCATCCCTGGTGTCACTGGGTTTTTGCACTGTTTCCAGGGGGAGGGTTGTCTTGGGGTACATGGAAACAGAGCTATGCAGGAGGGGGTCTGGGTACCAGTTTGTGCATACGGCTGACATGATATACTGTGCAGAGAACCACATGAGAAGTGAGTGCCGGGGGGGGGTGCATCCGCGCAGGTGCGTTCACGGAGTCCCTGGCACCGGTGCAGCTCTGGCCATGCCAGTACTGTTGCTCCTTGGTGGGCCAAATGTCCTGGGTCTAGAGCAGCTGTGAAAAAGGCTCTGCCCTCCTGGGTGATACCTGCTCAGGAAGGTGGCAGGGGAACAGCACAGCATGTGGCATTGTGTGCTGGCTGTGTCCTGCCTCTTCTGCCCCCATATCACGGGCGCAAGGTGATGCTCAACATCGTGGTATCTTGCCCGTGCCATTTATGTCCCCCCACAGAGTGACCGTGTTGGT
>NW_008824414.1:811328-811797 GCF_000699105.1 Pygoscelis adeliae | reverse complement strand
CCAGCTGCTGACCAAGGGTGACTGAGTGTGGGTGCAGGCCGATGCCCAGCTGGTGTACAAAGGGGGCAAGCCCGACTGCATCATTGCCCGGCAGCGAGCCATGTCGTGAGTATCTCTGGGTCTCTGGCTTTGTTCACCTGCTCTCAGCATGGGTGGCCATGGGGCTGCTCAGGGCATGTGGAGGAAAGGGCGATTGGGTTGCATGGTTGGCACTTTGCAGCACGTGCCCTCCTGTAGCAGGGGGGCATGAGCAAAACGGCTCTGAGAAGGTGGTTGCGGATGCGCTTGCTCCTGCCTGGGGTGAGCCCTGGACACACAGCCCTTCCCTGAGCCATGCAGACCTCCCCACAGGCTCCCCAGAGCCCCAGTCCTCCACCAGCAGCGTTGTAGCCAGCCCAATCCAGCACCCTTTTCTTCAGAAAAGCCAGGGCAGGGCTGTGAGCTCCCATCTCACTGTTGGGAGGGTGGT
>NW_008824414.1:808294-811278 GCF_000699105.1 Pygoscelis adeliae | reverse complement strand
TATCTCTCTTTCCCCCCAACCGGAAGGAATGAAGAAGTGGGAGAACATCTGCGGAAGAGAAACCTGGCAGCTGCCTTTTAGCTTTGCCACAGGGGAAGCAGTCTTGTAAGAGAATGACCTTCCTGAGTTCCTGGACTCCTTTCAGGTTAAGGAGGAGTTGCAGACACAAGCACACTCCTACTCAAAGCAGTGCTTGGTAGACCTCAGCTCTCTTCTTGGGACCATGATGAAGCAGGATGCATCCATATATATCTCCCACGCTGATAACATGCCTCAGTTCTCCTTGCCAGATCTCATCACTGAGCGCAATGGACCGAGCCAGAATGAGGAAGTTGGTGATGCCAAGGAGGACAGTGACTCCCTCTTGGTTGTTATCGAAACCCTCTTTGGGAAGAGCAAGGTGGACGGAAACATCTGCCAGACTGTCCAGAGCCTCAACGTGGACAATGCAGAGCTGCAGCGGTGGGAGGAGGCTCTACTCAGCTTGGGTGCAGAGGAGGAGCCGCCAGCTCAGAAGGTTGGCAAGAGGCTAGGCACCAAGATGACCTATGTGGAGCAGATGCTCCTCAGGGAGGACACTGGGAAGAGTATGGACTTCCTGCGCTGCAGTGCATCACCCTGCAATGAGGAAAACAGTGCTGTGGCTCATCTCCAGCACTGCTGGGCAACTAATTCAGCGTTTCAAGCCCCACCACAGCCCCAGGCACCTGGTGCACAAGGACAAGATGCTGTGGTCTCTCTAGTCTCCATTACATCCGAGGTCAGCTCTGCTTAACCAGAACAGCAGGTCCTATTTAACCCAGCCAGGCTGGTGGGGAAGTTTGGGAGAAGCAGGTATTAGGCTGTGTCCTTTCCTTACAGTAGGGTGGGGAAGGTCCAGCAAGCTCCCCTTGGGTTTGTCACTGGCTTGGCCTTGCCTTCCTCTCCTGTGCTCACCAGTGCCATCAGATGGAGGAGTGATGGGGTTTACTCCTGCAGTTGCTCAGGATGGTGTGGTTTTGCCAAAGCAGTGAGAAAGAAAGGCAGTAAGGGGTGCAGTGACTGCCGTCTGCCTCTCCACTTTGGACAAACTTTGTGCCTTCAAACTGTTGTCCTGGAGACCAGCACAACCACTTTGTTGAATTCCCTTTCTTTTGTATTTTTTATCCTAAGATGTGAATTATTGTTTTTCCCACCACAGGGCAAATTCTCCCAGATCTGTCAGGGAAAACCTACAGAAAAAGCAATGATGGGGCAGGGGCGGGGTTTGGTTAAAGACCAGACGTGGCAAGCCAGGTTGGTCAGAGAGGTGAGAGATATTGGGGACCTCCACATCTTCCCCCTTTGTACCCGTCACCCTGAGCATCACATCTGCCTCTCACAGCAGTATTAAGCATGTACTGTTTGCCAAGTCAGGTAATTATTGCAGCGCTTGCCCAGCAGTAAGTCTGTACATGTCCTGGTGTGGGGTGGCCTCATCTCCCTGGGTCTCTTCCTTCATGCCCTGCTTTGCCTCGCTGTGCCAGGGCTCCCAGGGCTGATCGCAGGGCACGATGGGGCTCAGGAAGGGTTGAGCTCCTGGCTACAGGCTGGGAGCAGAGCCGTGCTGGAAATGTGCCAGACCCCTCCGAAGTGGCCTGGAGGAGCACCTAGGATGGGGCAAGGAGCTGACTGGCCATGTTACGGAGCCTTACAAATCAGCAGACCCAAAAAGCAGCAGGATGGACTCCACTCACCAGCCTTTGTTGTCCTGGCACCTGTAAGGTGATGTGAAACAGTGCATGGCCCCAGCTGGGGGGTGCTGAGAGCTCCCGGTCCTGCAAGAGGTGCATCTTGGGGAGCGGGGACCCCACCACGCTCTGCTGCTTGGGGCCGAGACAGACCCCTGGTGCTCTGTTACTTGTGTCTTATCTCTTTATAGGTTGTGTATGAGCATGTAATGTCTATTTTCATGGCAGTGTCTTATTTTACGCTTTGTGATTTCTTTGTATTACTCTTGGCAGACGGATGTCGCTGAGGAGAAAAAGATGTCCTGAAACTCACCCCCTGTATTTGGTTAGGTATTAAAAGGCGATTTGCTTTGTATAGCAGTGATGGTTTGTTTTGACCTGAAACAGTGTCTCTCCATTTGCCTCGACTGAGCAAGTATTTGAAAAAGCCTCCTCTCGGCTTAGCCCCGAGTCTGATTTCTCTGGGCTTTGGCTGAAGGAGGAGGACAGTCCTGGCTCACCCCCTCCTCCTGCACCTGGAGAGACACGGGGCAGGGATCACAGATGGCGAAGGGCTGTGCTTTGCCTTGTACAGGGTAATTTTGGGGAGGAATGCAGCCATGTGGACACCCTCTGATGTTACAGCAATGAAAACACAGGTGGTTGCCCTGTGTGCTTGTGCTCTGACCTTGCTCCGTGCCTGTCCCTGTTACTGCATGTGACTCAGTGGAGCATTTTGGAAGGACAGAGCTGGGGGGACCATGGGTGGGGCACGCACACACACCCTGCCTCTGGGTGAGTGTGCGTGCTGTGTGTGCCCAGCCCAGGGTGGGTGTGTGACACGCTTGTTCTCACTGTCCCCAGCCACCATGGGCATACACAGCAGCAGGGGTGTGACAGTGTCCCCCTGTTGCACCCCCTAACTGCCCTGTGCAATGGTGGGGCTCACAGGTATGGTTACACTTGACACTGACATGCATGCACAGCTTCCTGGGTGTCACTGCCATGCGTGCTTATGCACAGACACAGACTCACGCACACGGACACACACCCTGATGCAGACATACACCCTCGCAGTGGCATGCACGCTGACATGCACTCAGTCACACTGACAGTCATCCTGGCATGCCAACATGACTGTAGTGACACAAGTGCTCACACCCCTCACCGATGTGGGTGGTGGGGGTCACTGCCCCATTTCCTCTCCTCATCACCCCATTCCCCCTCACCTCCCAATCCCCCTTCAGCCCCCCGCATCCCTGCTTACCCCACCCACCTGTCATTGCCCCTACAACC
>NW_008824414.1:797186-807642 GCF_000699105.1 Pygoscelis adeliae | reverse complement strand
GGGCTGCTGCCCTTCCCCGAGGAGGTGGTGGCCGGGCTGGACAAGCTGTCGGTCCTGCGCCTCAGCGCCGGCTACCTCCGCGCCAAGAGCTTCTTCAGCGGTAAGGGGCACCGCCGGCGGGAGCATCCCCCTTTTTTCTTCCCCTAGAAGTGCTTTTTTCCCCCCTTTCTAACACCGGATTTTCTTGCTTTGCAATCTCAAGCTGCAAGGCTTCAGGATGCATCACGCCTCAGCAAAAGCAGAGCTCGCACTTGTTTGGAATTAGAGGGATCTGGACAGATGAAGTTGATTTTGTTTGTGGGTTCCGCTGAAGTAGAAAATTGAGGTTTAGGCTGGAGGATTTCACCGTGATCCTGGGCTGAGGCTTTGGCAGGCAGAGCTGCGAGGGTAGTGGCATATTGTGCAGCCCAGTTGGAAAGTTTAACGATGCAAGTGACTTTTTTTCCCCCTGTTATAATAAGCCAGTGAAATACTCAGTGTGCTGATGATGAATAATAATTACCTGTGATGTGGTTACAGTTTATTTGGGAACCTTTTAAAATAGACCGTGTTAAAGGCATGTCTGCATTCCACTGGGCTATAATTGTTGTAATTAATACGAACCTGCAGGAGGGTATTTAGGCAGCCCTGGATTTTCCTGGTGAAATAGCAGTGGCTTGAGAATGCTGCATATGACCTCCGAAACACCATAATTTCTCTTTTTAACTCCAAATCATTGAATGTATTGAATGCCCTTTTTTTTTTTTTTTTTTTCCTTTTTCATTCTCTTTTAAACCCTGCTTGTAGGATTGGCAAGTGGGTGACATGAAAAATGAATGGCCTCGGAGAGGAGTTGTTTGCCTTGCAGCGTCAGGTCAATTTGTTTGACTATATCGGCTGTGTTTTCCTCAGTGTTTTTGCCCTGGTAAGGAGCTCTGCTGTGTCAGCCTTTGCAACGCTGAATGTGTTGCCCAAAACCCATCGTCTGCGACGATGCTCTGAAGCAGAGGAGAACCAGCGTGGTGCTGGTGCTTCTGAAGCAGGCTTGTTCTTGCATGGGGTGGAAGTCCGTGGTGCAGTGCGGGCCTCACACTTCCCCTGAAACATTAATAATTTAAAGTTCACCGCTTAAAGAATTTATAAAACGGAGGGGTGGTAGCGATTCCTTAAAATGGCAGTTTTGAAATGGCTGGTCTTGTTGCAAAGCATCACATCAGGAGTTGCTTTGGGGCTTGCCCTCCTTTCCAGAGTGATTATTACCAGGATGCCATGCAAGCTTGGCTGGGGAACAGTGAACACAGGGTGACTCTGGGGGGGATGGTCCCCCTGCGCTGCGAGCATCCTGCTAGGGCTGTGCATCCTGGGGTTTGACGTTCCTGCATCCCAGGCATGGTGGGTTACTTTGGTTTTGCATTGCGAGAAATCAGGAAATCCTGTCTGAGATTCTCTCTCACTTTTTCTTTTTTTCTGTCATTCCATCTGGTTTGATTTCATGATGCCAACTTCCCAACCACTGAGTGCATCAGTGTGTCTGAAGCTATGGGATGGTACCCGCCTCTGACTAGTTTAAGGCAGGTCACAGTAATTCAGGTGTGGGAAGGCAGGAGGAAAGTCTCATCCTTTTAGATGCAAATAGTGTTTGCATACCTCCTTGAGTCTCTGGGCAAGCCCATCTACAAAATCAAATTATTTTAAGTGACTTTAGTCCCTTTCAGTGTGAATGCTGGAATGATGTTGTTCTCTGACAGACTGTGCTGGAGCTGAGATAAAGTTCAACTTTGGAAGGCTGCTGTTCAAAATACTCTGCTTAATCCTTCCTCGCTTTTTTTTTTTTGGGGGGGGGGGGGGTTCCCCTTTTTTGGCTTTTTTTTTTTTGGGTCATTCACAGTTTAGGTCTTTTTTTTTTTACCTTGGTCTGTCAGGGAACAGGGTTAGGAGGTGCAGCCAGGGTCTGCCTGCCTGCCTGCTCGCTGCTGCGCCGGGTGAGTTCGTGTGCTCCAACTCCCGCTCGGCATCCTTGGTTATGTGAAACAGGATCCCAAGGAGGCTGTTTTAGCTGCTGAATGCCGACAAGTCCTGTGTGAGATTGGATCAGAAAATGCAAGGGGTTTGGGGTCTTTCTGTGTTTATTGAGAGCAGCCAGCCAGTCCCAGAGCTGTCAGAAGGCAGCTCAGAAACAGGCAGTGCAAAGCCTTGTATTGACCAGGGAGGAAGGAGGAGCTGGCCTCTCCCTCGCTCAAGTGTGTCCCTGCTTGAGCGCTCCCTGAAAGAAGACCAAGGAAAAGCAAGGGCAGAAACTAGCGTGTGCTGCCATGCCTTGTGAGGAGAAACATCTTCACAGCATGTCCTCCTGGAGTAGGTCTCAGGTGGTGAGAATGATCACTGACATCAATCCACCCAGCAGGTTTATGCCAGCTGCTGTTTCTCCAGCCCTGGTTTTAAATAATTCGTTGTATGTCCCCTTCTCCTGGCTATTTGAAAATTAAAAAATAATTAATTTTGTTTTAGCATCTTGATTTATGCATAGCTTGTGTATGGAGAAATTTGTACGGGCAGAAGTGATTAAAATCCAGGTGGGTTCTAGATCTTGGTCACTGGTAAAATCTTTGGGAGGTTCTCTCATTCTGTTTCGGGCTCCTGATCATCTTCTGTCCACATGATAAATTCTTCAAAATGCAGAGCAGGCTTCACAGCTGTTGTTAAACACGTACCTATGTTTACATTGCAGTGGCCAATCGACCCCACAGGTTGGGGTGGATTGACTGAGCCGTGCGGTGGAAGCAAATCTGCTGTTTAGCTGTCAGAGATGGCTGAGATACCGCATGCAAGAAGCATCTGTGCGTGCTTTTATCTGAACAGTGGAGTTCTGAGCATTGGTTTGGGGAGATATTGCCAGGAGGTCTTTGATTTTTAAAAAGGCATGTTTTTCCTTCATGCATGAGGATTTTTATATTTTATATGGCCTAAATTGAAACTGTCCCTGCTCCCTTTCTGCTTGTTTGGGAGCATGGTTTTAGGCCTGCAGTTAGGTGATAGAATTCAGAGGATTTAAGGCCATTCAGTATTTTGTTCTTTAATCTTTGGAGGGGTTTAGAGACCATCAAACATTGTCTTTGTTAAGCCAGGGTTATTTATCTAAACAAACATTTCCTCAGGGTGACATGCCAAGTACTGGGTTGGGCGTCTCTGCTGTGAAGCCCCTGATGCCAGATTGTCGTCTTCTAAAGGACAAGAGCATCTGTGTGTATGTTTGTCTACTAATTCCGTTCCTTTTTTGCAGTCTGGCAAATATTTCCAGTTTAACAAAGTGGGAAGCAGTTTACTGCCAGGAATTTGCCACGTGTGTTCAGCATCTCCGGGGAAGGAGGGTCCCTGGCCATGATAGTTCTTGGCCATGGTCTCCTCCTGGAAGGAGGCACTGCTTTTTGCCTTGTACAGCAATAATGATGTAACACTGTTTAGACAAGCGTTGGACTGCAAGTCGGGACAGGTGTCCTGATGTCAAACAGGAGGTTCTCTCTGATTTTGATCATTTGAAGGACTCTCTGGCCCTCAGGACACAAAGCAGCAAAGTGCCTTGGGATTACAGAGTGCCTGCCCCAGGACAGCAGATTCTCCTGTGGCACAGTGCAGGGCTGACAAGGATGGTGGGGAGCTAGCTGTGCCACCAGCAAGCACACCCCAGCATGCCAGGTTTGATCCGTGGTGGGGTGGAAGAGGCTTCTCTTGTGATGGAGCAGCACTGCTGTCCTCTGCAAGATGACCAGGTGCCTTTCTTTTACCCTGTTGCCTGACTTGCAGCTCAAAGCGTATACAAATGCTTTCTGTCCGTGGGAATGCTGTTTACCATGACAGAGGTGAACTTAGGTGGGGGAGCAGGGCCATGGGAGGACTTAAGACGTTGGGAGAGATGTCCCACCAGGGAGGTGGACTCCAGTGAAAAGCCCATCCTTGCCCATCCCACTGAGTAAAGCATCACTGACCTGAACCCAGCGCTGTTAGCCTGGACCAGGAGGACCAAAAGGAGCTGAAGTTGGCTCCCAAATCGAGGGTCCTATCCAAACGTCAGAGCAAGTTGAGTTAAGGGCTTCTACCTTCTCCTTTCCTATCCAGGTCTTTTCTTCTACAACAGTCCCCCCAAATGTCTTATTTCTTTATTGTCCCTTGGTGAGACAAATATTTTTAATTCCTGTTCACTATCTTAACCTTACTCCCTGCTCTGCAGGAGGCTCTTTCAGCACGTGTGGCTCGGTAGAGGTGGGAGTGTGCTGCAAGGCTTCCGCTGCCAGAGCCAAGGAGCCAGGCGCAGTGGTGTGCATCTCCCCCGAGCCCGGGAGCCCCCTCCTCTCTCCCCTGCTGACACTGAGGACCGTCCTTGGAGCAGTGCAGTGAAGCCAAGCCTCCGAGCAGCCTCGCTCCTGCCATCCTCCTCTCCCTCTCTCATACCCTGCGGCCGGTGCCACGGTGCTGGGCTCTGCATGGCACGTCATACCAGATGAGCGCTGGCAGCTTAGCCCGGCAGTGCCTGGCAGGCTGCTCCCCTCTAATCCCTTCCCATTCCTCTCCTTGATGCTAGGGCCCGGCAAACATGGCTGGCTTATGGGGGGGGGTGTCCCTGTTTCTTCTGCCTTCTTTGCCCTCTGGAAGGAGGGCAGAGAAGAAGGGAAGATGCTCCTGGGGAAGGTTTGTTGCTGGGTCTTGCCCTGCATGGTGATTTGTTAGCAAAAAGGAAGATGCTTCAAAGACACCTTGTTGTGTGGCTGTCAGATAACATCTGTGTTGCTTGGTCCACTTAAAGACCTGGTGGGAAGTCAATTGACGGACCTCAAAATGGGCAAGGGCTCAGTTTGGAGAAGTATCTCTCACAGTTTGCTCCTGCAGCCTGCTGGGAAGGTTGTCCAAGCTGTGCTTCTCATCCTACAGCGAGCCTGGCCCTCCCAGGGTGTGAGAGCTAGCCCCCCCTGAGCACTCACTTGCCCTTGGGGGCCAGCTCCATGTCCCCAGGGGGTCCCGTGCTTGTCACAGACCTGTGCCTGTGTGGTTCTGTTCCCAGGTGCCTGCACACCAGGACTTTGCTAGGATTCAGTGGTCACCTGAATTGATCTCAGTTGGGCTTTTGTGGGCTTGTGCTGTTTCAGAGGGCTATGATGCAGCATGGCTTTTCCAGCTCTTCATCAAACTGCAGCTGGGGAGGAGGTAGCATGGGGTGGCACGCTACTGGAAAGGCAGATGTTTGCTCGCTTGGCTTAAATCAAAATGCTCTTGAGGTGGCTGTGGTTGCTGTGGCACCAACATCCAGCGATTAACCTTCAGCCTTCATTTCACATGAGGCTCTGAATCAAGTCCTATGGTTTATAAACCATAGGAAGAGGGGTAAGAAAAGCTTGGTCCATGGTGCCAAGAAGTGCATGCTTGAACCCCACTGCTGAGCCTTGCTGTAAGCCAGTAATGGGCTAACTCTGCTTCGAAATGGGGCTCCTCAGGGATGCAGATGCACCTCTGCCCGTGTGCAGCATCCTACCTGAAGAGCTAGGCTTATCAGCAGCCAAGGCACAGCCTCTGGGCGGCTCAGGTGCATCGCTGGCTGGGAGGAGAGGAGGAAAATACCCAGGCATGTATTGTGGCATTGGAAATTTTTGGCTCAAGAGGGATTATCAGCTGCACAGTCTGTCATTGTGGATCAGAGTGTAGATGTAGCTTTCATTTTGGGCTGTATGTGGTTTTGAGCTATGCTTATTAAGTTTTATATGGAAGGTTAGTGTTGTGTATCCAAAAACCAAGCAGTTTGCCTCCCACATGTTTAAGAAAAAAAAATGCTCCTGTGGGTGTTGAGAGTTTGGGGGTTTTCCCGGAGTCCACTTAAAATATCAGGTGGCACCTGCAGGATCAATGTGCAGCCTCAGGGCTGGGCCTAACCCTTTAAACTATGGTACAAATCCGGACAGTTATTGCTAGAGCTGTGATGGCCCAAAAAGCGCCTACGCTGCTCCCTGGCCGTTGGGTCAGGCTGGAAAAGTGCTTTAAATTATATAGTTACTATAGACCGTATAACTGTGCTCCTGAAACCTCTGCTTAGGGGTGAGGACGTGAGATTGGGACGTGTGTTTATCGATGTGCGGTTGTTTAGAGATGACTAACATTGCTCATTTGCTTCGTCTGTCCTCCCACCTTCTGAGCTGTTCAGCCACATACTGCAGATAGCTGTAGCAATAAAGCCCAAGGGACTGTTTAAGAAAATAAAGCCTAGTCCTGTGATCACCCTGCTTTCTTAATTGCCTAGGTAATGAGCTGGCCTTGGAGAAGCAATTTAAGCTGGGAAAGTCTTGTGACTTCCCTTAGGTAGGCAATTTTCCTGCTGCGTGCTTTCCTTGCCAAATATTTCTCCCTGGCTCTCATGAGAGTAGCTGGTAGAAAGCTGTCGGAGGTCCCCAGGGTTTACACTGGGCTCTTGGTGGCTGCCTGCTCTGCTGCCTACAAGCAAATGGGGTCTTTCAAGGCTCCTTCAAACGCAAGCATGGGAACAGAGCTGGCAAGAAACTCCAGGTTAAGGTTTCGGGCTGGGATGATGCACACCTAAAGCTCCTGGGGGATGAGTGGTGGGAGCGGAAGGGTTCAAACCGCTATTGATGCTGCAAGAAGGAGGGAAAGCCTGGTAGGTCCTTGTCATCTTTGTCCTTGTTTAAATCTCTGCACATGCTTCTCCTTTGAGACCCCAGTGCCTTCAGAGACGCAACAGAAAGCTACGCGGAGTCAAAGCCTCCTTGCTTTTAAAAGTGCAATTAGATCTTTTAACAGGACATCCATTATTCACCACATGTGCTCATGGAAAGTGGTGTATCCATACTATTCAGGCAAGGGATAAATAATTCATCTATTTAATGAAATTTGTGTCAACGGGGAGCTGTGGCAGGTATTATGAAATGGTAAGTAAAACCGTAGTATCCATTATGAATAAGCAAAGGGAAACTCAATAAGTGTTTGCCAGTGGCTAGAAAATGGGCTCTGTACAACTCAGTGGTGAGAAATGAACTGATGGTTCAGGAAGCCAGGGCGGAGACAGCTCTGCTGCCTGGTTTCAGCAAATCTCTGCCTGCTTCTCTCAATGTTTCTGTGATGCTCTTTCCTTCTAATGCATTTCAAACACCGCACATCGGAGGAGCTGCTGGCTACATCTGCTAAGTCTTCCTTGTATGCGGAAGTGGAATAATTTTGCATTGGCTAGGAAGAGCTCAGTTCATGGTCAACAAGAAAAGAAATACCCCAGAATAGGATATACTTTACTAAGTGCACGTTCCTGTTCTTTGCTTCTCAAAATAGTTGGAGACATGTAAGCTTGCTGTAAAACATGTGGATTAAATAACAGAGCAATGATCAGATTTGGTGTGCTGACAGCGTAGGTGCCATCGGGGAAGCCAGAGAGGAGGTCGCAGTGCCTTCGCAACAGCAATTTAGCTTTCCATCAGTTTGAGTGTGTCAATCAAGAAGGTATTTGGGCCAAATTTTGCTCCCTTATCATCATGCCATTGTTCTCTGCATTGCATGCCCCTACTGAGCCGTGACTTTGTCACCTGCGGGGTTCTCACCAGTGGAAACGAAAGCTCTTGTGCTGGTTTCACTGGAGCGTTGCAGAATTTGTGCACCATGCTGGAGGGAGAGAGCTTGGGCTCTTCCTCGGCTTTTTTGGGTGGATACACTTGCTCTTGTGGGTGGATGGGGCAGGTCCTGGAGGATGTCCCCAGCGGTGCCCCGGGGAGGGTGGTAGGCAATGCAAGCCCTTGTTAGCAGATGGACCTTGCCAAGCCAAGGGAGGAGGGAGATGGGTGATGTTTGATACAGGTGACCTGAGGCTGCTGCGGTAGTGAAGGGAACTCGCCTGCTCCCACGCTGCCAGCGGGTTGTGGCAGGCATCACCTGCCTCCTACCTGGGACCTGTGTGAGCTCATCAGCAAAACTTTTCTTATGTTAGGGGGAAACCCTCCCCTTCTTTTTTTTTGTGGTTTTTTTTTTTTTTAAGGAAAATATCATTCTTACTGGGTGGAAAACACTTTTCTGTGTGAGTTCTATTAAAAATGAAACAACCTCAGTTTGTTCAAAAGAAACCTGAAGAGGTGTTTTTTTTTTCCTAAGTTTCCAATATTCTTCTGCTTCTTTGCAATAAAGTGCAGGAAAACAATTTTCATAGAATAGAATAGTTTAGGTTGGAAGGGACCCCTAAAGATCATCTAGTCCAACCCCCCTGCTGTGGGCAGGGACATCTTCAACTAGATCAGGTTGCTCAGAGCCCCGTCCAGCCTGACCTTGAATGTTTCCAGGGATGGGGCATCCACCACCTCTCTGGGCAACCTGTGCCAGTGTTTCACCACCCACAGCGTAAAAAATTTCTTCCTTATATCTAGCCTAAATCTACCCCCCTTTAGTTTAAAGCCATTCCCCCTTGTCCTGTCGCAACAGGCCCTGCTCAAAAGTGTGCCTCCATCTTTTTTATAAGCCCCCTTTAAGTACCGATAGGCTGCAATAAGGTCTCCCCAAAGCCTTCTCTTCTCTCGGCTGAACAACCCCAACTCTCTCAGCCTTTCTTCATAGGAGAGGTGTTCCATCCCCCTGAGCATTTTCGTGGCCCTCTTCTGGACCCGCTCCAACAGGCCTGTGTCTTTCTTATGCTGAGGGCTCCAGAGCTGGACGCAGTGAGCGCACATTGCTGGCTCATGTCCAGCTTTTCATCCACCAGTGCCCCCAAGTCCTTCTCTGCAGGGCTGTTCTCAATCCCTTCATCCCCCAGCCTGTATTGATACTGGGGGTTGCCCCAACCCAGGTGCAGGACCCTGCACTTGGCCTTGTTAAACCTCATGAGGTTCACACGGGCCCACTTCTGGAGCTTGTCCAGGTCCCTCTGGATGGCATCCTGTCCCTCTGGCATGTTGACTGCACCACTCAGCTTGGTGTCATCTGCAAACTTGCTGAGGGTGCACTCGATCCCACTGTCTATGTCATGGATGAAGATATTAAACAGTACCGGTCCCAATACGGACCCCTGTGGGATGCCACTCGTCACCAGTCTCCATCTGGACATTGAGCCGTTGACCACTACCCTCTGGATGCGACCATCTAACCAATTCCTCACCCACCGGCCAGTCCACCCATCAAATCCATATCTCTCCAGTTTAGAGAGAAGGATGTTGTGGGGGCTATTACTTTGAGGGGCTATTTAATGTGAGGGTGTGTGTACCGAGCAGCAGAGCTGCAGGTCCCTCTGCCCGTGAGCATCTCGAAGCTGGAGAGGTGGGTGGGAAAAGAAGATCTGGAGATATCTCACAGGAAGGTTTTTACTCCCATGTGAGTGGAAGACCTGCTTTTCAGGGAATTGGCACAAATGACAGAAAGAGAGAGGTGGATAGAAGGCAATTTCATTCACAAATAAATCAACCAATCTCTCCTTCCCCTGGAGAGTGATTGATACACAATGGGGCGTTGAGCCCTATGGCAGCATGCTTGCAGGGAGCACCATTATGAAAACCCCTCTTCTCTCTCCTTGCCCAAGACCTGCTCAGACTAATAATTGCCATGCAGATGTCCCTGCCATCACTTGCAGCTGGGTTTGGTGTTTCCTCACCTTGTTTAAATGGTGCCAGTAGTGGTGGGGAGACATGACCCCTTGCTGCTTTTGAAGAGCCATGAAGCAGTTGGATTTCCTTCTATTTTTTTGTGGGCATCAACACCTGGAGTGGATTTGGGACTGAGTCATCTCATTTTCCACCTTTGCAGTCAGTGCCCGATGAGAAACCCTGTTCCCACTTGGAGGTTTTGCCATGTGGAGGGAAGGGGGCTGGGAGATATCCTCTCAAAAATGTTAATACCCACTTGTTGGTGCAGAGATTTCTCAGGTCTGCAAAGCCCTGGCAGGTTCAGGAGTTCACCGGCAAACCTGGTAGGCAGTGAGGTGTCCCTTCAGCATCACATGAAACAGCTTCCCAGGCTGGGTGCTGGGGGAAGCGCCATCCTGGAGATAGAGGGAGGAAACCCACCCCCATTGGCCCTGCAGACCTCCTGCTCCTGGGGGCTGACAGCACAGGGCCAGGCAGCAGAGACCTGGTGAGCAACATGGGCACCTGTGTGTGAGGACCACCATGGTGCAGAAAGCATCCTCCTCCTGTGGGGAGGCAGATGCAGGCAGGGAGCTCATTCCTCGGAGGTGGGGCCAGGTGGGGGGAGATTTTCTTCCTCTCTGCTAAAAGCCTTTTTGTGGCAAAATAGCCTGCAGGTTCTGGCAGAAGATATTTTTTTCTTTGTGTGCAAGCCTTGCTGTTTTCAGGTGACCAACCTCTCTCTCCTCACCATCCTCCTTCCACAGCTGCCAGCGGCAAAGGTGATGCTGGTGGCTGGTGTGAGGGAGCCCAGGAAAAGCCACTTCTCTACTTCCTTTCCTCCCCGCCGCACCCCCCCCCCCCCACAAACACCCGTCCCCCGTTTCCCGGGTAGA
>NW_008824414.1:787935-797126 GCF_000699105.1 Pygoscelis adeliae | reverse complement strand
GGGCTGAGCCCGCCCCCCTCCGGCCTTGCCTTTCCCTGGGGTAGCCGGGCGGGGCGGGGGGATGCCGTGGTGGCTCTCCGGCTCGTCTCCGCTCCATCAGGCTGATGTGCTGTGACAGTTCTGCGGAATTGCTGACCCGAGGGGCTGCGCGGGGCTGTTTATGGAGAGACAAAGCCAGGGGACACCAGGCAGGAGGCCAGCCTGAGATGTCTGCAGCCAAGAGCGGGTCATCTTTGGGGTTCCTTGGGTGGCTTGATGGAAAATGTGCTGTTTCGTGAAGGTCATGGGAAAACCCCCACGGGGATTCTGGTTTATACGAGAGCAACCCTTCGGTCCTGGTAGTTTGATCCTGTTTGCAGGAGCAGGCTAGGTTTGGTGGCAGGCATCTGCATGGAAGACAGTGGGCCATCCTCTGATTTTAGCTTGTGTTTCCTCTGGCCCCACTGCTTAGGAGCAGCCCACACGCTGATAGCAAAGTCTATTTTTAGGCAGCGGTTGTGATCAAGTTTTCCTTTTGTGGGGAAATATCAAACCATTAAATCAGACCTCTGAGTAGAGGGCAGCACCCTTTAGCCGCTCTTCTATCATCCAGGTTTATTTTTATCTTGCACCTCCAGTGCAGCAGTCTGGGAGCTAGCAGAGGAGGACTGAAGACCTTTAATAATTCATAGCTCCTATGTTTTGCTCCCAGGGATCAGAAAAGTGAGTTGCTGGAAGGGCGCTGCCAGAAACCTGCTCCATGCACACCACAGGACCCTGCCTGGGCGATGTGGCTGCCGTGCTTGCATGGTGCTCTGCCTGATGGCCTGCCTGTGCCCAGGACTTTGTGCAGGCTTGTCAGGCTCCGACACAGGCAGGGGACCCCAGGCAGTCCCTGGGCAGCAGTGCTCGCAGAGGGACGGCATTCAGGGTGGGGGAGCAGTCAGGACATGGCAGCATGTGCATGTCTGGCCCAGCATGCTCAGGACTGATCCAGCACGCTTGGGACCAACCCACTGTTGCACAAACATGTGCTGTAAACTTAATCCCGAGCTGTTGGCCCCTCAGTGTTCAAACAGCTCCTGAAATAATCTGTGCGGGCTGAGCCCGAGGGGAATTTCCCAGAAGCAGGGTTTTTGCTGCCATATCAGTTTTTTTCTTTTGATTAAAAGCAATATTAGAACCAGGACATACTCTGCATTTGGTTATGGAGCAGAGTCGATCTTTGGGATGGTCCTGTGTCTGGTGAAAGTGCATTTTGTACCCAAAGCCTCACGTGCATACCAGTGAGGCTCTGCAGACCACAGCATCCTTCCTTGCTCCCACCTGCCTATTAGCCAGTGCTTGGCAAACGCCCACGGAGGATGTGGAGGACTTTGGGATGGAAGGTGAGCCCTGGCAGTGGAAGAGAGCAGGTCTGCAGGGGAAGGCATGCCTTTGCTACATGCTTGCCTATCCCAGCAGAGAGATGCTGACAGATGGGGGGACTCCACTTTGGAGACCGAACCAGCTACTCCACTCATGGCTGCCCTGTGAACATGGGCACTGCTGGGTTCAGCTTTGGACCTCATGGTACTGGAAGGCTCAGAGATGCATCTGGAGCATCCACCTTTTGCAGTGGCTGGGAAGCTGCTCACCCACAAGCTTCTGCACGCAGGTGCTGGGGTCCTTCAGGATCTGCTCCACATGGATGGAGGAGCTGAGTTTCAGCAGCTGCTTTGGCAAAGCACAAGGCGAGCCAAGCATTACACAGCCTGGTTTTGTTTATGTGCTGGTGCCTTGTGCCTTCTGACTTGCTGCTCTGTCTTGGCTCGTGGCTTTGCTCCTGTTGACAGCTTTATGGGGTGTTAAATTACTTCCAGGGTCCACTTGATGCTCCCGTCACATCTGAGCATGGCAGCTCCTTGGCACATGTAGCCCAGGAGCTGGAAAAAGAAAATTCAAAAGAGCTTTTGCTCTCTCTGAGCAGGAGCAAGGGCAGGCTGCAGTGGTAGCTGCTGGTGGTGCCTCACACCTTTCCTCCCAAGTACTGGTGGGAGCAGCTGGTTTATCAGCGGCCAAATGCCGCCTTCTGTCCTTGCAGTGCTTACAAGAAGCTTCCTGGCTTTGCTGCGTTCTCTGCTGTCTCCTGGACAGGCCTGCCATGCACAGGCTTGTTGTCATCTTACTCTTTAAATATTACCCACCTGAAAATATCCCTGGGATTTGTTCTGTCGAGGAACACAGTACAAAATTTACAGGCACGTCTTTTAGTTAAACTGTGTGACGGATTTCCTCATCTGTATATATTGTCCATCAATCGATATTAGGTTGCCTGCAATCTCGGGTGTCTCCATTTGTATCCATGTGTGTGTTTTTCCGTGTTGTTTTTCTCCCACTGTGAGCTGTGGCTTGCCTTAATTTGATTGAATAAACCCACTATGTTGCTGAACTGTAATGAGACATCATTGACCGCACTATCCAGATTGTACCCTTCAAAATGGCATGTTCCTTACCCCGGAAGAGAGTGGGGTTTGCTGCAATGCCTTTTACGTAGGGCAGGTTTTCGTTGCTGTTGGTCAGTTGTCCTTCACAGAGTCAGGGCATGCATGAGCTGATCCGTTCTGGTTCAGCATCACAAAGAAATGCTGGGTGCAGTGACTCCCCAAGCAAGAGCAGAGCTGCTGCCGTGCCCCAAGAGCCAGTGGGGTGTGCATGGTGTGGCACCAAGGGCTGGCTCTTGCTGTTTGCAAGGAGTGGTGTGAGGCATTGACCCTGTGTCCATGTCAGGACTGGAGACCTCCATGGTTGCTATTGCTAAATGATAAGAGAGATTTCCAGCTGGTGAGCTCACTAAACATGTCCTTTTGTGCTACTGGTTGCAGGTAATTGCTGATAAACGCAGGACCTCATAGTTATTCTGCTGATGCCTGTCTGATCCCTGACTTTAACTGCTCTTTACTTGTAGGTTGTTAAAGGTTTAGGGGCAGAAAAAAGGAAGTTGAATGTATTGGTTGTTAAAGGTCTGGGAGAAAAAAAAATGTAAAAAAAAAAAGTTGAGGGTATTGGGTAGGTGAAAAAAGTTCTGTTAAAATCAGCTCTTTTGAGGGGTGAAGTAAAAGGCTGGCAGTACATTACAGCTTCTCCTGGCAGTGCATTGCCCAGCTTTGCAGCGAGGTCGACATTTTGGATGTTCATGGTGGTAACTTGCATGTGTTACTGCAGCACTGAAGTCCCTTCCCTTTGCTTCGTGCAGTTGCTCTAAAGAATCACGGTGCCAAAGAAGCAGTGAGGGATGGAGACTGCAGCAACGGACCAGCTCTGCGCTCAGCAGCGGTACCGGAGGGTGAACTGCTCCTACAGGTTAGTGCTCCTCCCTGACCACCTCTCCCTGGCAGATGCTTTCAAGGGATTTTCTTCTTGTCCCCTTTCCAGCTCCTTTGAATTTTGCCCAAAGAGCAGGCTGTTCTGTTATCGATTGCAGGATGTTTTGGTGAAGCAGCGATTTCACATGGTGTAGCTCATAGTGCTTCTGACTGAGCAGAGGTTCAAGACCTCTTCAGGTCCCTAGGGCAGAAACTGTGTTGCTTCTCCTCTCCTTTTCCCATCCTTCCTGGAGAAAATTGCCACCTGTAAATCATTTGGATGTCAGAACCCCCTTCATCTCGGTGGAAGCAGTGCTAAACTTCTGACCACGGAGATTCAGCTCTTCTGCTTCTCTGCCCTTGTGTGTAAATGGGCCATAGATGTGACACAGGAGCCAAGCAGAGAAAGATGTTTCAAGTGTGGTTTTCAACATGGGCACACTGGTGCCGACTTGGGGATGTTGTCCAAACACTGGTGAAAGCAGGGAAGAAAATGTCATGGAAGTCTTCCCTGGTTTTCAGGTAGTGATACATGACACCGAGTACATAGATAGGTGCTGATGGGCCATATGCTTAGCCCGTATACACAGGGTACGTGGATGTATCCTGGGAGCTCTGCGAGAGGCATATAGTTGGCTCCTTTGGTGATGCTGGAGGCAACGCTGGTGATGCTGCAGCATGGCTGGGCTGAGCCTGCTGATTCCATGGTTTATTCAGAGACGCCAGGAGATGACCTCCTGTCTCCAAACCGCACATGGTGAATAGGAAGAGGTCAGGCTCTGGCAGCGTGAGGTCCTGCGAGGACGTGGGTCTCCTCTTCCTTCCCTGCCTGGCACCCAAGCACGAGCTGCAGCACTGTCCCCTGCCTGGCTATCATCCAGAGTGGGGTGAGCATGCTGGTCAGCCCCAGCTCCTTTCCAAAAGCTTGCTCAGCTCTTAGCAGTAAGTATAATTACTGTCCTGCTTGAGAGCTGGGGAGCCAGGATCTCAGTGTCTAGTGAGAGAAATGCTAAAGCCAAGGTGGATAATAAACAAAAAACTGAGGGTTTTCCGCTGTGGATATAACAAAACCGTGCTCAACAGGGCTTGCCAGGGATTGATGTCCTGCTCATCAACTTGATGCCATCCTTGTAGAGGTACCAAGCTGGGTGTTAAAAGCTCTGGGTTTATGTTTGGCTCTTCCAGGGGCCCATCTGTGTGATGCTGGACACAGCAGGGGCTCAGAACCTGCCTCCGCGCCACAAGGAAGTGCTCCTATGTTAAAAAACTACTTCCACCTGGTCTGTTACCTTCGACGTCCTAACCTCCTTTGTCTCATCTCTTGGTCCACTCTGATTCTTCGCTTCCCCTCCTCTAATTTCCCAGCCTTACTTTTTTGGCCTGTCCTTTTCCACCAAGACTCTGACCAGCAGCAATCTCAGCAGAGGAAGGTATCTTAAACTAGGTTTAAGCATGAAAATCCCTCTAAAGGGGCCAAGGCCTTAGCAAGGCTGAGAACTGGGTGGACCACCTCTGCCCAGGTGCACAGCGATGCAGGTACACATCGCTGGTTGCAGGGTACTAAATCAGCCTGCTGGTCGGTGCAGTTAGGAAAGGACAGTGCTGCAAGATGTTGCTTGCTCCTGCCATGGCAAAGCAATGCCTCTGAAGCTGCTCAAAGGGTTAAAGTGCATTTGGCAACACTAATTAACCTCTGCAGCAGATTCCCACACACTGAGATCAACCGCAGTAAACAGAGAGAGTGTTTGTGCCCAGAATAAAGGGAAGGAGTTGGGGGGAGAAATGCAGACCTGGACAATGAAACAGGAGTTGGCAGCAACAATAGCTGGACTTGGCTGAGACTACATGCTAGACCCTAATTAATCCTGATGTCTGTACATTATGAAGTGGGGGAAGCAGGCCAAAGCTGGCCACTGTGGCTTCCCTGCCTGCAGCCAGGTTAGTGGTACAGGATGGTTTTGGCTCTGGACAGCCATAGGGCTTCTGGGGTCCATGCTGCAGGAGGACTCCTGCCTTCTAGAGGGCTCCTGCTTCGAGCTGGCAGGAGTGTCCCCATAGGGACCTGTTGCCCTTAGGGAGGGGTGGCCGGGTGGTGCTGTCACGGCTGTGAAAGCTGTTCAGCTTCTGGGGAGCTAAAATGGGTTTTCATGGCCTTTGCTCTTAGGCAGCACCATGGGCTTGAAGGTGTTTACTGGAAGTCTATCGGGATCATTTCAGAGCTGGGGAAACTGAGTCACAGAGCAATGCCTACCACTCAGGGTCAAGGGAAGACTCCTGTGGGCCTGCTCCCAGCCCTGGCAAAGTGATGACATGGTCTTCAAAGCACTGGGCTCTGCACCACCATGGTTGGCAAAGGCTGGTGCAGTGTCTGCAGTGCTTAGGAGTGCTTTGGGGTGCTCCCCTGGATCCTGAACACTGCCTGTGTTAGCAATGCTCTCCTGTGTACCAGCTCCTGCCTGGTGCCAGAGAGCAGGGATGAAAAGCCAGGGCTCCTGGGACAGCAGCTGCACTCCCAAACTGGTAGGGAAGCTCCTCTGCACCTTCTAATCTTCATGGATTTCCAGGTGCAGAGGACACCATCAGCCAGCACCCTGGTCCCTTGTCCCGTGTCCTGTCCTGCCAGCCCTGGGGCTGCTGGCTTGGAGAAAACACCCAAATTACTTCCCAAATTTGTTAAGCCGATGAGCTCCTCTTGAGGAAGACAGAGGCTCCAGTCAGCTCAGCACATTCCTGCCTGGGAACGCAGTGCTCCCTTGGATGTTGACTTTGCTGGAGCTGGAGCTCAAGGAGAGGATGGAAAGGCCAGCAAACTGTAAAATATGTAAGTTGTGTAGCATTAAAAATGCATTGGAAACTTTGAATTGATGGCTGCTTTTGCTATTTTCTGTGGGGAGGGCTTAGTGCTTTGAGCCTGCACGGGCAAAGGAGCTTGAGTATTTATTTTGTGAAAACAGAGCATGGTGTTCAGCCTGTTTGGGTGGAGGGCGTGCACAAACGAGCACGTGCTCCAGGGACGGGGTGTTTGCATTGTGTAAATCTGTACGCCACAGAGAGAGAGAGCTCCAGAGGAAGAGGAGCGTGGCTGAGAGCATCTTGTGGCTAATGTGTGCATCCCAGGCACGGATGGCTGCAGACATCACTTTCCCCCATAAACACTGATGCTTGGCCCTTTCGCTGCCATGTGGTGCTTTGGAAGGACGGTGCTGTGCAGGTTGGATTGAATGCCTTGCAGCAGGTTGTCGCCGGGTGTGAGTTTGGGGTGAATCATTTATTTGTCAAAAGGAAAAGGTACTCTGAGGTCAACCAGCAATTCTGTGGTTTTCCCCCAAGTCCAGGGACCAGACTCAGTCTGTCCTCTCTCCTGCTTTGGAATAAAATGGCT
Source organism: Pygoscelis adeliae (assembly GCF_000699105.1). NCBI lineage: Eukaryota > Metazoa > Chordata > Aves > Sphenisciformes > Spheniscidae > Pygoscelis > Pygoscelis adeliae. The sequence goes on along the minus strand of NW_008824414.1, from coordinate 790,421 downwards.
TTTCAGAAATGAGATGTTTTCGCTAAGGTTTCAAAGACCAAACTCTTATGCTTTAGCTTTCACCTTTTCTGTTTTCATGGGTTAAGGCTCTTTGCAGTGTTGTGTTGGCCACCTCGACTACAGGGTGAGCGATGCAGGAGAAGGGAGTGGGTGGTGGAGACACCACCTTTCTAGGCCTTGTTCCTTGCCCATGGACAGCCCAGGCAGGCACACCACAGTCCTTCTCCAGGCCTCTCCTCTGGCACCTGGGGAGGACAGGAGGGATGCAAATGAGGCCAGGAGCTGGGCAGGTTTCTCCCAAGCCAGCAGGAGTATCCCCATCCATGTGGGCCAAGCAGCAGTAGGGAATGCCCAGCCAATGCTGGCAGCACGCAGTGATCTGCGGTGGGTTTGCTCTCCACTGAACATCCCCTGGCTTTTCCAGCCTCACGCTGTGCTAAGCCATGCAGGGCTGCTAAGACCCTCTCGGGCTATGGGGAGGATGGGAACTACATGAACGGAGCCACCCAGGTAGATGCGGGTCAACATTAAATGCAGCCGACGTGAAATGCTGTTTTGATTCAAGGTTGTCAGAAAGGCTTGTTTCTGCCAGAATACCGGAATGGACCAGTTCCTGATGGTGTCCGGTTTCGTTCTGCAAACCATTCTGAGATTTTTATTTGCTCTTTGCATAGGATGAGTATAAATGTCCAAAACTGAGTCTGAGCAAACGCTTCCGGGATGGAAGCAAAGTTTTCCATCAGTTTGGATTAGGATACGCTCGGGCAGCTGTACAGAAGAGCTACATGACCTCAGAGAAACCCAGCAGAAGGTACCATCTCTTTTCTTGGTGAGCACAGCTGCGCCAGCATTGATCCCCATTTTTCTCTGGCCAGCCTTCAGCTGGTGGAGTTTACTCAAACAAGGCAGAGCGGAGGAAAATCTGAGAATGAACTGCAGGCTTTGACCTCTGCTAGGTAAAGCAGACTCATCAGGTCTGTGAAAACCTGTGGTTTAGGTGCATGTGCTCTGGCACCGTGGCAAGGTATGTGCATAGAGGCAACTGCAAGGATTGAGATCTCTGGTGCTGTTCCCATCCTGCAGGAAGGGTATGAAACCAAGAAGCTGCTTGAACAGTGCATCGGAGGATTTGGTGAGAGCCAGGGCAGTACCCAGTGTTATGGCACTGAGATGCCATTGGGAAGGGCTTTCTTTCCTTCCAGGGCTTCCCATGCTTTGTCTCCTGCCCTACACCTTTTTCTTGGTAGGGCAGTGGATCAGCTGCCTGCTAGCTGGGACCAGCCAGGACTTGGGTGACCAGTGTCTGAGCAGAGTGAAACTCGCCATCCAGTTAGAAAAAGGTGATGTGAGTGTGGCATGTACCTGCTGATCTCCTCTCTTCCCTAGGCGCTCAATGGCTTTGTGCTGGTGGTGACGTCAGAAGGACTGATATTTTACTCCTCACATACGATTCAGGACTATCTGGGATTTCATCAGGTTGGTGGGACACCTCTGACTCACTGTGGTGGGTTTGCAGGGTGGATTTTTCCTTGATGGTGGAGAATAGCCGCAAGTTTCCTGCGAGGAGGAAGCTCTGCAGGGATCACAGGGTCTCGGGGGACTGCATGGGGCTTTTCCTTGATCTTGTGAATTTGGACCCCATGTGGCCAGACATGGTTGTAGGGAGGTGTCAAAGCAACTTTGCTAGCCCACAGATGCTTTCCACCAGCCATGTTGACAGGCTATGAGGTTCATGGCCCCGTTGTGTAATGCCATGGTGAGATGTCTGGGGTTGTCTGCCCAGTGTGCCTTTGGGCACCCACTCCTCTGGGTGATGCCTGGCAAATCCCATAAGGCTCCAATGCTTTGTGGTTATCTGAGCACTCGGGTAACCTGGAAGGCACTAGGTCAGATTTACAGGGAGGTGGGACTTACCTACAGTCCTTTAGTTACTGTGGTTTGGTGTTGCTCCCACACAGCTGGCTTTCCCTGACATCTGGGGTAGATGTGGACTGTCCACCTGGGCAGAGGGAGCAAGTCCCAGAGCAGGTGCCTTGTTCTCTCAGTAACAGTGTAGGGCTGGGGTGGCTTTACTGCTGTTTTGTTCCAAACCCATGTTTTCATCTCGTCCTGTAAGTCAGCACTAGGATTTTGAAGGACACCATGTTACAGGGATGAGCTTGTCAGAGGGGAGCTGTATTGCTGATGCTAGTGGCTCTTTGGGTGGGGGGGAGGTCTGGCTCAACATGGGCAAGGGGTCCTTAGAGCCAGATGTGCTGTCTGTTCCCACCAGCATCAGCTCTGGTGGAAGGTGTCAAACCTCATTCAGCCAGGGACCTAGTTGAGCACCAGGGAAATTGGGTGAGATATGGCCAATTGGGGCTGTGACAGGCTGTTTCCAGGTGGGATGTGAAAACTGGTGTCTGGGGGCAGGCCACAGAGCTCACGCGTTGCCTTTTTCCTCTAGACAGATGTCATGCACCAGAGCGTCTTTGAGCTGATCCACA
>NW_008824414.1:772325-787910 GCF_000699105.1 Pygoscelis adeliae | reverse complement strand
CGGATCGACCCTGAGTACAAGCAGGAATTCAGCCGCAACCTCCACTGGGCACTCAACCCACCCCACGCTCCTGAGGGTGCACCTTCTGCAGAAGGTAAACGCAGGCTGGGAGCCAGGCATCCTGGTTGGCACGAGATGTGTAGCTCCCCATGTAAACTGAGGAGCCTGGCTCCCTGCCATCGCTTGCATGGGGCTTGCATCCTTGTGGCTCAAGCCATGGCTTCATCCAAACATTGTGGCTTTTCCCTGAGTCAAGTTTCTGTTGCTGTGCTCTGCAAACTGCTGCAGTCCCCGATGCTGGGGACCTCCAGCCCTTTCTTGGGGCCTCCAACCCTCGCTGGGCATCCTTGCTTGCTCCTTTCCCAATCCCTCTCTCCTACAGGGGGGAAGAGTCTTGGCTCTTCTGCTGTTGCCTACAAGCCAGATCAGCTGCCCCCAGAAAACTCTTCCTTTCTGGAAAGGAGCTTTGTGTGCCGCTTTCGCTGCCTCTTGGATAATTCCTCCGGCTTCCTGGTGAGTACAGACCCATTCTGCGACCTCCACAGCAGGAGGGGCGCAGGCTCACACTGAGGGGTCCGTGCCACTGCTGTAGCATAAAAGTTGGCCTTGAAAGACCCAGCGCTCCTTTCTGCCATGTGTGGCACCTGCCTGTCTCAACAAGGAGATATTTCTGCTGTTTTTCATAGGTTTGTTCTGTACCTACAACCTCTCTGTGTGGGTTTTGTTCCTCTCTTATCAGAGATGCTGAATCTTGAACAAAAGTGCTTTTCCTCCGCACATTTTGCCAGGTTTTTGTGTTAAAGGTGTCTCTTACGACCAAATAGGCGGTGTTCATCCCTCCTCCCCTCTGCTGCAAGTTAATGGGGTTCCTTCATAACACCTTCATAACCACAGGTGTAACAGTGCTGTTTCTCTGTCTCTCATCCTGCTTCAATTTGGAAACTCAATATGAAGAAAAAGTTGTTGTTTGTTGTTTAGAAGCAACACTATGATCCCTGATGGGGCTGTGATATAGCTCAGTTAAAATGCAAAGCAGCCCGTGCATTGCGCAATGCCCTGATGCAACTGCAGCATGTGCTCGGTCCTGCAGCTGCTGTGCATCCAAACCCCGGGCTGGCAGTGAGTGGCTGCAGTGGGAGAAGGCAGTGAGCTGCTGCTGCAGGGAGCTCAGCATAGCATCGCTTTGATCCTCCATCTTATTTTAGTAGGGAGCACTGGAATCGCAACGACAAGTTGCAGGGGATTATTTGCATCAACTCTGCAGCAAGATGGCTTGCTTTCTGTGCAGATGTCCTCCCTCTCTTCTCTCTCCACCCAGTTTCCTGTGTGACGCTCAACTTTTCTTCTCTTCCCAGGCTTTAAACCTTCAAGGCAGGCTGAAATTCCTTCACGGGCAGAACAAAAGGTCTGAAGACGGGTCTGCACTGCCACCCCAGCTCGCCCTCTTCGCTATCTCCACCCCCTTGCAGCCCCCGTCCATCCTGCAGATCCGAACCAAGAACATGATCTTCAGGACGAAGCACAAGCTGGACTTCACCCCCTTGGCGTGCGATGCCAAGTAAGCAGCACAGCTGATTTGAGGGGCACTGCTGCAGGCTTCCAGCATGTTGGTCCATACCCTGCCTGGGTGATGTCCCGCTGCGGCTCTGCCTCTGAGCTGGGTGCATTCTCGCTCTCCCACAGGGGGAAGATTGTTTTGGGCTACACCGAGGCGGAGCTGCGGATGTGTGGCACCGGCTACCAGTTTGTCCATGCTGCTGACATGCTGTACTGTGCTGAGAACCACGTCAGGAGTAAGAGTCCCTTCCCTGGTCCCTCATGCCCACCTCTGAGGCTGATGAGTGGGCTGGGCTATGGGCAGCTCCACTGGCTGCTGTGTCAAGCCCAGCAGCTCTTTCTCCGTAGGATGCTTTGCTTTATGCCTTGCTGTGATGCTCTTGTCACTGCAGGGAGCTTGGGGTGGTGTGTAGTGAAGAGTATTTAGCTGGGATGGTGTCCCCTGCATGTGCCAGCCATGCTACTGCTGTGACCCCACCTGCTTATCCTGGCTGGAAATGGCAGCGCCGCTGGAGGCAGCCCGGCCTCTGGTGACGTGCTGACAGCCCTCGGCACATGTGCTTCCTCCTGGCAGTGATGAAGACGGGCGAGAGCGGCCTGACGGTCTTCCGCCTGCTGACAAAGGAGAACCGCTGGAAGTGGGTGCAGGCCAATGCACGGCTCGTCTACAAGAATGGCAAGCCCGAGTACATCATTGTCACGCAGAGACCCCTCGTGTAAGTGCCATCTGGGTCAGCCCAGGCTGGGATGGGGACAGGCTGGCTTTTTCCATCGGTGTGGGCTCTAGGATGCCCCAAGCAGGGCAGGACGTTTGATTTGTCATTGCTGCTTGTGCCTTTTAAAGCAGCAGCCATAGGATAGTGTGCTTTGATGCTGTTCAGCCACATCCCCCTCTGCAAGGCCACCCCACAAGTGCAGGAGAGCACTGAGTAGTGCCCTGCACCTCACATCCCTGCCCCGATGTCCTGGGCACCAGTGCAGACTTAGCCTGGGGAGACTGGTGGCTGCTCTTCAGCAGCTGTAGGAACAGGTGGGTGCAGGAACAGCAAGGACCTCAAATGTGGCTGCTGCATGGCAGTAGCCCAACATCCCTGTCCTAAGGGGTGGCTGCAGCATAGATGAGCAGGGCAAAGGTGTGGCTTCTGTCTGGCAGAGCTCTGTTACCCTTTGCATCTTAAGTATCCTCTTGGTTATACTACAGATGTGTGTTTCTTTGTGCGTGTATATATAAAATATGTATGTGTGTGTGTATTTGTACGTAAATGCATACATAAATGTATATATTTATGTATATAACTAGGACGAGAGGAAATGGCCTCAAGTTGCACCAGGGGAGGTTTAGATTGGGCATGAGGAAAAATTTCTTTACTGAAAGAGTGGTTAAACATTGGAAGAGGCTGCCCAGGGAAGTGGTGGAGTCACCATCCCTGGAAGTATTTAAAAGACATGTAGATGAGGCGCTTAGGGACATGGTTTAGTGGGCATGGTGGTGTTGGGTTGACAGTTGGACTCGATGATCTTAGAGGTCTTTTCCAACCTTAATGATTCTATGATTCTATGATATGTGTGTGGTTCTGCTCGGTACCTGGATGCTGGTCGTAGCAAAGGGGCTTTGGCTTGCAGGAATCACAGTTATCTGTTGCAGAAGCAGTTTGCGGCGTGTGTTTGTGCATATACAAGCCCCAGTCTCCTCTTCCTGCCCTGCAGAGATGAAGAAGGAGGAGAGCACCTTCGGAAACGATCCATGCATCTTCCCTTTACCTTTGCTACAGGAGAGGCACTCTTATACCAAAGTGCTTACCCTCTCCCGGGCTTCCCTGACCCTTTCCAGAGCAAAGGGAAAACAACCAAGTCCAAGAAGACCTCCCACAGCCATGAAGGGTGCTCCCAGAAGGATGGCGTTGACCCCAGTTCTCTGCTGGGTGCCGTGATGCGACAGAACAAGGCGGTGTACGTCTCCCATCCAGCTCCCACACCTAACCACTCCTTCAGCAGCAGTTTCACGGACCACCTCGAGGACGTGTCCTTGCTGGATGCAGGAGATGCCTGGAGTATGAGCGCTGCTCCAGGTTCTTCAAGCAGTGACAGCCTCAAAGAGGAGCTGGTGGATTTGCAGCAGGAGGACCCTCTCTTGGCCACCCTGGACTCACTCTCAATTAAGAGTGATGAGAGCTGTTCCAACAATGAGCTGTTCAGTGCGCTGGAAGACCTGGGGTTGAATGCTGAAGACCTGGAGCTCCTGCTGCTGGATGAGAAAATGGTGATGGTCAATATGGACTCTGACCGCGCCCCGTCCCTGAATGACTGCCTCGCCAGCAACGAGATTCTCTCCTACATCCACGCCACTCTGGTGAACAAGCACGAAGGAGGACAACAGGTCTGTCCCCTGCCAGGCATGTCCCTGAGCCCATGTGGAGGCACCACTAGGTACCAGGCCCACATGGAGGATGATGGCTCGCAGTGCCTGCCCCAGCACGTGGTGCAGCCCGGCATTGCCCCAGGCCAGCCCCCTGCTCCGCTGTGGGAACAGCCCCTCCATGCCATGCCAGGGCAGCCACCCCTGCTGCTGCCAGAGCCAGCTGAGGAGGAGGAAGAGCCATCTGATAGCTTGCAGTGGAGGCCAGCTGGGGAGGAGGGTCTGCTCTGCTTCCTCCAGCTGGCACGGGGCACCCCATGGGACAAGGCGCCCGGCTCACCCCGGAGAGCCCCCTGCCAGCAGGAGCCAGCCAGGGCTCAGCAGCTGGAGGGTGACTTCCCGGTCATGCATCCCACCCAAGAGGATGCTTGCCGGTCCTTATCCCTGCCCAGCCAGTGCCAGGGCCGTGTGGGACCACCCAGCCAGCTGAAACACCATCACTTGCCGATGGACGGGTTGTGCGGCCACAGCCCTGACTCCGCTTCACACCTCCTTCCCAGCAGCAGCCCCAGCCCGTGGCAGGACTATGTTTGCCCACTCCTGGGGTCCCCAGCTCAGCCTGGTTTTTATGACATCAGCCAAGACTTGATCTCCCAGCACCAGGGATGCTTGAGTCCAGGGCCTGGCGCGCCAGCGGTACACTTTAACCTGAACCGATTATGCAGCATGGAAACTGCAGGCAGTGAGGCGTCCCAGGCAGAGAAGGCTCCGTACTCTGGGTTTTTGCCCCCCTCCTCATACCAGCTTATTCCCGAGAAGCAGCCGAGCCCTGTTCCCTCCATGCCCCAGCACCCTTTTCCAAGCTTGTCTGCAGAGCGCTTCAGGAGCATCAGCAGCCCATTGGAGACTCCCATGAACTCCTATGGGACATATGCCTCTGCACTGAGCCAGGAGAGCAGGCATAGGGTAAGGGCTTCTCTCTACTCTTGTGCTCAGTTTTTTTCTGTGCTGGAATTTCCTGGGGGCCTCAGTGCAGGGAGGCACGTGCTACCCGGTCAGTAGACAGGAATTGCCATGCTTTAGCTGGTACATGGCCAGAAAGGAAGACTTTAGGGGCTTTTCTTTGCACAAAGAGTTGAAGATCAAGAGAGCAGAGTGTGGGTTCTTCCCTTTAGAAGGTGGCTGTCTGTGGGTCTGATTTCCATGTGGTTTGTTTAATTGCCATTTCTGTACAGGGAGTAATTCCAGCTGTGCACTGATAAGCTTTGAAGTGTGGTACAAAGCACGTGTGAGATAAAGACATGATGATACAGCAGATCTCCCCCTTGTGGAAGTGTCCCCTGGCCTGTGCACAACCCCTATTGAGAGCCCATCTGGCTGCTGCTAGCCCTCCAGCATCACAAAGCAAGGTCTGCAGCATTGGATCCGAGCATCATGGTGCCCTTCAGGGCTGTCCTTACAAGTGGCTCTCCTGGGATTGGGACCAACAGCCCAAACTGGGGCTGCGTGGGGAGGGCATAGGGAGAGAAAGCTGCCTGGCCCCTTGCCCCTCTCCCTGATGCAGATGTCATGCATGTCTGTAAGGGCTATGAGCTTTCTGGGCTGGGGCTGATAGCATGGAGAGCTGGTCTAGGTCCTGGAGGAGCCCATCACTGCAGTGACGCTTCCCCAGCCTGCGGCACCACAAGGCAGGGTTAGATGTCTAGGGTGGGTCTGTCCTGCCTCCCTGCTTACCCAGCTCTGCCCTGGTGAGTACTGTCCCCAGGGCAGCTTGTTCCTTGCTGCCAGACATCTTCTGCTACTGGAAGGGTGCCCTGCTGTCTCACAGGGATCTCTGTGTTAACCGCTGGAGCCATCAGATGCTGTCAAAGCATCTTCTGCTTCTTCCTGAAGGCCATACCTTGCACCTCAGATCCTCCCATTCTCCATCTCCTCCAACTCAATACACCAGGCACCTTCTAGCTCTGTTGAAGAGCTTGACTCTGGTCCTGCCTAGGGATTTGGGAGTTTGTAGGACCAGTGAAGAACAGCCCCGACACATCTCTAGAGCTTGGTGGCCACCTCATGTAGCTGGCGTGTTTTTGGCTTGCCAGGAGGAGTGGAGTAAGGGTGCAAGACCCAGGTGCTTGCTTCAGGTGCAGTCCAGGTGCCCGTGATGTGTTTCATGAGTGAGCTGCAGGGCTGTGATACCTGGTCAGGCTCTGCAAGGTCAATTAGCAGGTCAGTAGGTGAAAATTAGTGCCAGCTCAGGAGGCTGGATGCACTTGCCCTCTATGTGCTTTCAGCCTCTTGTCAGTGAAGTGACAGGTTGGCATTTGCGAGAGAAGACCTGGGGGAAGGTGTGGGGATGTGTATGGGGCCGCTGTTAAGCCCTTGTACCACCAGGGGTGGTAGGGCAGGAGCAGACCTGCTCCCCTCCTGCTAGCCTCCTCCAGGCACCAGCCCGATCAGTACTAGTAAAATGCTGCAAAATGCCTCAATGCTCTGTTTTCTCTCTCTTCTCCTAGCCTGAAAGCAGCTGTGTTTTTCCCAGCACTCCCATGGGACTCCCTGGAGACTGCCCGATGCTAGGGGGGAGCCCGGCTCCCCCCTGCAAGCCGCACCGTCAGGCAGAAGCGCTCCCAGATCACCCTCACGCCTCCAGCAGCGACTTCTGTCTCTAGGAGAGAAAGACTGGACTGGATAAAGCACGACTATTCCCTGGGGAAGGAGCTGCCTTCAAGTTGCAGATAACAAACCTTCCCCCGACCATGCTTTTGACATTGGTTGCTTTGGCTGGGTTGGGTTTTCTTGCCTTTTTTTTTTTAATTATTTTTTTATCAATTTCCCCACCATCCTGCCCCTGCCGAGGCTCCATGTACCGGTCCTGTGGAGGTGTCCTTGGCCTAGGGAGGGCAGTAGCAGGCAGCAGGGCTGGAGGGCAGGTTTCCCCAGGGCACGGGAGCGAGCTGGGCTGTGAAGTGGATCAGCCAGCGTGTGCAGCCTTGTCTTTATCTCATGGTGTCCAAGAGTTGTGTGGCTCTCAGAGGATCTTAGAGCACATTTGTTACTTGCCATCTCCCATCCTACCCACCCGACCTCCTTGCTCTTGTTTTCCTGGTGGGGTGCCTGTCTGCCCATCCTGCCTGCATATCTTACTGGGAGTAAACTTCGAAATGTTTGGGCTTTTTATGGTTGCTGCTGTCTTTTAAATGGCATTTGGAGACTAACTGTGGCTCTGGAAAGAAAAAAAGGATTGCTCTCTATCGGCAACCAGGCTGTTGTGTTGAAGGTGTGACGTTCGTGCGGCAAATCCTGCACTTTGCCAAGAAGCCAGGGAGCGAGCTCTCCATTGCACCAGTCTTTGCAGTTCTGCCATTAACAGAGTGCATTTTTTGGTGCATTTTGCCAGGCTTTTGGAAACCCAGGCTGCTTCCATGGCTGTTGCTTGGCTCCCATGGTTTGGTATTCCCCGACAGTGTGTGTGGAAGGCAGCTCTCGCCCCAAAGGACAGGCGGGTTTCTGATGGCTAACGTCCTCCAGCTTCACCAAAGCTTTGCAATTACATGCATGATCCAACACAGATGCAAGGCATGTGTGTCCAAAAAAAAAAGGACAGTAAAGGTTTTCACCTCTGGTATTAAATTTCCTGCCATCCCAGCCAGGCACCTGTGGCTGTGGCCATGTTGTACAGATATTGCCTGTTTTATAAAGAAAGTGAGCCCTGACTTGTGTTCTTGTGTTGCACTGGTCCTGCCCCACCGCCAGGTTTCCTTGTGTCCCAGGTGTTCCCATTTGTTAGGATCCAGATTAGGCCTTCTGTAGCAAACACCCTGGGTTTTGCTGTACTGTATATGACGTGCTCAGGTTGGCTGATAAGCAGTTTTTCTCCTGGGTGATGAGGTCTGAAGTACCTGAACAGGCAGCGAGGGTCATTCTCAAACAGCAGGAGCCGGCTGGCATATAAGCCATACCTTGCATCTGTGCCTAAAAAGATTGCAGATAAGTAGTGGAGCTGCCTAACCTAAGGAGAAGATTTCAGATTTACTGTAAAAAAAAAAAAAAGTTTTCAGTAAGATAAAGAAAATAAGTATGATAATTTAATTACCAATAGAGTGATATTTTCCCACAGAAAATAAATACAGCCCATACATATGTATATAATATGAGTTGACAGATTTATTTTTATGCCACTCCAGTGGAGGAAAGAAACCCTCATACCTTCCCAAAGTAGCATCCTATGGAATAGGACAAAGAGGCTGTTCAAAAGATCAGAAATACAGTGACCCTTTAAGAAACCTGACAAAGCAGCATCCCTCCTCCTGTGTGTCCAGCTTTGGTTTCATGTGAACTTTCTATCCTTTTTGTTTCAATAAATAGTTTTGGACCTCAGTCCCTGACATCTCCCTTGCTGGTTGTGTCTTCCCCATCTCAAGCATGTCAGTGTTTGGCTGGCTGCAGCGTTGGAGCCTGGGTCCTGCCGCTGGCGACCCGGGACAGCAGCTGCATGCGAGGGAGGCAGGCAGGGCTCACCCCTGCACGATGGAGGCAGTTGCAAGCTGTGCAGCTGATCTGGTTAAAAGACCATCTTCTGTGTGTTTCCCCCCCACCAGAGGAAGGCAGAGCCCCTCAAAGGCTCCTACAAAGGAGCTTTCTCAGCTTGTACCTGTTTTTCTTTGTTCCTGTGAGTACGCTTAGGTCATGCAGTGGAGAGAGCCCAGCCTGGGGACCTTTGTCTACTGTCTTCAGTGAACAGCTGAGGTTTAAAGGACTGGAGGAGGGGCAGCTGAGCTTCCATGTGAGTTTGGGGTGCAGTCTGGCTTGGGCACTAGGTTCTGGCTCCTGCTAGCCCTGCCTGTAAGAAGCCCTCTGCTTGGGGAGATCCGAGCTGCTGCTGGGTGATGTTCAGCCCCTGGAGAAGAAACTTTCCTCTGTGTACAATTGCTCTTGGTTCTGTATTGTTGTCCCCTCTGACGCTGCGGACTGCCACGTGCAGGATGCATAGCCTGGAAGAACTGAAGGTGAAGCCATTGTTGGGATGGCAGGCAGCCAGGAGTGCAGCCACCCCACCCCAGAAGCACTCACAGCCTTTGGGGTGCCAGGTGCACACCACCCATCTTCAAGCTCCTGCCATGGACGTGCCTGCAGCACCACAACTACCTGAGGGGCACTTTCCAAAGTGCTGGAGAGGCTGGTGGTCTGGGCAGGGCTGGACTGTGCAGTGGGCACAGCCGCTGCCTGTCTGGTTCATGAGCATCACCCCTTTATTGCAGGAGCATCTTTGGCCAGCTCCAGCGGGTGATGTTACCTGGTCTTCAAGGTGGGTTGTGGATTTGTACACCCTGGTGATGTAGTATTTCAGAGGGCTTGTGGGACAGCCTGGAGGTTGGTTGTGACACCTCTCTAAAGTAGACTTCATGTGCCCATTCTGTCCTTTGGGAATCCACAGGCACGTGGAGAGAGGTAATAGGGTGGGATGGTGAACCCCAGTCTCTCAAAAAAACCCAAGCAGATTAAAAGCAGCTGACAACCTAAATATTTAAATATCAGTAGGTTTGGAGAGCTGGTACCCAGGAATATTAAAAGAATCAACTGAATTTCTGATCTGGTGATCTGAGTATGTGATGATTTTAAAGGAATGGGGAAAAAGCAAACATTCTGCCGATATTTAGAAGGAATCATGTGAGATAATTGGAGACCAGCAGGTCAGGTGGGTTTATATGGACCAGGGCAAATTCTCCAGAAGGGCAGTCAGTTGCTCCAAAGTGAAAAGGTTGCTTTTATTATTCAGTGTGATCTTTATGCAAAATAAAATTTGGGTGGTTTTGGGTTTGGTTTTTTTTTTTTAATTTAAAAAAAATTATCAGAAACAATTTTCAATTTAACTGCGAAATTTGATGGAGAAGAGTGAGCATGTGGTTACGACAGACTTCTGTGAGAGCTTTTTGCTCATCCTGCATGACCACCTGATTTAAGAAGGTGTGTGCAATATGCAGAACCAGAAGCTTCCTCTTGGCTGGGCTGGGAAAGCTCTCTTTCATACAGGAATTTGAAATGTAAGCTTTGCTCAGGTTTGGGGTAAAAGTGCAAAGTTTTCTGAGATCAGTTGTGCAGCTCAGTATACATAAAAACATCATTACATAGAGATATATCTAAATAGAAAATATGTGTGTGTGTGTATATATATATATAAAGTCTATATGATATAAAATGTCTTTTAAGATAAACTAGCTGATACTTTTCCCCTGCATTGTTTTTTTCAATCTGGAAATTAGAAAAAACACAGGTTTGTTTTTCTGAATATTAAATCTTAAAACATTCCCACCCCACGTGGCACCTGCTTTTCCATTACAAAATAAGGCAGTATTGTAACATTTCTCAAGTTTGATGGAGACCTGCTGGGAAAATTAGGTCTCCTATAGTTTCTGTGCCCTGCTCTGCTTTTTCTCCCTTTCTCTTCCTAAGGAACAGGCTACAGGATGGCATCACGCGCTGATGGGGACAGAGGGATGGCCACTCTAAGCACTGCGGCACGGGCACCGCAGCATCCTTGTGGCTGCAGGTCACTGACTTCCAACGGTCCATTGAATCCCAGGCACTGAGAACAACCTGACCACTAGCAAACTTTCTCCTTGAGCTACGCCCTGGATGTGCGAGCAATCATACCATTGCCAAATACCCTGACTGGTTTCTCCTCTTCCTTGCCACTTGTCTCCACAGCCACAAGAGCTTCCCAGCAGCCAAAGGGACCTATGGAGGACTGTACTCCTCCCAGCTTTGTCACCAGGGCGCTGTGCTTTACTTGACCACAGCATCAAGTTGTCCAGTGCTGTGTTTCTGTGAGGTCTATGGAGCAAAAGCCATCATCTCTGCAGTGGGAGGTGCCCTGCAGCAGGTTCCCTCTGCTCTCCAAGGAGGCTGGCACATCCATAATTCATGCCCATTCTCACACCAGCTGCTGCTTGTCCTCCCCTGGGCCTTATGGCAATGACTTGCAACGCACTGGGCCAGCCCAAGGAGCCTGGCTGGAGCAAAACCTTGCACATGAGCTGCAGCAAAGAAGCAGCCACCATTAGTTATCCGGGCATCCACAGCCTGCACTGAGCTGTGGCAGTAGAAAAGAGGGGTCAGGCAGATGTGCTGTTGTGCTCTTGTTAGCACGCCTGGAGTGAGTGCTGTCTCGTGGGATGCGTTCACCCCTGAAGAGCTGGGTGAGCCCGAGGAAGGTGTGAGGAAAGAGGATGCAGAGATTCAAGGATGCCTGTGTGTAGCTCTGGGCTCGGCTCTGTCCGAGGAAGGGGAAGAAGAGCTGTGGTGCCTCCTGGCTCCTCGCAGCAGGGGAAGATGTGTTTGGGTGGCCTTGCTCCGGCAGTACTGGGGAGGTGAAAATCCTACACCCATCACTCTGCTCTGACTACACCCTCCTAGTCCTGCACCCTCCGTGCACTTTACTCTGCCTCCATGCCCTGCACCTGCCATTGACTCTGCCATGTGGTTGTGGGCAGCCAAAAATACATGACTTACGTGTGGATACAAGACAACTTACTGTTAATCAAGTTAATGTTTGAGCAGCCCAAATTTAAGTCCAGTTATGGTCCAGTTGGGTGCCTTGCAGGCACTGATGAGATGCAGCCTCCTCAAATGGGGAGATGGAGCTCAGCGGCAAAGGGTAAGCCCCAGGCCCTCTCAAGGAACAGCCCCTGGTGTCCCCTCACCCATAGCAGGGGATGCAGCTGACCTGGGAGCAGTGGTGAGAGTGTCAGGGCTCTGTTCATGCCCTGCGGGGTTATAACTCAGGAGAGCGCAGATTTAGCTCTTCTGATGACATACATGCAGGGGAGGAGGAGAGCAGAGGGGATTTATTTTATTTTATTTTATTTTATTTTATTTTATTTTATTTTATTTTATTTTATTTTTTTCCTCTGCATCTGTCTCCTTTGCCCTCATGCCCACTGTTTTCCCAAGCTGCAGCAAATGCTGGCCAGGGCTGGGGTCTGCAAGCCGCAGCCTGCAGCAAAAGGAGGCTCTGGGCTCAAGCCAGCTGGGAGAAGTAATGTCTGATGCTGCATCCATGAGACTGAAACCACCAGTCCTCAGGCAGCATCACAGAGGCTGGGAGCAGATGTGTCCCAGGGCCCCAAGGCAGCGGAGAGCAAGGTAAATATTTCCATAAAAGCTCAGCCTGGTGTTTGCCCACACCACCTACGTGCACCATCCATTATACATGGGGGCTGGAGCCATGGGCAGTAGAGCAGAACACTTTCTGATGGTTCGTGCATTACATAGAGATGAAGGAGGACGTGGGGAGGTGGTGTTTGTTCACGCCTGGCCCATGTCCTCTTTGCTGGCTGCGGCTCAGTGTCAGAGCCATGCTGAGCTCCTGCAGCAGGCAAGAGGAGAGCCACGGACTGGTGCTGCATGCTGACTTGGGACACCTGGGACAGTGGGTGTAAAGTTAACTAGTGTGTTCCTGGGGAACAGCTGAGACACCTTTCATTTCGGTTTAAATAATTAAAAAAACAACTTACATGAAGTATAAATCTATTCTAATACGCAGGCACTTCAGCACATCTGGAATGTTCAGTGCTTTGTACCCAATACTGAGTTGAGTGGCCAGCCATGTACACAACATTCTGTGCCCTCGAGTTTCACGTATGATGGGCATTAGATATCAGTCATCTGCCCAAAGGAATATATTTGTGTATCCTTCTCACAGGTCCAAAGACTTTCCAAGCCTGGCTGGTAATATAAAGAATGATGCAGTACATCAGCCAACATCCTGGTAGGAATGACCAGCTCACGGCTAGGAGGTACTTTTGAATAATGGTGATATTATTATTATTATCATCATCATCATCATTATTTCCTGGACCTAGGGAAATTGGATTTGGATGGGCTGAAACTTTTCATATTGTTTGATAAATGTGTGTGTCACAAAAAATAATCTTGAAGCTAATGTGAAGTCTTCCTATAGGAAATGTTTTCAGTTCCCTTGTTTAATTATTTCATACTGAAACTTACTTGTCAGGTTTTCTTGGCAGGTTTTAGAAAGCTACAGTCAAAACCCAGCACTGTGTCTAAGCTCCAGTGAAATGTTTCTTTTAACCCAGAGCATGTTAGCTTTCGTTTTATATATATACCTTCTGCAAAGTTTGAGGAGACTTGATTTTAGGTGGGCAGGAAGAACACCTACATGGGAGTGATCTGAATCACCAGAGGTACCTGGGGACCAGCAACGGTGTGACTGAAACAGGCAAGCGTGACAGACTGAAGGAGTTAATGTCTGCCTCAAACATTGCGGCACAGCAGGCTGTGGTCTGCACGGCCAGGGTGGGCGGCAGGTGAGAGGCGGGGGATGCAGAGGGCGGGCCGCAGGGTGCGCAGCTCCGTGTTCTGGTAGGCCCGGCAGGACAACGCGCCACATGTGGCCAGAGGTCACACAGAGTTCATCTGAGGAAGGGGCTCACCACCACCCAAAAGACCCTCCCGCGACCACCCCACCTGGCGCCTGCGCAGGAGAGCAGGAGTTACATAACTCCCCGAGGGGCGTGGCTGACGTGGTCGCGAGGCAGGGACTAGACTATAAAAGGCACCACTCCAAGGAGCCACCTGCGCACCCACTGCCGGGAGAGCGACATGTCCGCCATGGTCAGGGTGGTGATCGAGATCTCCCGCTTTTCCTCGCTTTCCTTTTCTTCTTATAAATGTCTCACTAGAACCCACGCCCCTGCCATTACGCTTTCCAAGTTCAGGTTGCTTCTACCATAAATAAAACGTCTCATTGATCGTCTGGTGTTGTTTCACCTTAATTTAGCCCAAGGCAATCGCGAAACCACTACGACCCCCTGAGGTACCCGGTCTGGGTCATGACAGCAAGGACCCGAGCTGCTGACATATCTGGAACCAAAGATGGCAAGAGGATGAAGTCAGCCTCTCCTTTGCCAGTCTCTCTGGACACTAGCACAGCGCTAGTAGACTGGGGAGGCAGAGGAGGAGCATCTATCCTTCTCTGGCATAGATTCGTGGATGAGCACTGTCAATTGGTCTTGCTTGGCTGATGTGCGGCTGTGGTGGGGCGGTTCCCCAGGAATGCGGGCCTTGGCTTCCGCAGAGTCACCCCTTTTTCTTAGGGGGGAGTGGGGGGCTGCATTACTTTGCCGATTTGTACCTTCACAGCGTCACTGAGGTCATGTCTGTTGGATCCCTTCTCCTGAGACTTTGTTGTTTCAGGACAGAACAAAATTACCTTTATGCTAAACTATCTAGCATCTACCGGTGTTGGAGTCACCCGTGCCTGGTTACTTTAACACTGTTTGTTGGCTATAATCATGTATTGCTGTCCTCGCCTCTTCTCCTGACGTGTGGGCAGCCTGTTGTTCTGCAACTGTGAGAAGCTCTTGCCTTTGTTAACAGATGTACTGTTGTTGTTATGTTGCTGATATGTCTCCCAGATGTGTTTCCACTGAGCAGAGGTGTTCTAGGGCTGTTTGGTGTCATGATGTCCCACATGTGCTTTGAATTCCACAAACACCCCCCAAAATATCGTTAATTCCCCTCTTCCTGGCCAGCTGTCAGCAGTGGTTGCTAAACCCTCAAACACATGAGAGGATTTCCAAACTGAACAGGTGGACCAAGTGTCATGTCTACCTTGTGCAGTCCTCTGCATTGGTGCTGGGCTCCAGCCCCAGCTGTTCCAGCCATCTCTAGTGGTTTTGGCTCTCTGGGGGAGGAAATGGCTCTTGCAAGCTTGTCCAAGAACAGTTTGCATCTCTGCGCTTGCTGCCTTTTCACAGCATAGCTCATGCCAGAAAAACCCTTGGCTTAAGAGTGAAATAGCATCAGTGTTAAAAATCCCAGCCCAAGCTGATGGTGGGCCACACAAGGGAAAGGGAACCGCAGATCTTGAGGGAGAAGAAAATCCATTTGCACGTTGGCCCTCTGCAAAATCAATAGCTGGAATTACTTTGCAGAAAGCAGAACCCAGCAGTCGAGGATCTAGCAAACAAGCAATGCAACGTTAGCACAAGAAGTGGAGGAGCTCAGAGGTGGGTTGAGCTCTACATCAACCCTAGGAACAGAAGTGACACAGAACCTGTCATCCCTGCTGCTGGTGAGGCCCACACAGTGCATAGTGTCTTTGGAAGATCCTTGCTTTTGCTCAGATCTTGTTGCCTTCCTGTGGGGTCAGTGGGTAGAGTTATTTGAGCTAATTTGCAGACATGTTGGCCTGGACTTTTCTGAGGTGCCCTCTGAGTTGCAGTGATCCCATGTGGTTCAGTTCATTCCCAAAGGGAGAGCAGCTGCATTTTGCCAGGTCAGCTTCACCTCTGAATAGGAGCCTCTGCAGAATCAGGCTTCTCCTCTCCTGCCCCTGGAGAAGGAGGGTTTTTCAGTTTGATCCTGGGGTTTACAGATTTGATCCTGCCCTTCAAATATTTGCCTGCAGTTAATTTTGGAGCTGTTTTCCCAAGGTGTCCATATGCCTGCCAGCAGTTGACTTGGGGATCTTTTTCCCAGTGCAGGCAGGAAAGGAGCACTCCCAGGAGCGTGGTGGGGTACGGATGGTGCAGAGGGACAGGGGAGCCTCTGGCAGCCAGGCATGGAGAGGGGCCCTCCGGAGGCTGCCTGCAAAGCACTCCCTGTGGGACACAGGACCCATGGGAGAGTAGGAGGAGGGTGGCAGGGGGGAAGCT
>NW_008824414.1:759742-772299 GCF_000699105.1 Pygoscelis adeliae | reverse complement strand
GCAGGAATAAAGTTCCTGCAGTGAAGGAGGCTTTGAAAAAATGCGGAAGGGATGCCAGGCAAGACTGTGGCAAGCTGGGAAAGGAACAGGCCAAGCATTTTATGTGCTGGCTGCACCCCTGTGGAGGTAATCTCATAGTTATTTTAGATTCCAGCTGGGAAGCAGCTCTGATCCCAGCTTTTGCAAGTCCATGTTCCAAATCCTGCCCAAGTCCATGTTCCAAATCTGCTCTCACTGGCTCTGAGCAAGGCAGACCGTGCAGCAAGAAGCTGCCAGCATCAGTCAAGGTGAAAGACCTTCACACTGCTCCTTGCTGCTGGGTGTGCATTTGTGCCTTGCTGCCCATCTCAGAGCTCCTGGGAAGAGGCTGTGGGACCTTGGTCTTGGGCTTTTTTTTTCCATGATATGCAGACTGAAAGACAAAAGTGGAGCAGCTGGATCCATGCCTCCTGATACTGAGGAGTTCCTTGCTCCCCAAAACCATCCTGCACAAACATGGGAGCTCCCACTCTTGGGATATGCTTCTTACCAGGATTGACAGCAAAAAAAGACAGCATTTTAGGGCTTTCTTGAGCTAATAATACATGTGGCAGAGCTGGTTCACTTTCTAAATCTGTGCGAACACAAGCAAAATCCAATCCCCTTGTCTCCCTGTGTTTCACTGAGTTCCTTCACACCCAAGGTGTTCAGAGGTGTCTAGCATCACTAAAGAAATGCAGACTGGGTGGCATTTGGGCACCTTCTGCTTGCTTTTGGTCTATGTCCTGGAAATACATGGGAAATGTGCAAAGAAGCTCAAATCTGACCTCCTCCCCATTTATCAGCAGTGATGGCTGCTCCTTCAGCACTATTTCTGTACCATCATTAGGTGTGGAGCAAATTACAAGATTGCAGTGGGATTTCACAGTTCTGGATCGTATCTCCTGGGCATGCTGGCTACTTGCTCAAAGCATGCTTTGTGGAGTTCAACCTCACTGATTTCCTCAGCGATGCTCCTCAAGCAGCAAGACCGGGCTGAATCAACTGCAACGGCTGGTGGTCCTCAGACCACACAAGGACCGGAATCCTTACACCTCTTGCGCGGTTTCAACTGGATCGTGCTTTGATTTGGTGGGTTCTCAGAGCTGGATCAGGAAGCACTTTTTGAAGTTTGGTTTTCTTTGTTTTCAGGATGAAAAAGCAAAACTCAGCTGTTTTTTGGGGGAAAAGGAAGGGCGGAAAGAACTTGGTTTAAAGCAAGCTTTGCTTTCCTAGCCAAGTTGTTTAAATATCTACATCCCTTGAAATACATTGTGTGGCTCCAGGGGCCATTGTGGAGACTCAGCACTGTAAAAATGCAGAGTTCAGGGAAAGCCTTATGCACTGTGATAATTTAAAGTACCCCCTGAAGGGCATTCGCTGAGGCAGAAGCACACTTTATTTGAAGCATATTATGAATGAGACAGGAGAACAATTTGTTTGCTGGAGATGGGCAGTGGATCAATTAAGCAGAGCAGAAGGTGCAGAGCAAGTCAATTTGCGAAAGGGCAAAACACAGAGGAGGTGGCTAGATGATGGTCTTTCAGTCCAGCTGCTTAAAACTCTTTGGGTGTGCATGTTTGCCTGCTGACTCTCTGTGTGGAAGAAACAGGATCTGCATGAATTAACAACATCGTGACCGCAAGTATGACCTCAAGGACCAACTGCATCCTTCTGAATTTCGAGAAACAATGAATCCAGCTGAGTGCCCATAAATTAATTGGAATATGAGAATAGATGGAAAACCATTTCACTGCCCAGTGGATGGCGTACAATGTAGAATGGCCTAGGAGCTCTTTGTATATGGGCAACATGAACACCACAGCTCAGTCAGGGACAGCCAACCTGAACTGACCAAAGGGATATTCCATACCATATGATGTCATGCTCAGCAATCCAAGCTCAGGGAAAGGAGGAGGAAGGAAGGATGTTCGCAGTTACAGTGTTTGTCTTCCCAAGCAACCAATACACTAAGGCTCTGCTTCCCAAGCAGTGGCTGGGTATCTGCGTGCTGATGGGAAGTAGAGATTGAATTCCTCTTTTTGCTTTGCTTGCACATGCAGCTTTTGTTTTTCCTGTGAAGCTGTCATTACCTCGATCCACGAGTCTTCTCACCTTCCTTCTATTTTCTCCCTATCCTGTGCCAGAGAGGACTGACCAAAAGGCTGGGCAGGTGTTTGGCTGCTGGCAGGGGTCAACCCACCACACCCAGGTTCTCCACTTGGTTTGATGTCTTGGCATTGTCTTCCATGGAGGGGACTGTGTGGCTTAGTCTCCCTGGAAATGTAGTATCCGCTGCTAAGCCTGTTGTTATGCACAAATGAAATGCATGCTGGCTTGAGAGATGCTTTGTGTGTGCTGAGGAGCAACATGAGTCATGTCATTAGGAACCATAGCATTACCAGTGTGAACCAGGAAAAATGAGGGCTTTCTAACAGTCCTACTTTGTGTTACTGGGTCTGTGAGCCAGAGAAACTGCCTTAGCTCTTTATGAGCCACTCACTTCAAGGATCTACTTCCTGGGATTTGGGTTGACAGTCTGCCTGAAGGAACCCAACCTACAAGAGATCTGCCTGGACAACACAGGGTTTGCTCTTCATTTCATCCAGATGTTATTCCCCCTCTCCTTAACAGCAGGACTTGCTTTGGTGCTAAGAGTTCTTCTAGGGCAGACCCAGAGCAACACGCATGGAATAGGCTGATGAAGGTATCTTTTCCCGTACTTAACTATTACAGCTGAGGTCTTCTGCTGTCTGGTTAAATGCAGCATGTTGCAAGGCCTGGTGCTGCTGCTTGCAGAGTGCCTTGTGCAGTTGCTACAACTGGCTCCTTATTAGGGGCTGTGTCCTAGCCTTTGTGTTTATTACATTGATGAAAGATCAGCCCTCTGGTGAGCTCAGAGCTGTACAAATGCAGCATACTGCCATCCTGTGTCATTCAGTGCAGTCTCCGTAATAAGTACAGCTATTCTGCTGCTTCTTATCTTTAAGGACCAGTCCAGGGGGAACTGAGGGCTTCATTCAACACAAGAAGGACCCTCAGTTTCCTCCTGTAGCACCAGCCTCTAGCAAGAAACTGCTCACAATTTTGGGAAAGCCGGTGGGGCTTTCTTAAAAGGACAGCTATTCCCACTTCACAGGAGCGCAGGTCCCCTCGCAGATCCCTCCATCAGTGGGATAACATAGCCATCATGTTATGCTTTAGTCTAAATTTGGTTCAGCTATGCTGAGATTTCAGTCCCTAAAACTCCTGCTGCCACCCGCAGTGGCTGAGCATCCCCAGCCCCAGTGACTGGCTGTAAGCTGGCAGCTGGAGGGGTTTTAACCCCTGGTCTCCTGGTCTGTACCAGGATCTATTTGGTCAGCACTTACAAATTATTCAACCATCTATTTAATATGCACCCTCAAAACATCTCTGCTGAGTGAGCCAAAAACTCATTCAGCAGTAATAAGAGAGAAACCTGCTCATAACCTTCTGGGGTCCTTGGCTTTTCCCGCAAGCTTCCCCTCTGTACTGGTCCTCGTTTTGTCAAAAGCAGCAGTCTATGGGCTTCAGCTCAGTCCTGAAATGCAAACAGCACAGCAGCTCTAGCAACAGCCTTTCCTCTGTGTGAGTAAACTGGCTATCACTTAACGAGCCATGGCACTTAATGAACTATGGCATGGGCAAGTCTCTGTCTATACTAAACCCTGAGCAAACAGCTGCCACAGGCAATTACAAACTCCGTTTTTTATGAATAACCTTGTCAGCAGGCTGGTTGTTCTGCTTGTTCGGGTTTTGTTGCAGTCTGTCCTGACACACAGTAACATTGATGGCAGCGATGCCAGACATTGCCCTCCAAGGTGGGGGAGTTGGAAAGGGAGCCCCAAGCCTGCTTGCAGGCAGGCCAGCACAGGGTGCCTAGGGCCATCATGCTCCCCGCCTGGCCAGGCACATGGGGACACCATGGGGAGACTCCTCTTTGTGCCATGTATTGCTCTGGCCTTGCGCCTCTCTGCGCGGTGCCTCTGACTCAGTTCTGCCCAACCACCACAACCAGGGGGATGGGCTGTCCAACAGCCATGAACCACCTCATTGCCAGCTCCCTGGTCTGAGACCCTCTTAGGAAGTGTGGTGAGGTGGTGCTGCAGGACCAGCATGAGATTCAGCCTCTGCCTGCTGACAGCGGAGCCATACTCCAGCAGAGCTACACGGAGTGGAAAAGGGAGATGAGGCTGTGGCAGGAGGGAGCTGCAGCCCATCAGTAAAATGCATGCAGCAAATACTCATCCTAATGAAACAGATTGTTTCATTACAAAACATGTAGCTGGAAAAAGAACGGCAGATGTACCCAGAGCAGAGCCAAATGGAATCAACCTTCTAATAATTTTACAGCAGGCTAGGTGGGACTGTGACTTCCATCAACAACCTCTTTATTTTCTCTCCTCCTGTTGTCTAACCCTTGAGGAAAGAGCACATCTGATAGCCCTGAAATGAGCAGTTCTCTCAAAGAATTAAGGCCGTGTTGCTTCCTTGCTAACCTTCTTTATTTGCCTCCAGGCAGCACAGTGATAAGTTAAACTCAGCAGCTCAAAATACAAGTGATTTGTTGACAAAGGTATGAATACAGAGGATGATTTGCCCTACAGACTGCATCCCTTGGAGATCCTGGGAAGCGGGACATGCATTGACAAGCCAGTTATCTTCTCAGACACCAGCCACGTCCAGTGCACACATGGGAACCAGGGTGAGCTGCTTGCATTTTATACACCAAAGATACGCATGCAGGATCTGCCTGCAGGCAGGTCCCTAGCTGTGTCAGACAGACCATGAAGGGCTATTCAGATGTTAGCTGGCATGAAGAACAAGACAGTCTCACAAAGTTTATCCATGCAGGTCCAAAGGCCAAGGCTGCATCTTGGTGACCTGCTACAGAAACGTGGCAGAGAGCTCCCAGGTGCCAACACGTCAACACGTTTGCCATCAGAAAGTCATTGAAGTGTTCCCTGCAGTGCACCGGTGCTGACTCATGTATTAACAAGCAAGCACTGAATCAAGCACTTCTAATTTTGTTTCCTTAAACCTAATCAAAAGTTAGGCTTTACCATAGGTAAAGGTGCTTCGTTGTGACTTTCTGAACCTTTTGCTTCTATTTGACCTGATATTGATGTGATTGTGTGGCCGTGGTACTTTAAGATCTGCTTGGGTTTTATGGGAATGAAGCATTTTGGTGCTTTTGAACTATAGTCTGGGGGAAAGCTTGTTTTAGGGATGGCAGGTGCATTCTCTCTCTCCCTTTGCCTTATCTGTTTAGCAGGGAAAATTCTGATTTGCAACTAACACTTTGCTCTCTGTTTTTGGAAGAGATTTATACACAGGACTGGCAGGGCTAGCCAAGATTTTCCTTTAAAAAAAAATTCAGAGAGGAAACTGGGTTTCAAATGCAATAAATGTTCAACGCAGTGTTTCTTGTTTCCAGGGAAAATGCTGACATTTTTGTCAAAATCAACATTTAAAACATGTTTTGTGTTTTCAAATGAAGCTATTTTGGCTTTCTATCCAGAATTTGAAATTTATTTATGATCTCTTCTAGATCCTATGTCCTACACATTATATTTTCACAAGCTACAGGTGAAGCTCTTTATGGGTTTTTATCTTTTGTTTCTGCAGGAATGTTTCTCCCACCTCTAGGAAAGGTCCCAATGCTCTTTCTGTGTTTCCTTTGCACTGTTTCTTAGAGTTCTTTTTTAATAGATGTATTTGAAATGCCGAGTAATATGTCTTTCCGCCTTAGTAGTTAGAACTGAGTCCAAGTGATTTAAAGCAAAGACTGCCGTATCTCTCTGCCTTTCTGGAGCTGGGATGTCAGAGAGGTTGGTCACTGCAAGAAAGCTGTTTCCCCTGAGTTGCTCCTATCTTCCAGTGGAGGCACGAGGCATGGTGTGCCCATGGTGCACCTATGCCCATGGGTTAATGAAATCTCTCATAGTCTATGAACTTTCAGCAAGGGTCTAAGAGAGCGGCACAAGAGTCTGATACTGGTTGCTTGCTTTTTTCCCTATGAGCTTTTGCCCTGAGGCAAAGCTCTTTCCGGCCCAAAACCCACCATCTCCCTGGCATTGTAGTCAAATCTCCAGGGTTAGATGCCAGATGTATGGCTTGGCCTGAAAATCTCACCAAAGGTATCACCTTTACTGTGTGGGTGTTAATTGATTTGGTAGCACCTACCTCTCTGGGGCCATCTGTTTGGAAGTAGCCACATTCTCCCTGATGTTTTTCTGGAAGAGCCTTGAAGCTTTTGGCAAACTCATGAATAAAACATGGTGCTCCGTGAAGCATAGGAGCTATTCTTCAAAGGCCTCATATGGGGAAATCGGATGCATATGGCTTTGCTGGATCTTTAAGATCACAGCCAGAAGGGGCATGTCTAAGCATCGCCAGTATGAACACTGTAACCTGGTGCTGGTTATGGGGACACTGGATATGGGACTTGGGAGAAATAAAAATAGATGGATCAATGTGTGTTGGCCAGCACGTGGCATTGCAGGTCGAACATAGCAATTGTGAATTGCTCCAGTGCAATCCAGTGTAACAAGGGCACCCCCATGCAGGCAGAGGCCATAGCGAAAATACAGGCAGAGCTGAACTCCAAAGCCAGTGGAGGAAAGACAGGGACAAGGAGAGGACAAAGGCTTTTCTTATGCTTCCCAGAGCAACGTCATGGAGCAGAAAAACAGTGAGGGTGAGGGAAAGCCTAGATATCTAGATAACTTGCTCCAGTCATGTTCCCTTGGCTGAGCTGGAGATCGGCACTCCTACCACATAGCTCAGGCACTGAAGATCCAGGGCTGAGTTTCAATAGCTGGGGCTGGGGGTGGAGGCCCCAGTGGAGGGGCTGGTCAGGGCCATCAAGGCCTATTAGTGCCCTCAGGGTCCTGACAGTGATGATGAGAGACTCCTCACCAGCAGTCCTGGTGTTAGCTGCCCCCTGACTCTGGTAGCTTTAGGTGAGGAGGGAGGATTGTGAACGTGAGAGGAGATATGGACTGATCTTGTTTGCAGGGAACAGAGAGGAGCCTGTGAGTTTTAGATGTTCAACCCAAGTCGCTTCACTGGAGAAGTTGTTTCTGCTTTTCCAAAACTGGGCCCTTTAAAAACTTTCCGAGTTCGGCAGCCAAGACCAGAGCCAACCAGAACCATCAGTTCCTTTGGAAAGCTGGCACCATAGTGCCTTGGAAAATACTGCGCTCACCTGGCGGTGTGTAGGTCATAGCAAGAACAGGGCTGTGAGTCACACTGGACAGTAAAAGATGTTCCCCTGTACTGCTGTTAATGCATGGTCCTATATGCTCATGCAGGTTTCCTCTGTTATTCTTGCATTGCCCTTATTACTGTTGCTATTAATTATTGAAAAAAGGAAGAACCTGATTACATCAGGGCAAAGAGGTGAAGAAGAGCTCCAAGATGCACACAGCCCTTTTCCCTTCTGTTTAAGGCTGACTTTTTTAAAGAGTAGGTGGCCTTTCTCCAGCTCCAGTGTTCTCCTTACAGCCATGGCTGAGGAGCACCTTAAGAAGTGAACATGAGAGAAGACAGCATGTCGCCCTCTTGGAAAGAGGGGAATGACGTGAGCCATTCATGGCATCTTCCTCTGATTTGATGTGACAGCAGAGTGCTCTAAACACTGTCTCAGGAAGCCAAGTATAGGCAAAATGTCTGCTTCCATCTACCCCAAACCATCCCCTCCAGCTACAGCTGAGATACGGCTGCAATTCACTGACTGCATTGTGTCTGGGAGAAGGATCTGTTCTCAAAACTGTCTAAGACAGCTGAAAATGAACCCTAGTAACAGCTCAAAAAATAAGTAAACACCCACCTCGCTGATGGGCCCCTCTTCTGCCTGCTCATTTCAGCAGAAGGAGCACCCATGGCTGCCTAAGCAGCCTCAGCGGGAAGGGCATGGGGCCTTCCACAGAAGCTAGCATGGCCTCCTTGAAAGGAGTCATGGCTTGTGGTAATCATAAACATGTTTGTAATGCAGACAAGGAATGTATGTCCAAATGGACAAGTGCCCAAATGGTCATCTGACACCTTTTGCCTTAGGTATACTGAAATCAGTAGGCGTGGAGAACGTGTCCTCGCAGAAGAAGATCTGCCACCCCACTGATTCTTGAGAACTGTGGTACCCATCTCCTGCCCAAAAGACCTGTGCCCCTGGGTGACTTCTCTGTAAGTGGTCAGCCAAAGTCAAAGTGCATTGATATCTGGGCTCTTGCAGGTGGCTGTAGTGAAGAGGAACTGGTGTTCAATACTCCAGTTGCTGTGAATTCAGCTGCTTCTAGCAGTTGATATCGAAACAAAACTCGATGCCTGCTGTGCAAGGAAATGTACAGCATACAGTACACAGGGAGGTTCCCTGGTGAATAACAAAGGAGACAGTTACTTTGGGGAGTGCAGAGGATGGGGGTAACTCTGGGATGAGAACCTGTTCTGTGCCTCTGATTATGATGCCACCACCGTGAAGGAGCAGCCAAGAGAAGTGCTGGAAGCAGACATGTTCCCACAGGTCCAGAAGACTTGGTCCAGGAAAAATGGATTGCCGTGCATTGGCAGGGAATGGCCTCCAGCAAGACCAGAGTAGGATCCTCTAGCAGCAAAGTCTGAGCTCATGAACTGGGCCATCTTTTCAGCAGATACCAAATTCAGCACACGCACACACAATTCTGATACTTTCTTGCTCATCTTTGAATAGTTTGTGAGCTCACCCGATGTGGCTGTCAGAGGCTCTGTTTCTATAGCACCCCAGTGTGACCCGTCTTCTCAAGCAGAACAAAGCAATATGCTTGCTTCCCTCTATCGCTGAATCTCATCCACATGAGTCCCTGCTTTTCTTCAGTGTCTGCTACTCCTTCTTCTCCTAGGGCATACAAACCCCTACATTTCTTATGTGCCCTGTGGCTCTTGTGTGACGCCACAGGCAATGTACATTGTGGGCTTAGCACTGTTGCAGAGCTGGCTTTCTTGTTTTCAGGAAAGGAAGTTGCATGCAGAACTTCCCAGTTTCTGGGGAATGTTCCTACTGTGCAGTTACTCAGAAGGGCAAAGTGAGGTTCCTCTTCCCAACCCAATGTGACATTCCCAATAGGACATATCCTATTCCCCTCTGGAGCTTGGGGAGAGAAGAAGAGTCCTGTGAGAAGGATCATCATCAGGAAATCCTAGAGAAAGCTACATGGGCTTGCAACCTACCAGCCTCAGTTATGAGTATAAGTATGCCGAGAGAGTTCCTCTGAAAACAGCACTGCTATGGGTTGTTCCTAGTAAGTCTTGGATTTAGAGTTTAGAAGCTCATTCACATGTTTTTAAGGTGCTTGCATGAAGGAGAGGTACAGCAGATGCACCTCAAAGCTTGGGTCCCGTCACAGCCTCTAACAATAGCACAGATGCAGCTTACTTGAGACACCTGACTGTGGAAGGTGAGTCTGACCTCAAGCACTGCAGTTAAGGGCAGCCAAGATGACAGACTGCACCTGAAGCTGCTAAGTGTTGCTGTGAGGCTGGGATGTCAATATAAAGCTCTTATGGCCACTTTTCCCTAACCCTTCTGCCAAATCATGTGTGAATGTGCCCACAGTACCACCACTTTTGGCATCATTGCCAAAGCTGATGCCTTGCTGAGGAGATACAGGCCTTCTAGGTTGTGCTTTTATTGTGCTACAAATGAGGTGACTTTGACCTGGTGTACTTTGTCTCTTTGGGCTGTAGGATGAGAGGCCTGTGGGGAAATTGCAGTCTGACCCATTGGGGCAAAGGGGAGAACCCTGGAAGATGAAGAAATGCGGGCTTGAGAAAGGATCAGACAGAGAATCCAGGTAAAGAACATGGCTGGAGCCATCCTCAAAGCAATGCATGCCCATAGTTCAGACATCTTCTGTATGAACATGATCTCTCCGTCGATAAACATATGTTCATGGCAACCTCCTCTCCATGAACAGATACCGGCTTTTAATTCTTATTCAAATTAACAGAAACCTTTGCTAGCTGTCAGGTTCAATATCAAACGAAGAAAAATGTAAGATCCTGAATATTATTTTTTTCCTCCTTTTAAAACATGAAGATAAATACCAGTCTTCCTGAGTCAGCTGAGATGCAGAAAGTAAATACAGATGAGATGAAAGCAGATGACTGCTGGAAGGCTTGCATGGAGACTGCTGGCACTGAGGCGGCAGTGGAAGCTCTCCAGCTATACTCACCAACTGGTTCTTGTTATCTCTCTTTGTATCTCCTACAGTTTGGAGAATATCAACCAAGGAAGGAATTGTCAACAAGGCACACTGAATATTTGTCAGCTTAGCTGAGACTCTGCACCTTGGAAGCCGGGAGCTGAGACACAGAAGTGAAAGGTGCATGCAACTTTGATTTTTAGAGGAAAAGCCTATGGGATTTGGGTGCTTTGATCCTCTCTTTCCAGAGAAAGATGCGAGAATCATAGCTCCAGGAAGATCTTACCAAAAATGAACTTGTGGATCAGTGACATTAAAAGCAAGCAAATCAACCTACTTCCACTGGCAGTGGAGGAATAGGCATGTCTTTGTCTGCCTAAGTGCTGGCCTCAGGTGATCACTAACGACACTGCAGGTGCAGCTTCTTATCAGTCCACAGGCAGCCTCCTATTAATTTAATGACACAGTATAGTATGCTGGGAACAACTCCAAAGAAAAACACCCGTTTTATTGATTGGCTTTGCTTTCACACAAGTTGGCCATCCTCTGTATCCTCTTCAGTACTGACTCCTGTTTATACAAATTTGGCTGCTTGTGTGGGACTGCAGAGAAGGTGAGGGTAGCGGGTTCTGTGATGTAGCGGGTGTGTTCCTAGGGCTGGCTGGGCGGCACGTGAGGGGTCAGCAGGAGGAGAAGCTCCAGATCATCTACGAGGGTGAGTGAGGGCAGCAGGGTGTCAGCACGGAGGAGGAAAGACCCTGGGCAGGGAGCTGCAATCCCTGCCCCGGCCGAGGAGGGCTCTGCTCCCTGTGTGGACGAGGGGCGGTGTGGGCAGAGCAGAGAGAAAGTTCAGGGGCACGCGGGGTAATCGTGGCCAGCACCTTCCGGCTGATCCCGTTGGCCCCTGCTCCCTCCTGGCGATGGGAAGAGCTGGGTGGGGTGGCCCTGGCAGGAGGGGTTCCTGGGGTCCCCACAGATCCACGTTCTGACCTTGGCTCTGTTCCTCTCTGTTCCAGCCCTTCAAGGCATGACAAGTGACATCAGCGTCTCCATCTCAAACCTGGCAGCTCAAACCCTATTCCTGCTAAGAGCTGTAGAGAGAAATCCTTCCTCCAGATTTGGGCTGCGAGACCAGCTCCGCAGGGTGTGGAGGAGGTGGCCTTCTCTCTGGGATAATGGCTGGCTGTGCTGCTGGAGCTCCGTGCAGAGCTGATCCCGGGAGCTCCGTGTGCTGGGGCCACCTGAGCCTGCGGGGAAGGGCTGGGTGGCTCCTGGCCTCTCCCTGCCCACGGGACAGCTCTTCTCTAAGAGCACTTTCTTTCACCCCAACATGGGAATATGAAATCCATGTTACTCTACTCAGAGGCCCAGGAGCGTGAAAGGGAGAGAACAATTAATGGCTTCTACACCTGCGTAACTTCATTCTATCTAAGATGAGCTGAGCTGAACCTAGCAGCTGTAGCTGCCAACACTGTGTACAGATGCAGAAACGAACCTCTGGAGGAAAAAAGAAAAAGAAAAAAACCAAGCCAGGAAGTGATCAGATCTCTAGGCTGTTCTATAGGCTTTATTGCTGTAGCTTGTCCCACACGTTACATGCTTTCCCAGTGCAGGACCTGGCCATCCTCTGGTGGTGGCGAGCAGCACATGAATGGCTGTACCTGCAAATCTTGAGCTTCTGCCCATCTTTCTCCAACCGGTGGGTCTTGCTTTGGTCCCTAGTGTCCCCAGGGCATTGGGGAAGAGGAGAAAACGGGTACTTGTGCTCAGCAACAGTTGCCCAGGCGTGCAGCGTGGTAGGAAAAGTGGCCAGGAACCCCTTTGCCCTTTGGTTCTGCTGCTGACGCCTTAATGCTTCCGACAAAGCTCATGGGCAGAGCCCAGAGCTGTGGGGATCCCTGAAAAACTTGTCCTTGGAGATGTCCACAAATACTCTCCCAGCCACGAGCCGCCACTTGTTTCCTGCCCGTGTGTTGCTGGCTGGATTGTTGAGGGGTCCGAGGTGCCTTTCGGGCCGGCTCCTATGGAGCTCCCTCCTTCAGTGCCGTGCCGCTGCGGGGCAGGTTTGCGGGGCTGGGGGGAGACCCTGAGGGGACGGGGCGGTGGGAGGCCCTGAGAGGATGGGCTGGTGAAAGACCCTGAGGGGCCGGGGCAGTGGGGTGCCTTCAGGTGCGTCAGGGCAGCTGGAGGTCCTGAAGGGACGGGGCGGTGGGAGGCCCTGAAGGGATGAGGTGCTGGGGAGGGCCTGAGGTGACAGGGTGGCGGGAGGCCCTGAGGGGAGGGGACACAGTGGTGGGAAGCCATGAGGGGATGGGTGGCAGGAGGCTATGAGGGGAC
>NW_008824414.1:758454-759505 GCF_000699105.1 Pygoscelis adeliae | reverse complement strand
GGGGCCCCCCAGGGGCACGTCCGCTGGGTGCGGCCGGCGAGGGGCAGTGGGCAGGGGCAAGGCTGGCAGCCAGCCCGGGCTCCCGGGGTTGCCCAGGCCATGGCACTGTGGGAGACCCTGCTGACACAGAGCTCTGGGGCCGCAGAGCTGGCGTGACCATGTGGAGGGTGACGGTCTCTGAGCACGGGACTGCAGAGAAGGTGCTGCCTTCTGCGTGTCTTTCCTTTGTGGAAACAAAACAGTGGAAAACCCAGGCCCTGAAGCAACCGGGACCCTCAGGAGAGAGTGACCATCCGTGCCCGATGGAGAAGCGGCCAGGAACCCCTTTGCCCTTTGGTTCTCCTGCTGACCCCTTAATGCTTCCGACAAAGCCCATGGGCAGGGCCCAGAGCAGCTGTGGGGATCCCTGAAAAACTTGTCCTTGGAAATGTCCACGGATCCATTCCAGCCATGAACCGCCATGTGTTTCCTGCCCGTGTGTTGCTGGCTGGATTGTTGAGGCGTCCAAGGTGCCTAAAGTAGCTGGCACCTATGGAGCTCCTGCAGTGCTGTGCTGCTGCGGGGCAGGTTTGACGGGCTGGGGGAGGCCCCAGGCCACGGGCACGTGGCAGTGTGTCACAGGGCCCTTTGTGACCCGCCGTGATATGGGCGCTGGCGGTGACGCGGCCATCCCACAGTGCCCGGAGGACGGGACGGGACAGGACGGGACGGAGTGGGGCTGCGAGGAGCCCCTGCGCAGCCACCTCGTTCCTTGCTGACCCACGTCCGTGGCGCTTTTCCGAGGCATCTCCCATCCTTGCGACAGGAGCCCTCGAGGCCAGGCCTCAGCGGGATGGCGGAGAGAGCCCCCAGCGTGCCCAGGCTGGCCTGGCTCGGGGGGGAGGAGGAGAAAGGCGCTGGGGCTGCCCCAGCATGGCAGCCTGATGAGGTGGAGGAGGTCCAGCCGCTGCAGGCGGGTGAGTGGCTGAGCTGGGCCACAGGGCTAGTGGCTGGAGCCGGCTGGGGCCCCTCCCATCCCCTGTGGAAATCCCCCGGGCAAAAGGGGGGGCGG
>NW_008824414.1:757483-758415 GCF_000699105.1 Pygoscelis adeliae | reverse complement strand
GCCCAGAGAGATGGGGTTCGGTGCCCCCCCCCAGCCCCTGTCCCGGGGCTGGCCCTGCCAGGGGAGCGTGGGGCTCGGCTGTGCTCTCCAGCCTCTCCCGCAGCCCCTCAGCTCTGCCTGCGCTCGGTCTTTGCCAGATCCAGACTGGGACCGGCCAGAAGAGGAGCAGGAGCAGGAACACACCCGTGCCCTCTTCCACAGCAGAGCACAGGTATCCGCAGCCTTCCCTGCCTGGGCTGGGCCTGCTCTTGCTGCTCAGCCGAGCACCGCCGTCAGGGCACTCGGTGTGACATCCCTCTCTTCCCCGCCCTTCCTTCTCCTGCAGATATTTTGGGAATCCCTCAAGCCCACTGAGCGTGAAGAAACCACCATCACGGCCATCGAGGGCATGGCAGACTCTGACTCCTATAATGCGGAGGCTTGTGCTGCCATGCTGGATGTGCTTGTGGAAAGCGACGTCTCCGATTTGGAGCATGTAAGTAGCCTGTGGCCAGGGCTGAAGCCCCCCGGGGATCGTGCGCCCCTTGAAGCCAGGTGCCGTTTGCTCTGCACACAGATTTGCAGTGCTGGGCACCCGACAGCCTTTTAGGCCAGCACAGTGTGGTGGGAAGGGAAGCACTTCTCAGGGGAAGCTGGGGAAATGGCACGCTCTGGCAGCACTCCAACTCTCAGCCATGTCTCCCGCAGGTGCCGAGCATCGTGAGGTGCATCTACCGGTGGCTCACGTCCAACACAGATGTGTCTGCCGAGCGCAGGCTGGACAACACCCTTCTGGAGCTGACCCACGTGCACGCCCATGATGTGGTGGTGACCCTCCTGCGCTGTGCCCCATGGTGCGACAGGTACGGGGCGCGCCTGCCTTGAGGGCTCAGGGCTCACCAGCCTTTAGAGCCCATCAGCCTGTAGAGCCCGTCCCATGTGGGCTGCCAGAC
>NW_008824414.1:746452-749047 GCF_000699105.1 Pygoscelis adeliae | reverse complement strand
CGTGTGGGTCTGGTGTGTTCTCCCCAGCCTCTCCCGCAGCCCCTGAGCTCTGCCTGCGCTCTGTTTTTGCGATCCCGACTGGGACCGGCCAGAAGAGGAGCAGGAGCAGGAACACACCCGTGCCCTCTTCCACAGCAGAGCACAGGTATCCGCAGCCTTCCCTGCCTGGGCTGGGCCTGCTCTTGCTGCTCAGCCGAGCACCGCCGTCAGGGCACTCGGTGTGACATCCCTCTCTTCCCCGCCCTTCCTTCTCCTGCAGATATTTTGGGAATCCCTCAAGCCCACTGAGCGTGAAGAAACCACCATCACGGCCATCGAGGGCATGGCAGACTCTGACTCCTATAATGCGGAGGCTTGTGCTGCCATGCTGGATGTGCTTGTGGAAAGCGACGTCTCCGATTTGGAGCATGTAAGTAGCCTGTGGCCAGGGCTGAAGCCCCCCGGGGATCGTGCGCCCCTTGAAGCCAGGTGCCGTTTGCTCTGCACACAGATTTGCAGTGCTGGGCACCCGACAGCCTTTTAGGCCAGCACAGTGTGGTGGGAAGGGAAGCACTTCTCAGGGGAAGCTGGGGAAATGGCACGCTCTGGCAGCACTCCAACTCTCAGCCATGTCTCCCGCAGGTGCCGAGCATCGTGAGGTGCATCTACCGGTGGCTCACGTCCAACACAGATGTGTCTGCCGAGCGCAGGCTGGACAACACCCTTCTGGAGCTGACCCACGTGCACGCCCATGATGTGGTGGTGACCCTCCTGCGCTGTGCCCCATGGTGCGACAGGTACGGGGCGCGCCTGCCTTGAGGGCTCAGGGCTCACCAGCCTTTAGAGCCCATCAGCCTGTAGAGCCCGTCCCATGTGGGCTGCCAGACAGGCGGAGATTTTCAGGACCCTCCGGCCCCTCCGTTTCCCAGCCCTGGCATGTCAGCCCCAGAGCCCGCTGCCATGCTCCCTCGCTGCCATGCTCCCTCCCTGCCCCTCAAGGCACCGTCGCTTGGCCACCTGCTGCCTGCAGGGGCAGGCCCGCTGGGTGCTGCTGGCGAGGGGCCGTGGGCAGTGGCAGGGCTGGTGGCCAGCCCGGGCCCCCGGGGTTGCCCAGGCCACGGCACTGTGGCCGAGACCCCGCTGACACAGAGCTCTGGGCCTGCAGCAATGCCGTGACGATGTGGAGGACGATGGTCTCCACGAGTGGGACTGCAGAGAAGGTGCTGCTGGAGCTGCTCTGCGTGCTGGAGGACTGGCCGCTGCACAGCACGTCCACCTCCGACGGGGACAAAAAGGACGTCTTTGCCCTGGCTGTGAGTTTCCGGACCAGGCCTTTGCTCACCCCCAGGGTCGCCTCTCTGGGCGGCTCTCCATTCTCCCCCGCCAGTGCATCTCCCTGCCTCACACGGTGGGCTGGAAACCTGGGTTAGGGACAGGTTTAGGGACAGCCGGGCCGGGTGCTCCGCCTGCGTCTCCCGTGGCCCAGGGCAGCTCCTGAGCCTCGCCCTCCCACGCTCGGCACCCCGTCCCACGGGGACGTCTCGGCACTGAGTGCTGTCTCTGGGTGTTTTGTTTTCTGCAGGCAACCAGGGCGCTGTGGGAGATCCTCCGGCTGCCCAGGCGCCCACGGTGGTTGAAGGTGCATTTCCCTCGCCTCTTTCTGGCTCTGCTCTTCCAAATTTTCTTCAGCACAGAGCAGATGCCAGAGGAGGTCGATACCTTCTGGAGGGGATGCCAGCAGGCAGGCTGCCTTCCCACCAACCCCAACAGGTGCTCCATCCCAGTCCTCCCATCCCTCCCATGGCCCCAGAGCTGGGGCCAGGGCTCCCAGCGTGACCTGGGATTTGCTCTGCACACAGATTTGCAGTGCTGACCGTGAAAGCACTGCTCTGCCATCTTAAGTATGAGGACGTGGTGCTTGAAGTCGAACGTAAGCGTGGCTGGGACACACTCCTCAACGCTGAGACCCACCACTGCGCAATGGGTCTGCTGGCCAGGTGAGAGCCCCCTTCTCCCCACTCCCCCCGCCATTTCTCCCCTGCAGACGGGGCGCCCCACACAATCCCCTTGGTCGTGGGTGAGAGGGACTTGTCACCGAGGGATGGCCCAGCAGACTGGAAAAGCCTGGGAGAGATGGGTGCACAGGAGCAGCCACCTCCCAAAGCGCCAGCGTCCTGTCCCATGGGGCCTGGGCTGACGGCACAGAGCCGGGGTGGGGGGGGTGGGTGTCTGTCTGCAGGCAGCCCCACTCAGGGCAGCCCGCCAGGGCAGGGCGGGATGCACTGAGGGCCAGCGGCAGAGCCTGGGGGACATGAGTCCCCCGTGGGCAGGAAAGGGGTCTCCTCAGAAGGGAAGGCTTTGGGGTAGGTAGGAAGGGTGTGTTTTTCCAGGCTCCTCCCCAAAAGGAGCCTGCTGGTGTTGGGCACTGCCTTTCTCCTGGCGAGGGGTGGTGGGGAAAGACCAGGCCTCTGTGAGTCAGTCCTGGGAGAGGTTTGCCCGCCCTGCTCAGGGTCGATGGTGCCTTCTTCCCCCTGCCAGAGAGATGCACGGTATCTCGAGCAGCTTGTGTCACTCGATCGCACGCTACCTGGTCAAGCTGCTCAGCAGGAATGAGCC
>NW_008824414.1:745720-746144 GCF_000699105.1 Pygoscelis adeliae | reverse complement strand
GTGGGGCACGGGGCGGGGGGCCCGGGGGCCCTCTGCAGCCGCTGCTGCCTTTGGGCTCGGCTGCCTGGGACAGCGCCCGCGCCCTGTGCTGCTGGTGGGACCCAGCCCAGCGCGGTGCTGAGGTCCTACCGGACGGGCACCCCTGTCACTGCTCTGTGTGTTTCAGCTCCTGGACTGCCCTAACATAGTGGGACGGGGTTACCGCATCCTGAAGCTCTTGTCAAGGTACCTGCGGAGTGAGTGCAGAGTGATGCATCGCCTGGTGCTCAGAGGCCTCATCCTGTTCTGCAAGAGACCCTTGATGGTGAGAAGGGGGCAGCCGCCTGAAGCTGTGCTGGCGGTGTGGGGCTGTGTAAGGGGGGCTGGGTAACACAGTAGCTTGGACTTGGGGGGGCTTCGGGGGGGGGGGCAGGGGCGGCCGGGG
>NW_008824414.1:739900-743519 GCF_000699105.1 Pygoscelis adeliae | reverse complement strand
CCACCTCCGACGGGGACAAAAAGGACGTCTTTGCCCTGGCTGTGAGTTTCCGGACCAGGCCTTTGCTCACCCCCAGGGTCGCCTCTCTGGGCGGCTCTCCATTCTCCCCCGCCAGTGCATCTCCCTGCCTCACACGGTGGGCTGGAAACCTGGGTTAGGGACAGGTTTAGGGACAGCCGGGCCGGGTGCTCCGCCTGCGTCTCCCGTGGCCCAGGGCAGCTCCTGAGCCTCGCCCTCCCACGCTCGGCACCCCGTCCCACGGGGACGTCTCGGCACTGAGTGCTGTCTCTGGGTGTTTTGTTTTCTGCAGGCAACCAGGGCGCTGTGGGAGATCCTCCGGCTGCCCAGGCGCCCACGGTGGTTGAAGGTGCATTTCCCTCGCCTCTTTCTGGCTCTGCTCTTCCAAATTTTCTTCAGCACAGAGCAGATGCCAGAGGAGGTCGATACCTTCTGGAGGGGATGCCAGCAGGCAGGCTGCCTTCCCACCAACCCCAACAGGTGCTCCATCCCAGTCCTCCCATCCCTCCCATGGCCCCAGAGCTGGGGCCAGGGCTCCCAGCGTGACCTGGGATTTGCTCTGCACACAGATTTGCAGTGCTGACCGTGAAAGCACTGCTCTGCCATCTTAAGTATGAGGACGTGGTGCTTGAAGTCGAACGTAAGCGTGGCTGGGACACACTCCTCAACGCTGAGACCCACCACTGCGCAATGGGTCTGCTGGCCAGGTGAGAGCCCCCTTCTCCCCACTCCCCCCGCCATTTCTCCCCTGCAGACGGGGCGCCCCACACAATCCCCTTGGTCGTGGGTGAGAGGGACTTGTCACCGAGAGATGGCCCAGCAGACTGGAAAAGCCTGGAGAGATGGGTTGCCCAGGACCAGCCACCTCCCAAAGCGCCAGCGTCCTGTCCCATGGGGCCTGGGCTGACGGCACAGGGGTGCTGTCTGTCGGCGTGCAGCCCCACTCAGGGCAGCCCGCCAGGGCAGGGCGGGATGCACTGAGGGCCAGCGGCAGAGCCTGGGGGACATGAGTCCCCCGTGGGCAGGAAAGGGGTCTCCTCAGAAGGGAAGGCTTTGGGGTAGGTAGGAAGGGTGTGTTTTTCCAGGCTCCTCCCCAAAAGGAGCCTGCTGGTGTTGGGCACTGCCTTTCTCCTGGCGAGGGGTGGTGGGGAAAGACCAGGCCTCTGTGAGTCAGTCCTGGGAGAGGTTTGCCCGCCCTGCTCAGGGTCGATGGTGCCTTCTTCCCCCTGCCAGAGAGATGCACGGTATCTCGAGCAGCTTGTGTCACTCGATCGCACGCTACCTGGTCAAGCTGCTCAGCAGGATTTTGGGAGGTCCCTGCCATGGCGTTCCTTGTCGAGGTGAGCGTGATGGCGAGCGCTGCCTCGCTGAGCTGCCTCCCACCACTCTGCCCTCTCGTAGCCGCAGCTGCGGGGGGAGCCCAGTCGGTGGAGCTGGGGCAGAGGGTGGGCTCCGCTGCATGCCCTTGGCCCCTTGCTGCTGGGGTGACACTTGTCCCCACCTGTTTTTCGTGTCCCTCTTTGTGCCAGCTCTCACTCTTCCATCATGGCTCCTCGAAGGCCGAGGAATCAGAGACTGCGGAGGGCTGGGAGGCACAGCAGAGCGGGCGAGCAACCTGCGCCGTGTGCCCTGTGGCACAGGGCAGGGAGCCCAGGGGCGCTCTGCAGCCGCTGCTGCCTTTGGGCTCGGCTGCCTGGGACAGCGCCCGCGCCCTGTGCTGCTGGTGGGACCCAGCCCAGCGCGGTGCTGAGGTCCTACCGGACGGGCACCCCTGTCACTGCTCTGTGTGTTTCAGCTCCTGGACTGCCCTAACATAGTGGGACGGGGTTACCGCATCCTGAAGCTCTTGTCAAGGTACCTGCGGAGTGAGTGCAGAGTGATGCATCGCCTGGTGCTCAGAGGCCTCATCCTGTTCTGCAAGAGACCCTTGATGGTGAGAAGGGGGCAGCCGCCTGAAGCTGTGCTGGCGGTGTGGGGCTGTGTAAGGGGTGCTGGGTAACACAGTAGCTTGGACTTGGGTGGGCTTCGGGAGCTGTGGCAGCTGCTCCCAGGTCTCCTGCCTCCCCGTTCACCTGGCCGAGTCCGTCGGGGCAGGCCTTTGGCTTTGGGGCAGGCCTTTGGCTTCAGGCAGCAGCGTGGGGTCGAACCGCCGGAGCGGTTTTGGCAGTGCAGTCTTTTATGGCTTCACAACACAGCATTGTGTTCCACACAGGCCGAAAGAATGCAGTTCCTGCTGCCAAGGCTCATAGAGCTACTGCAGGATGCAGACGGGGAGGTGGCCGGGATGACCCTCTCTGTGCTCAGGAAGGTGCTCCTGGCCAAAGACGTCCCACTTACCAGCCGCATCGCTCTGCAGCTGGCTGAGAGGCTCCGGCCACTCTTTGACAACGTAAGGCTTTGTGACCCCCAGCACGGGCACTGGCTGCCGCCAGGAAACCTTGCGCCCTGTGAATTTTCAGACCCGTGCCCAGGTGGGCCTGGAGTAGCCGGTGCTGAGGTCTTGCCCTTTCCACCAGGACGCCAACTATGTGCAGCTGCTCTCCATTCACCTCTTCCGACATGTGATGGAGTTTGTAGAGGAAGTGGGAAAAAAGCCACTGAAGACGCATGTGCACCAGAGCCTGCTCCCGCTGCTCTGCCACTTGCATGATGAGAACCGGCGCGTGGCGGAGGTGAGGACTTCTGACCTGCTGGTGTCCCCATGGCAGGTGGCTCGCCTGCCTCCTGCCCTGGCGCCGCACGGACTGCAGTGCTCCAGCCTCCTCCTGGCCTTGGCTACAGAGCAGCAGCTCTGGGGGACCTCTGTCCTGCTGCTCCGGCAGCACCAGCTGCCCGAGGCGGGGGCTGACCCGCTCCTCTGCCCGGGCACCGAACCCGCCGACGGACGCGTTCCCCAGCTGCTGCATCTTCCTACCAGGGGCCAGGAAAGGCCCTGAGCCTTGCTCAGGTGCAGGGGACGCAGGTCCCTGTGCCCTGGGCAGCGGTGCCATCTCCCAGTCTCTGCTGTTCTGCAGGCCTCTCGGGAAACCCTGCTTCAGGCTACCGAGTTCCTGAAGAAGAGGAAGCTCAGGCAGCTGCTGGAGAGGGAGCAGCCATGGGCGGTCAGTGAGCGCCTGGTAAGGATGGCCTCGAAGCCACAGGCCCAGCCTGGACAAGCCCCCTGCCCCCAATGCCCAGTGTGCAGGGCTGGCAGCTGTGCCCCTGCCCACTGCTGCAGCCCATCGCCGCCAGCCTGCACCCCACACCCCACACACGCTCCCTTCCTTCGGGCACGTGGCCCCGTGGGCTCTTCTCCAGGCTCCTCTCCCTCCCCGAGCCTTGGGGTGCCGACGGAGCCCTGGCCCAGCTGGGCTTTGGCAGCAGGGTGGCACCGCAGCTCGGGGAGCACCCAGCCCTCTGCTCCCTCCAAACCACGGCACCAGCCGGCTGCTGGCTGGGCGTCGTGGGTGTCCTGGCAGGGAAGGCCAGTCCTGGGTGCAGGGGGAGAGTCTGCACCCACCCTTCCCTCCATCCCCTTGCGCTCTCTCCAGCTGGCAGAGCGCAGCAGCAGAGCAGACGAGTACCTGCGCCAGACCCTGCCGTACTTGCAGAGCCCACCGCA
>NW_008824414.1:726793-734190 GCF_000699105.1 Pygoscelis adeliae | reverse complement strand
GGCTAGGAGGGGACGGAGTGGCGGGAGGCCCTGAGGGGACGAGGTGGTGGGTAGGCCCTGAGGAGTTGGGGGGCGGGAGACCCTGAGAGGAACGGGGTGGCAGGAGGCCATAAGGAGCCCCCGCGCAGCCACCTGGTTCCTTGCCACCCTGCTTCCATGATGCTTCCCCGAGTTGTCTCCCATCCCTGCGGCAGAAGCCCTCGAGGCTAGGCCTCAGCAGGATGGAGGGGGTACCCCGCAACATGCCTGGGCTGGCCTGGCTGGGACAGAACTGGCCCCAAAACTGAGCCCTGGGGAACACCACTTGTGACTGGCCGCCAACTGGATTGAACTCCATTCACCACAACTCTCTGGGACCAAGGTTGCTGTCCTGCTCCTTCACCTCATCTGCATGTCTTTCCTTTGTGGGAATGAAATGGTGGAGGAAAAGTCAGGCCCTGACTGAAGAAACCAGGACCCTCAGGAGAAAGTGACCAGCACTGCCTGCTTTCCAGCAGCTGGCAGCAGTGCTGGATATACCCATACCCCATAGCCTGGCCACGGGCGCTAGCTACTTTGTCTGCCTGCGAGAGCAAGAGGAAAGGAGAGGAAAAGCTTTTGCGTCCCGGGCGCCTGCTCTGCAGAGCTCATGTCTCATGTGGCAAGGGGTGGATGTGGTACGGCCTGCAGCTCCAGGCCTTTTCTGTCCCCATGGCCTCTGGTGCACAGGCACTGGAGGTGCATGAGCAGCTGCAAGAGTCTTTTGACACAAGTGCTGAGTTGAACAAGGGCAGGTCATAGCAAAAGATCCTCCAGTGGGGTTGGTCCCTGTTCTGAATTTCCCATCACCTTTGGCGACCCAAGAGTATCTCTTTCCATCTGGCCTGGGTCTCAATGCTGCAGAGGAAAAGCTGGCAGCAGATTTTTAGGAGAATGACCCTCAGGTCAGCTCCGTTCATTTGAGCACCCTGTGCAACTCTTTTCCCACCTTGCAGGATGGGAGCATCTCTGGTCCCTGCCATGGGAACATTTATTCCACCGCTTCCCTCCCTGCATGCTCACACTCCCTCCATGCTGCTCCATCACTATGCCTGCCTGACTCCTGTACACATCTCCCAGTGCCCGTGAGGTGTCTGCAGGGGGCATGTGCCATCCCTGTGAGCCCCAGAACCCTGCAGGATCAAAGCTCCTCAGGCTATCACTTGTCCATCCATGGCTGATGCACTCCTCATGGGACTGCTTTTCCCAAAGAAGGGGCAGCGTGTGCCTCTCCCACACACGGATGGCAAGCTGGGATAGTGAAGCATTCCCAGCAGCAGGGCTGGAGCAGGTGGTGCTGGAAGGGGAATGTGATGCCAGGCAGGGGAGCAGCACTCCTTGTCCATTCTTCCTGGGCCCCTGTGCCAGGGCAGATGGAGGAGCTCAGCCCTCATGAGGTAGGCGCCATGTCAGAGATGTTATGCATGGCCTCAGGCGTTCATGTTTGCGTGGTACAGTGAGGTGCAGGTCGCCACATGGGGACGCTGGCTCTCAGACCACAGGTCTCCCAGCTGGCCTCTCCTTTCCTGGAGAGCTGGCCTGAGTGACTCCCAAAGCACTGCAGGAGCCCACAGCCTCACTGCTCACCCACCAGGTAATTGCCATATGGAGCCACTTTGTCCCAGGAGGTCTTGAGAAAATGCCTTGCCATACACAGAAGCTGGCAGGACCCAGCCTTGCTGCTTTGCAGTCTGCGTGGTGCTGCTGGAAGAGGTAACGGCTCCCATCCAGGCCACCCCCAAAGCCTCCTGCACCTCCTGTGAGGCAAGGTGCACCCCCAGGCAGTCATTCCCAGCCCATCTATAACAGCAGCAACCCATCTCATTGGAGTAGCAGGATAAGCATCTCTGTTGCTGGTCAGGGTCTGTCGCTGTTTGCCTCCCCGAGATCAAACCCATCTGATTTTCCAGCAAGGCAGCAAGCAGCCAGGGAAAAGGGGTCCCTGGCTGCAGAGGCCTGCTTTTACACACGACCATCCTGCAGAGCATGCGCAAGAGAGGCGAGCAGCTGAGAGTGCATCTTGCTTGCTTTCTTCCAGAATATTTATCCTCCAGGCATCTGTAGAGGTTTTCTCCCCTGCATTCATTGCCTGGGAGCCCAGCTAGGCTGCTGGCTGCCGGCCTGTTCCTCAGCTCTCGGCTTGCTGCCGCAAAGATCAGCAGAGGGCAGGGCAATCCCACCAAAGGGTGACCAAGGACAATTCCCAGGAGCCAGGGCATCCCACTGCAGTGCCATAGATGGCGGCTGTGGATGAGGAGGAGGCCAGGGTGCCCAGCTGACCTCCCGCCCGAGGAGGGTGCAGCCAGCTGGGCAGGGTCCTTGCCTGAAAATACGCAGGGTGCCAAAGAAATTGCTCTTGGAGGTGCCAAACATCCTACTCTCAGCTTAAAACCTGCATCCTTTCGGGGACAGGGAACAAGCCCACCTCGGGTAAGAGGCACACAGCACAGCCCTGCTCTGGCAGCTGGCCCGGCCCATATGGAGGATCCCCAGAGCGAGTGCTGGAGAGCCAGTGCCTCTCGTGCTCCAGCCCTGACCTGCTTTGCAGGAGCTCACTCCCAGCTGTGCTATGTGTGGGTAACAGGGTCTGTCAGTAGCCACAGCAAGCAGACAGGAGCAGCAGGAGAGGGGGCTGGAGGCAACACCAGGAGCAAGGCTGCAGCGTGGACCTGAGGGCTCCATCCAGGAGATGGGGCCAGACACAAAGACCAGCCCCCTGCAACATCTGTCCAAGGGCCATCCAGCAGATGCGCTGAACACAAGCTGTCTACCACACAAGTATGAGGTCCACACAGGAAACAACACCTGAGATAAGCTACCTGTTACACAGGTCCAAGGTCCATCTGGAGACAGAGGCACCAATAAACACGCCCTCACAGAGCTCAGGCCAGGACTAGGTGCTCAGAGATGAGCTGAAGTGAGTGCAGGGTCCACGGCTGGAGGATGTGTGGGTGGGGGTCTCAGGTGAGGCTGTTCAGGGTCATCAAGACCCATTAGTGCTCTCAGGGGCTCGACACTTAGAGCAACCCAAGGTTTGAGCATGAGGCGTGGGCCACCCAGTGCCTCAAGGGTTCAGCCCTGGTTGGGGCTACTCAAGATGGGACTTGAGGAGAGCTGCATGGTGATGGTACCCATCCCTGTGTGTGGTTGTGGCCAACTACCTGTAACCTGTTTCCCTGCACCAAAAGTGGAGTTTGTGGATGTTTTCTGGGGGCGATCTGCTGGTTCAGGGAAGGAGGAAGAGCCGGGTACCATGTTTGTAGAGATGCTCCATCAGAGCCCAGAGTACTTCCAACACTTGATATTTTTGCTTCTGTGAAATCCCAGGTGCATCTGGGTCACCAAGCATTGGAAAACATCATTGGGTGGCCAAGGCTGACTTGCTCATTTGTTCTCCTAGGTACTTGGCTTTCAGGGGTCCTTGGCACTCTCCTAGTGAATGTACAGAGGGGTTGCATCCCCTGGAGGTGCTCTTTCACCTTCCTAGCAGATGGGCCGGAGAAAAAAAACAACTTTACTACCCATGAAGTGTAGCCAGAGAAATGAGGCAGATGAGTGTCCAGCTGTGCCACTGGGACGATGTGCCAAAAAGCCAACTTCAGGGGCTGGGGGCCAGGTGAGGGGGGCTGCACCTTCTCCAGGGACCTTGGGGGGTGGAAGGCAGAGAAGTCGTGAACTCACAGCACAACACAGATAAGCAGCCTTCTTTCTGCAGCCAGCATCCATGTTCATAAATAGCAGGAAGTTTCAGATAGCTGGATAAGGAATTTCAGCTCCATTTGGTTTTGCCACACACAGGGGGTGGTTTGGTATCCATGCCTGGAGGGTATGCTTCTTCTCCAGTTTGCCAAGCCTGTTCATCCTCCACTGGGCCAGGGCACTCACCATGCTCCACAGGGCTCTGTGCCTTGCCGGCAAAAACTCTGCAGGACCCACCGAGTGGGAGCAGGTGGAAAGCATGCCTGTGGGGACACATCTGCAAGTGTCTCTCCATG
Organism: Pygoscelis adeliae; assembly: GCF_000699105.1. Lineage (NCBI taxonomy): Eukaryota > Metazoa > Chordata > Aves > Sphenisciformes > Spheniscidae > Pygoscelis > Pygoscelis adeliae. Next base: position 730,177 of record NW_008824414.1, on the reverse strand, counting down.
CCGGGAGGGCTGGGGATGGGCTTTTATGGGAAAGCCTAGTGTCTCGCCTGAGCACGTGAGCCCAACAGCTGGAGCTTTGAGAAGCAATCTGAGATTAAAAAAAAAAAATCACAGGAGGCAACGATACCAACAAGTGCCCAGGGATCCCCAGCCCCATGCAGCCTGCACATCAGGAGCCTCCTCTTGCCCGTTACCCACTGCCCAGCAGTGCCAGGCACCACGTGAGAGCGGAGAGGGGAGCACGGAGAGCTGCAAACCCACACTTGTGTCTTCTGGCTGCTGCATTTGGGGAGAGCTGTGATACCTAAAGGTCTCTCTGGGAGAGATGGGGCAGGATCAGTCCTTTCCCTGGTGCAGTCAACCAGGCATGGGAGGGGAGTGGGGAGGGCTCCTTCTTCCCCAGCTCCAGCAGACACAAGGGCAGTAGTGGAAGTGCACATCAAGCCTTCAGGTTCCAAGTTTGCACCTTGTTTCTCTGCCGGGGGCTGGGGGGGTGGGAATTTGGCAGCTCACCCTCTTTGGAAAGGGTCCAGCTGCCTTAGGAGAAATTCCTCACATAGCTTTGCTGTGAAGAAAGTGCTGACCTGTTCGGGGGTGTTTGCTGAGCAAGTGAAGACGAGCCAAAGGCAGCTCATAAGTGCTGGGAGAAAATGGCCTGTTTTCTCATCGCTGGGGTTAGGCAGCAGGTCAGGCTCTTTGGGGAAAGCGGTGCCTGGCGGCAGTTACTTTGTATGCCATAAGCAACTCCACCAGAATGCCCTGATGCTCGCTGCCTTCACACACTGCCGGGGAGATGCTCCAACTACAGCAGAGAAGCTGATGGTGCCAAGCCGGGTGGTAGGTAAGTATCGGAGGGTGAGCTGGCAGCTACGTCCAGGCTGCTTGGCCAGACACTGGTGCCCAGGACCTGCCTGTGGTGCTTTCTGAAACCCTGCCAGTCTCAGGGGTGAGACCCAGGAAACATGCGGAGAGCTGGAGTCTCAGGGTGGGGATGAGACAGTGGGTCAGAGAGGGGGCATTTAGCTATGGTAGGACTTGAGGCACCTCTTGGGATGCTAGGGACACGCACAGGACAGAGAAGTTGTTCCTTCATTGTAACAGAAGCAGGCTGCTGGCACTGATAACTGCAGTGCCAAAGCGTATTTAAACCAGAAGCAGGGGGCTGGCAGAGAGCACCTGGTCTGGCCTGATGGGACTGACATGGAGAACACAGCTAATGTTCAGTACACTTCTGAAAATGCCAGCAGGAAAATAAATAGTGTAACTGCAATAAATAAGGAAGGCAAATCAGATCCCCTTGCAGTGCCAGGAGAGCAGCCAGCACATGTCTGGGCAACGGAACAAGGACAAACCTACAAGTGCTCCCACACCAACGCAGACACCTAAAGCCAGATACCTAGGGATTTTAGGGGAGGCTGCAATAAGGGGACACTTCAACTACCCGCTTGTGGACTGGATCGAAGTATCAGAGGACAAGACGTAAGGATAAAACCTTTGAATGCAGTACATGGTGCCATCCCCCCAGAAGCAGTCTGAGAATCACCAGGAGAAGATGCTTTTCTGGATCTGTTCTTGCACAGCACGTGGGGATTAGTTTGGGAGGGTCTAGACCAGCTGTGATACCACTTGGTTTTAATTTTATGGTGAGGAAGAGCAGGCTGAATAAATCCAGCATGTGGTTATTTGATTTCAAGACAAGAGACCATGTAAAAATGAGGAAATATGTCAAAAAAGAAAAAAACAGGCCAATCCCAAACCTCTCAGCAGTGTGGTCCAGAAAGCCAGAGGCCTCCAAGCTGCCTGGAGGCTGCAGAAAAACACGGTATTAAGAGCCTCAGTAAAACATGGAGCAAAGAGCAAATAGGGCAATCCTGTAAAGCCCCCACACAGCTGATGGGAAAGAATGGGGACCACAGGAAAAATGTTGATGCTGAAGAGCAGAAGGTCTGCCAAAAGAAGAACAGGAAAGCTCAAAAAATGCAGCAAGCCAGATATAAACAGGGAAGCAAGAGGGCTAGGAGCAGTCTTGAGGAGTGTCCTGCCAAACGTGCTCAAACCAGTGGTAAACAGCTCAGCAAATCTACTGCAGGGACCGGGAGGTGAGCAGGGTGCGTGGGGATGGGATGGCCACAGCAGACAGGTCTTTGCCCTGGGACCATTCCCATCCCCACGCATCCCAGCTCGTTTTTTTTCCCAGACAGGTGGGAAGGGCTCATAAATTGGAATAGAAATCCTGGCGGCATTATCCTGGAGAGACAAGCTAAATGTCGGTCAGTCCTGGACAGCTTGGAGGTCGCCAGCACCAGCTGGGCCAGAAAGGGATGGGGCACATTGACTGTCAGCAAGATGTGTGGTCAGGTCCTAGTGCTAACGTATGCAAGGTGGGTACAAGGATCCTCGAGCGTGGGGATCCTCACAGGAGCAATCCTTCCCGGGGGCCAGACCTCCTCCCAGGCTGCAGAAAGCCCGGTGGCTCAGTGCATGCTGGCATGGGGAACTGGGGCAGAACCTCAGGACATCCAGACACTGAGCAGCCTGGGGCAGTCCAGTCCTGCGGAGCCAGCCAGCACGAGATCCTCTGTGGGGAGCCGAGAATTTCCTCTTCCCAGGGAGGAAACAGCTCCTATTTTGAGTCTTGCTGGAGCAAAGGACTTTGATTTCTTTTTTTTTTTTTTTCCAGCTGAGTCAAAGTTGACTGTTCCTCTCCAGGGGAGATGCTGAGTGCAGTCTGGGAGAGAGGAGGTGACAACCTCAGGGCTGCTGGGAGGAAGTAGCGCTGCCACATGCCAGGACCTTCAGTTTTGGGGCTCTTCACTCTCGGTGTTACCTCCACACAGGGAAAACGCAGGCATGCTTCACCACTGACACTGCATCTCCAGAGCCTCGCTGGTCCCTCCTCCAGCCACCACCCTGCACTGTGACCCATGTCCTCCCACCCACATCCCGCTCCCCATGCCTGAGCCAGAGACAGCCATGACTTGCAACCCATCAGTGTTGTGCCTGGCAAGCCGATAGTGATGTTTACAGGGCTCTCTCCCAAATGGCAGCCTGGGTTCAGCCCCATTACCGTGCCAGACCCGGTTCTTTCCTGGAGACCTTGTCTTGTCTGGCCTGATTTCAAGGCTCTCCCTTGAGCAAGCACCCGTCTGTCAATGCAGGAAGGAGGAGGAACATGCTCTTTTTCTCATGTTAAAAATAAACTGCTTTTCAAGACGTCTCTCTGAAAGGGCTGGGGAAGGGAATCAGGAATCTGAATGAGTTTGCTTGCTCTGTGGCTGCTGGCCCTGGCTCACACCAAGCAGGGCAGGCAGATGTTGATTTGAAAGGAACTGCACTTTCTGGGGGAAAACAGGGAGTTGGGTGCATGAGCAGATCTTGCTGGGG
>NW_008824414.1:725458-726699 GCF_000699105.1 Pygoscelis adeliae | reverse complement strand
AGGCGGGATGTGGAGGGGCTGGAGCTGGCAGCCAGGGTGTCCCAGTGTGGGAGGACTCCTCCCTTGCATGAGCAATTCAGGCGTTGCAGCCGACCGGGGCGTTTGGGGGAATGCTTCAGGAGCTCTCCCAGCCTTGCTGGGTTTGGCAGAGCCAGGGACGGCTGGTGCTCCCAGCGAGCCCCAGCCCTACAGAGGGATGGGGGCTTCGGGCAGGGTGCGCAGTGAGACGGGGGAGAGGGGGACCTGGTCTTCTCCTCTGGCTGAGTGATGGGTGCACAGGCTGGCACACGTCTCCATGGGCAGCAACAAGAGATGCTGCTGGGGGATGCCATGAGCCTGGGCACTCTCTGTGGGCTGGTCCCCTTGTACTCCCTTAGAGTCTGTAGTCATCGCATCAGGCATATTGGTGAGGACATGCCTGTCCAGGCTCTTTAGGACCTGTTCATGACCATGAATTTCTCTCCTCCCTTTCTAGCTGGTCCTACCCACCTCCCCATCCTACCCTGGCAGCAAGCGCTGTGGCTGGGGACAGAAACGCCTGCTGGGATCTGCTCTCAGCCTCTCTCCACTGAGCCTCAGCAAGTGCCCCCGATGCTGGTGTTGCAGGCTGTGATGAGTAACAGTTCCTCATCCACCTCGCCCACCAGCTCTGTGAGCGTGTAACTCTCCTTCCTTCCCCCCCTTTCCACCCCCTCCTCCCCTCCCAGAGCCCCTGCCGGGCGGTCTCGCCCTTCAGGCAGCAGCTCCATCCCCTCCATCATTGCAGATGCTCCTCACCCCAGCTCCAACGGGTCCCTCAGAAGCTATGAGGGACCAGACCTGCACCTCGTACCTGGGATGAGGATGCACCAAGGTTTCACGCAGCTCCAGAGCTCTACCCTTCTTATCTTCTACTGGCGGTGTACAAGCATGACTGCGCAGCAGGAAGGGAAACAAATGCCATTTCCCACAGCCAGCCAGGAGGCAGAGACCCAAAGATGAGACGTCGGGATGAGGCATGCGAGAAGCATCCGCCTTGTCTCCTTTCCCATGAAATGCTTCTCTGGGTCCTTCGTCTGATGTGTGCTGAAGTATTGATTTTCCCCTAAAGTGAATGAGTCATGGAGAAGCCGGGCGGGAGCGGGGGCTGCCAGGACACCCCAGGTGCCCGTGTCTGGTGGGGATGCTGCACGGGAGGGAGCAGGCACTGCCCAGTGGTGCGGGCAGAGAGCAGGAAGGATGCACATGGTCTGGGGGTCTGG
>NW_008824414.1:723962-725415 GCF_000699105.1 Pygoscelis adeliae | reverse complement strand
GAAGGGGGATCCCTCCTTTGGTCCCCCTTTTCCTTCCCCGGGGAGGACGTTACTGTGCACAGGGTGTCAGCTCTCAGCTGTGCCTCTGCTGAATTAGCAGCTGTGTATCTGCTGGCTCCGGAGCAAATGCTCTCACTTGCCCTTCTCTCTCGTGTGTCACTCGGCTCTTATTGCCGATATCCAGCTTGGGAACAGGGCAGGCCATCTCCATCATGTCATGACTCCGCCAGATGAGAGCTCTCCACAGCACGTGGCCTAGGGAGAGAGGCAGCAGCTCCAGGATGTGGCTGGGGCTGGTTTCCACTGCCTGCCCAGCTCTATGTGCGGAGCTCCGGGTTCTGTGGTGGTGGTGGGGCTGTGCCACGTGATGTGGGGGGCTGCAGACAGGAGTCTGACCTGTCCCTGCTGAGGTAGGAGGTGATGGCGTGGTGGTCCCCTGGCCCTGGCTCACCTCCCTGCTGAGCCGCAGCAATCCATGCTGTCCCGTCCTCCTCACATCCACAGGAGGGTTGTGGGTGGGCTCCAGATCCTGGAGCATTTCTGCTGCCGGCCAGGCCTCCGGTTGTCCCCGTAACACCTCCTTCTGCCCTCTGCAGACCCTCACTAACACATCCGCCAGATCTGACTGTTTGGGCCAGGCGTGGTGCTGCTACACTTCCAGCCTCCCAGCACCCCAACCTGACTTAGCTCATCCCCCATCTACATGGGCAGATAACATGCTCCCCACTCAGCCAAGCTCTTGTGCTTTCCAGCTTTCCTCTTTGGGGGAATATCTGGATTTCCAATTATTCCCACTCCCTGCCTGAGCTCCTTGGGTCCTTCCCAAACGCCCACCTTTGCGGCTCTGCGTGCTTCACCTCCGGAAAGGGGGGAATGCCTTTCACAGACCAAGACACTGTCACGTCATCCTTTGCCGAATCCTCGCTGAAGGTGTCAGATGAAGGGAGGGCATGGTGCTGCCCTTTGCAGCAGACATCCCTCCTGGAGCAGCTCCTCCACCGCTATCCTGGCGGGTCTGGGCCATCAGTGGACATGGGCCTCTGAGCCAGAACAACAGATGGGGCAAAGAGATGCTGGCACCAGTGGTCCTGAGCCCTCACACCCAGGGGCTGCAGCCAGAAGAAGGTGGCTTTAACATAGACAAATGGTTTTAGGCCCAGCCCCGGCCACTGCTTGGGGATTAGCGCAGATGGGACAGCCCTACCCGTCAGTGGGTTTTTCTGCTCCCTCCGCTTGCTGCAGCCTTTGTTTTTCTGCACAGACACTTGCCAAATATTGTCCTTTGCCTTCTTGTCCCTTATTGCCCCCTTGGCCCCAGTCCTATGGATCCCGCTGCTCCCCAGCCTCCTCACTAAGCCCCCCCAGAAAAGCACGGTGGCAGCGGGACTAAGCCCCCTGCCCGTATCCCAGCTGCAAGCCACAGGAGCATCTCAAGGCACCTGTGCACAAGCAA
>NW_008824414.1:721385-723829 GCF_000699105.1 Pygoscelis adeliae | reverse complement strand
GCCACTTCGGGAGGGGGACATGGACACAGGCCATGCTTGCCAGTCCTGGAGCCACTGCCAGGGCCGCGCCTGGGCTGCACAGCCGGCATTTCCAACCCCTCCCCTCTGCCCAAAAGAGGGAAAAACAGGCCAGCCGTCCCGCAGGGTTGCCAGGGTGACATTTTTTGGCCGCCTTGCTGTCCCAGCCGCTGAGCTGGCAGGGGCTGTGTGCTGGGAGCTGGGGCAGCCCCTCTGTCCCCGCACCAGGGTGCCCCTGCCCAGGGCCACCCAGCAGCATGGGACAACTAGCTGCGGGATGCAGCCGGGAGGGAGTGGGTGGGAGCCAGGTGCAGGGGTGGGGGGACAGTGGGACCCTGGAGGAGCTGTGCAGATGAAAAATGCCAAAGCTTTGCTGGAGCTTGAGGCTTGCAGGGCAGGAGGGCCTTTTTGGCTGGGGTTTGGGAAGTCACAGCTGCAAGCAGCAGAGCCACCATCAGAGCACCACTGGTTTCCATTTGGTTGGCTTTCGAAAGAGCTGCCTCCCTGGCAGCATATTCACACACACACACACACACCCCCCCGCAGCGGGCAGTGTTTGTTTGCTTGGGAAAAGATGAGCCTCATTATCTTCATGGCTCTCGAACTTTAAAGTGCAGTGGGAAGAAATTTTATGATGGGAAACTGCCCTGGTGTCAGCCAGGCGCTTTGCATGGAGGTCTGCTGGGGGGGGAGATGACCCTGTGGCAGTGGGGCCAGCACTAGGGCAGAGACCCGCTGGCAGGCACAGGGAAGCCAGGAGGGTGGGCAAAAGGTGATGCACTTGAACCTGCCCCGTGTCTCTCCCTGGAGAACAGGCACAGCAGGAGCTGGGAGAGCACGGCCAGGCCAGGCAGAGCCCGAAGGCAGAGGAGGAAGTCAGGGCTGTAAAGCAGCTCCACATTGACCTGCAACTCAGCGCTCGCAGCACCCAGCGATAACATCTCTGCTCTTAGTGAAGCGCTGGCTGCGTCAGTGCGTGGGAAGTTCCAGGCAGGTGGTCAGGGTAGCCCCGACCAGGTTTGCACCTCCTGGCCCATGCGGCATTGATAACGATAGGAAGGGCCAGCTCTGCATTTCCCCGCTGAGCTAGAGCAATGCCCAGAGCAGCTGCTCCGGAGCTGCCCATGGCCTCTCCCACCCCATGGGAGCATTTACCCACCCGCTCCCATCAAGCCCATTAAAAGCCAGCTCGCTTTGAAGAGACCACCACTATCGGGGAAGATAATTTTCTGTTTTCAAGGAGATTTTTCCAAGCACCATCCTTGCCCCAGGACTCTCCTCCCACTTGCCGCACGCTCTCCAGGCCCAGTGCCATTGTGACTCCTCCTGCAGCCCATCCACCCCTCTGAAAACCCAGTGCGAAATGGCAGCCCGGTGACTCAGGGCTGCCACGTGTTGCCTTTTGTGCAGCTCAGGTACTTGGGCAATGCACATTAGCATCTACCTAGAGGAAAGGAATCCAGCTGTGGGAGAAGAAAGGGATGGTAAATCACTCAGCATCCAGCTGGGAAAGTGTAAATTTAACAGTCCTGTCCGCATGAAATCATTCTGCACCCAAACAAAAGGCAGCTTCGGAGTCTATTCATTGCCCCCAGACTGGGGTTGTGCTGAGGGGCTGCCTGCCTTTAGCTCTGTGGTGCAAGGCACAGTTAAAAGATTTATAGCTAAAAGACCAATAGTGATAGCGTGCACCTCTGAGAGCACGGAGCTGAGCAGCTGGATGTCATGGTTTATTCTGCTAGATCCAAACCGTGGCTTAGACTAAACACCACCTCTCCCATCAGTGAATCACTTCTAGATCCCCTGGAAGTTTCCAGGGCTTGGATTTCAGAAGCCTGTTGCCTCGGGGCACTAAAATGCTGCGGAAGACAAAGCAAGGTGTGGCAGGTTTCGTGGGGATTATCCTGCCCTCCACGGGGCTCGGGCTGCAGGGAGATGAAAGCTGGGGTAAGGGGAAGAGGTGGAAGTGGGCGGCAGCGCCAGCTTTAACTCCTTTCCCTGCATGGGAAAGGTGAGGTGAGGTGCGCTGCTGCCTGGGCCCTGGCACTCCAGCCCTCCAGCAAGGGCTGTCCCGGGAGGGACAGGGACCCCCCCAGGCCCCCCATCCTGCCCGGCTGGGCCAGGTTCATCGCATGAACAGGGAGGCTCGTAGGGTTCCCAAGCCCCCCACATGCAGTGGGGAGGAGCAAAGGGCTGCTGAGGTAGGGAAGGGCCAAGAGAGGAGGGCATGGGGTGCCTGGATGGGAGCACCTTTCTCTGCCTGGTGCCCCCAGGGCTTGGATAGGGGAGAGGAGAGGGAATGAGCTCAGCTCGCTGATTCACTCCGTCCTTCAAGACCAGGCCTGACCTGCGAGCCGAAATCCATGGGCTTGGTGGAGCAGGCGATGCCGCGGCAGGTCCGGGCTGCCGGTGCCCTTTGGGGGCGA
>NW_008824414.1:716752-720523 GCF_000699105.1 Pygoscelis adeliae | reverse complement strand
AGGTAACATGCGCGGGATGCTGGGGGGGGGGAGTCCCTGCCGCTGTGCCCGGGGTCCCAGACCCCCTCCCTGTCCTGAAGTCCTCTGTCCCCCGGGATGCGCTGCGAATGCAGCCCTGCTCCCCAGCAGGCATGGGGTTGTGTCTCCCCCTGGGCCAAATGCTGTGCCCAGTCCATGGTCCCCAAAGAGAAGGGTGATGGGGGAAGTTTCCCCCCACACCCCTCTTCAATGGCCACATCCCTCGTGGCCGCTGGGGGTGGCAGGGTTGGGGTCCCATGTGCCCCATCTCATCAACAGGGCACCGGGGAAGGATGCTGGGGAAGTGCTGTGCCTGGCTAGCCTTGAGAGAGATGCCTGGCTGCAGTGTGCTTGGAGGCTTTACTGGAGTGAGAGTGGTTTGTCTGGTCCATTCTGGTTGTGGGACAGACAGGATGGCGTTGCCTCAAAGTGGCCATGCTCCATGTGTTAGCAGTTTCTGCTGCGCCTGCAGAAGTCCTCCCCGTGACTGTGTGTCCTTGGAAACATTGTGAGTGGTAGGAAGCCTTGAGCGTGTGCCCTGGGGATGCAACACCTCCCACGCCACTCACTGGCTTTCCCCTGCCTTCGGGGCTCTGCGAAACAACCCACTCATCTTGCTCTCAAGCTGCTCGTGCCCTGGGAGAGGGGAATTTGGCACTGACTCAGCTTTCCAGCCCTTCTTTCCCCACGAGGCACGCGAGCTGGTTCTCCCACTGCCTGAGTGGATGAGCTGCCTATTTTCCTGGTGAACTTTACCTCCCCACCAGGGAAGCTTCCTCCCGGCTGCCAGGCCAATTGAAAGCCCTCCTCCCCTTGCAGCCGGCCTCTGGATGCGTGCCTAGCATGAGGCAGCAGAGAGAGCCGTGGCTGACACAGGGACCCCCCGACCCCGCTTGCGGCCCAGGAACCCCATTTGCAAAAGCAGCTGAGCTGCAGGTGATGATCCAAAACCAGGCGAGGGTGGCTTTTCTCCAGGGTGATGTGCTGGTTATCTTCTGCTTGCACTGAGCGTTGTCAGCTTTCCAGCATGTTACGAAGCATGGCTCGTGTCCTTCTCTGTCATCATAGGCTGGGCGAGACGTGTTGGTAAGTGGCTGCCCCAGGTACAGGCGAGCTGGAAGTCGGACAGCCGCTGGGCCATGAAATTGGTGGATTATTTACTGGAGCAAGGCTTCATGTCATCTAGGAACAGCTCAGGCATGGCTGCGCAGAGGCTGGCTCCGCTGGCAGCTGGGTCATGTGGCGGAGGGGAAGAGAGCGGCCTGGGCAGCAGGGATGCCCAGCGCTCCTAGAGCATGTCTGGGAATACTCGGAGAAGCTCTCGAAGTGCCCCGGGCTGGGTTTGTGACGCTGCTTTCCGTGGCGTGGGTGCCTCCCCAGGGACCGCAGGAACAAAGCTCCCCTTGGAGGTCTTCAGAGATTGGAACACCATTCCCATGTGAAATCTTGAATTGGCTATTTTAGGTCCCTGGAGACTGTCCAGCACGGCCGAGCTGAGCTGGAGGGCTGGGAGCTGGTTTAACAGTGGTTACTCAGAGCTATTCATGCCCTTCCCACCCCCCTCTCTGCCAGTGTCCCGGCTCCCGGCATGGCATTGGACACAGGGCTGGCCGAGACCCTTTGCCGAGCTGAAGCTACATCCCCCCTGCTGTTGAGCAGCCATGCCAGGTGACCCCAAGGAGGTTTCATGTGGCGTGCAGAGGGGTTAAACGTCAGAGGAGCCCCGCCGGCGCTGGTCACCGCTGGCAGGGAGGTGCCCGTTTCACCCAGCTGACTTGGCCGTCTCCCAAAGGCAGGCTGCGAATCGGGTTTTAAAAGAATTTGCAAGAGGGTTGGTGTGGCTTTTTTTTTCTTTCTTTTTTTTTTTTCTTTCCCTTGGTTCAATGTCCAAGGACTGCAGGGCCTGTTCTGCCAGCCCTCCTTTGTGATGGCTCCTGGGGAATGTTTGCTCTGAAGGCTGTCCTGGCATGGAGATAACCTTTCTGTTTATCTGCCTGCCTTGCAAATTTGGGGGCTTAGCTGCCCAGAGCTGGTCTTACCTCTTATCACCGGATCTCTGGGATTCCTCAGCAAGGGCACGTGGCCACACAGAGGATGGGGATGCTGCAGGGATGCTGCTGTGGGTTCAGTCCTGAGAGCATGGGGGAACTGGGCACACGTAGGGCTGTGGGTGTCCCTCGTGCACAGGGCAGCAGCCCAGACTGGGTCAGACGCTGGGGAAATCTCCATTCCCAGGAGGAGGGACAACCCTGGGACAGGTCCCTGGAGATGGGGGATCTCCACCAGTAGGGGTTTACAAAGCTGGCCAGGGTCACCCCAATCTGGCGGTGGAGACAGCCTGACTTCATTCATCTCTCACGCTGAGTTTCTCCGCATCAATTTGGGGCTGGCATGGGCCGGTACATCCAGGTCTTGGCTCGTGATGATGAGGAGGATGCAGGCAGCACCTGGGAAGCTGAGCTGCCTCCTCCCACTGTTAAATATAGCAGGTGCCGGAGCCGCTTGCTGCTGACGTAGAAGCTCATGCCTGATTTTATTTCCATCTTCAATGACTCGTCAGTCTCAATGGCTGGGATTTCTTGCAAGCACGTGCCTTCAAAGATGAAACAGGTGCTGTGTAAAGCGATTTACAGCCTGTGACATAACTGCTTTGGCATCGGCGCCTGGGGATTTTTGACAGGTGGATTGGAGCTTTCGCAAACATTACTTTAAGAATTTCTTCTAAAGACTAGGAGAAGGGTTGTGGGGAACCTGGCCACAGGCAGCACCCACCGGCATGGGTTCAGCTTGTGGAGAGTTGGCACCTCTCAGCTCCGACAGCATCATTTGGCTGCTGAGGCCCCTGGGATGGGCTGGAGCAACTTGGGAGGATGCTGGGCTTGGGAGGCTCTGCAGGCTCTTAATCTCCTTATCAGCTGGTGGGACTTCTGTTTGCAAAACCTTATCTGGGCTGCCGCTCTCTGCTGTGGGAGCTGGTGGGGAGGGAGAGCCGCCCCGGGCTGCCGGCAGCTGTAAGGAGCGAAGCCTACAGACGTCTCCCTGTGGCACTGCTGGATGCTCCCAGAGCTCCTGGTCCATCCCCTGGCAGATGGATCCCACCCCTCCTGCCCGTCCCAAAGAGGAGGCAGCGGAGATGAAGTGGCCCCACTTGGATGGCACTTTGGGGCTGGAAACTTGGTTTAAAAAGAGACCAAGTAGTCCTGCAGAGCGACTGCATTCCCAGGCAGGAGTTTTCTTCGCTTGCCTTGATGCAAGCAACCTTTTCAAGCCCCGCTCCTAATTTTCTCAGTGGTTTTGCAGCTCTGTACCTAGACTCGGTCCATCCACAGCATCCTTCTCCCAGAGCTCTGACTTGATTTTAGGTTTCCATGTGGGGAAAGGGAGCAGCCCAGGTCTCTCCTGGCGCTGTGTGGCCGTGGGTGCCTGGGAGCTCCCTCACTGCTGGTGCATGTCCCTGGGAGGACGGAGAGCCGAGCTGCTTTTCCCTGTGGCCACTGGAATATCCTGCACAGACATTACCAGATCCCAGAGAAGTGGGCTTTCTGCTCTGAATAGCAGCCTCTTTGTGACATTGCTTCTTATTTATTTTGGCCAGCAGCTGGAATAACCTCTTCTTGCAGTGTTTATATCGATACAATTTGGGTGCTGTTAAATAGCAAACCTTGAGCACTTGGAGAAGACAGAGGAACACATTTTGCAATCCTGTTTCAAGCGTTATCGCAAGGCTCAAAAAAACCCCAAACAGATAACTGT
>NW_008824414.1:705095-716692 GCF_000699105.1 Pygoscelis adeliae | reverse complement strand
TCTTTTCTCTAGTGGGGGGGTGGCACCGCTTCTTTTTAAGGAGGCAGGAGTGTGTGAAGCAGAGAGCGAGCACAGGGGATGAGGACTGATCCAAAGCTGCATCCTCCTGTGAGCATGGAGCCTGCAGAGGATGCTGAGGACCCAGGATGGTGGGTGACATGGCCACCACTGTTTGCAAACAAGCCTCCTGAGCAGCCTGGGGGGTGTCTAGTCAAGCTCAGGTCTGTCCTCGGTCCTTCGGGATAGTGAGGGAGGGCTGTTCTCACCCCAGCTTGTGCCATGGGATGCCACTCTTGTGTCCTCCAGCACATCTGGGGCTTGTCGCAGCAGCTCTGGGAGGAAGCTCCCAGGCACACAGGGCAACCTGCTTTTCTACGCAAGCCCAAGGCATCTCACCCTCATGTGTCTGCAGTCTTACTAATTTACCCGCTCTTGCTTTATGATAGAATAACAGAATGGTTTGGGTTGGAAGGGACCTTTGAAGATCACCTAGTCCATGCGCCCTGCCATGGGCAGGGACATACTGCACTAGATCAGGTTCCTCAAAGCCCCGTCCAACCTGACCTTGAACACTTTCAGTGATGGGGCATCCACAGCTTCTCTGGACAACCTGTTCCTGTGTCTCACCACCCTCATCATAAAAAAATTTCTTCCTTATGTCCAATTTAAACCTACCATCTTTGTTTAAAACCGTTGCCCCGTGTCTTGTCACTACAGGCCTTGCTAAAAAGCCCCTCTCCATCTTTCTTATAAGCTCCCTTTGTATATTGAAAGGCCACAATAAGGTCTCCCTGGAGCCTTCTCTTCTCCAGGCTGAACAACCCCAACTCTCTCAGCCTTTATTCACAGGAGAGGTGTTCCAGCTCTCAGATCATTTTTGTGGCCTCCTCTGGACCCGCTCTAACTTGTGCTGGTGACCACGGAGCTGGACACAGTGCTCCAGGTGGGGTCTCAGGAGAGTGAAGTAGAGAGGGAGAATCCCTTGACCTGCTGGCCATCCTTTCTACCTGGTGTGTGGTCTTGGTTTAGGTTACCCCGCCATGGACACACCCCCTTCCTTCCAAGCACTGCCTAGAGGCTGGGGATCTGGGGTTCCTGTTGCCCAGCTGCATGGGAAGCCCTGTGGTCCATGCTGGTGTGCAACTCAACAGTGCATCCTTCCTGCACTGGAGTCGTCATGTTTCTCACCTGGGCTCCCTCCTGCTGGCTGGGGGCTCCCTGGTCTCCAATGGCCGTGATGGACAGGCATCCACCGTAACCAGCTCAGTAGGGCCCAAGCAACTCTCCAGTTCAGTAAAGTCCACACAGAGCCCTGTTCAGCCAGGAGAGATGTACCAGGGAGGTGGGTTCAAGGAGGGGTACTTGCCCTGTGTCTGGAGAGCAGAGGGAGAAGATCCTCCATCTGCAGGCAACCTCCCCATGTTATTTCAGCTAATGCTTCCCTGCCTCAAGAGATGCTCTGAGTTTGGGGCTGCTTTGCAGAGGGTGACGTCTCTGGGAGGGTGCGTGGAGAGAGGGAGCTGGAGGAGACGGGGAAGAGAAGGAGCCATACCATGCAAGCTGCTTGCGTGAGGCTGGCAAGGGCTGCCGCGCAGCTTTGCCGGCGAGGACTTGCCTACACCTCGCTGCTCCTGCTGTTGTCGGATGTGTGCAGTGCCAGCTTCTCTCCTGCACTGGTCTGGTCTGCGGCAACTGTTAGGGATGATGCTCTAAGCCCTGAAATAACAATCCTAGCCAGTGCGCTGTGTCTCTTCCAAACTCTGATGGTTTACCAAGAAAAGAATTAATTCTGGCATTTCAGTAGAGAGTTCAAAGCACTGAAGGAGACATCTGGGATTAAGTATCGGATGTATATCAGCAGCCCAGAGGTATGGGATTAATAAAGCATTTTAACGATCTTCTAGCGTATCTGATGAAATTTGAGAAAGTGCTGGAGATGAACCCTTTCCAAGAGCGTCCTGCCCCTCTCTCTGGTTGCATACGCAGCCTGGAGGCAGCATCTTCTGCGATGAATGGGGGGCCGGTGCTGGGCTCCACCTCACCCCATTTCTCCATCTCTTCTCTGCCATCAGTGGGGTGCTCTCACTGGCTCTCCTGTCCTCCAGCCATGTTCCTCATCCCATGGGTACCAATGTGTGTGGAGCACCGGTGCTGCTGCCCTCCGGGAAGATGTGCCCTGTCCTGCTGAGTGCTGATGCTCAGAGGAGGCACTGATGGGTGGGAGGTGGTGAAGAAACCTGTAACAGTGTTGGCTGGTACTAAATCCCCTTGAATACTGGGGAGTGGGAGAAAGTCCCTGACTTTGTGGATGGAGGAAGGTATGTGGTAGCAGCACATGTGTGTTTTTTGGCTTTTAATGTAGGATTTGATTAGCCTAGAGAGCTTGTTGCCAAAGATATAATTGAAGCAAGGAGCTGAACGGGATTAGAAAATGGTTTGGACATTTGTACAGCTAACGGGGGCTTCCGGCATTGCCTTAATGTGGATTTGGAGCCACTGGGAGAAACGTGAGAGCAGAGGCTGCGAGCGTGGGGAGAGCTGAGAAGGCTTGAGGGCAAAAATGGGTCATGTTAGGTGGGAGCGAGCAAAGAGCAGAGAGGGAAGGACGTGGTGGGGGGGAACCAGCAGAAACTGGGAAACCTGTGGCTGGTACACTCTGGGTGCCATTTGTCCGGATTTGGGTTAATGCAGAGTAGCTCAGACACTTGTGAGGTCATCTCCTGTGCTTGGAAAGCTTGGCTCCACTATTAATGAGTGAGAAGCCTTTGTTAAAGAGAAAGCCATTGGGTATCTTGTTGTGATGTTGCAGCCTGATGTCCTGCATCCTTCCTGGTCACCAGGAGCAGGGTTGCCTGCAGGGTGGGTGGCAGCTCGGTGGCACAGCTGGTGGGTTGCTTCGGTGGTGCCGGGTGTGTTTGCCAGCTCTGCCCACATAATTGCATGTCTCAGCATCATTCAGTGTGTTTTCTGTTTCTCTGCTCGATTTCCTTCCCTGCTGGTGTGTCCGAGAGCGGACCATGGGCCAAAAAACCTCAACGGCCTTGAGGCATGAGCACAGTTAATAAACCCTTTGGGGGTGAAGGGATGGTTCCCGCAAACCAAAGGTGGGATGATTTTTGCCTCCCAGCAAGTGCTGGGGGCTGGGGGAGGGGAGCAGGAAACCCCCCCCCCGCAAGGGCTGCGGGATGGGGCTGCTCTGGGGACAAGGCTCCGGAGACTTGCTGTGCTCCCTGCTCTGACCGGCAGCACTGTTTGGCAGGAGCATCCCTGGCGCCGGGGGCTTTCTCAGTGAGCAACATCTGGTCCGGAACATCCCGTGTCTGCTGGTTTTCAGTTGAAAAGGTTGCTTTTGTGGAATTTTTATTGCTTTTTTTGGCATCGCCTCCCAACCCTTTTCTAAGATGGAAATTGGTCATTAGTGGATTTTATTGTATTTTTATTTTATTCCCAAGCTTGATCTGCTGGTTTCTTCCTCCCAGGGGACTGGAAGATCTGGCTGTTCCTCTGACCTTGTCCCCAGGTTATGGGAGGCTGTTTGAACAGCCTGGGGTGGGAGTAGCAGCCAGGGCACCTGGATTCTGCAGTTCACCAGCCCAGCATCACCATCCCCATGCTCTTCCCACCATCACCACTGGCATAAATCTACATCAGCTCGACAGCCCTCGAAGCAATCTCTGATTTTATAATTCATAAGTAAACCACCTGCCTTGCCTCCAGTAAATGCTGTAGTCAAACAATTTTTTTTTTCCAGCCTCCTCGTTAGTCTGTAACTTAATTGAGTCGGGGATTGTTGACTTTTGGATAAACAGCACTTTTTCGATAACCCCAGATAAGCCGTCAGAGCTCGCAGGCTGTGCCCATGCTGTGGATGGTGGCCTGGGTCCCATCCACTTTTCCATCCAGCCCGGCAGCATTTCCAGCCGAGGCAGTGCCACACCGAGGTGTGTCTCCCGGGGAGGCAGGTCAAGGAGGTCCATGTTTGATAGGTGCACGAGGCTTCAGCCATTGCTCCTGCCGGCAGGTCCCAGGCTGCCGCTGCCGGATCAGGAGCTCTGTGTTTGTTCTGGTTTACAATAGGCTGTAATTTATTAAACAGGCGGCAATGCAGGATGGGGGAAGGCAAGGGGTTGCCGAAAGCTAGGGGCTTTCCCCTCGGTGCCAATGTGGGGCTCATGCCTCTGGTGAGATGGGTGGTGCTGGGGTGTTGCATGTTCTGCTGTGCCTACCAGCAGCGGGATTAGCAGGGTGCCCAGGGAAGGGGTGATGTGGACCCTCCTCCTAAGCACCTATGGGCCAGACTGGGGGGGTGATGCATGCAAGTCAGGGTAGCCAGGAACCCACAGTGTGTTAGGGTGAAGGTGAAATGATGTCTTGTCTTGCTCTAAACCAGCTCCCCAGGGTGGAAAGGCATCTTTTTGGCTCAGCTCTTCCCCTCTGGCCCTGAACTGCTCGCCACAGGGACCGGGACCCTCATCTTGGGGAAACCTCAGCGAGGGGCTGGGTGTGGATGGACACCCTGGGCTCAGCCTCAGTGGTGAGCGGTCTCATGGCCAGCCTGGTCTGGGGATGGCAGCTACTCCTGAGGTTCCTTGCCAAACCCCAGCACGGGGTCATCTCCCTGCTCCCTCCTGGGGAACCCCCCTAGGACACCCGCCCACTCTCAGCATCATCCCCAGGGATGGGGTACCTGTAGCCGCTGTCCCTCCCTCCCTTTGGGCAGGGGGCTGTACTGTGGCAAGGGGAATGGGCTTGCCTACACTTGGGACCCACGGGTGACACAGAGCCCCAGGACACCTCGTGGTACCCTCTCCCTGATGCCAGCATCTCCCCAGCTAGGTCCTGAAACAGGCAAAGGACTTGTAGTGGCTACTCTTCCACATGCTAGGACCATAAGCCTTCAATCCAGCATTCGTTAGCACATGCTTGTGATTAAAAACCACTTGCCTCACTCACGAGATGAATTTACACTCTGCTATTGAGTGTGGGTCATTTGCCCTGGGGAAGGGATGGATGCTCTCGGAGCCAGGAGGCCTCATGTTTTGTAAGGACATTACCTTCAGCTGCGTCATGAGCAGGGTTTCCCTCCCCAGAGCCCCAGCGTGGAGCACACAGCATGGCCATTGCCCTCCCAGGAGATGCCAGCACCAGCGAGCCTGCTGGAGAGGCCTGATCTGGTGCAGGCACGGACCCAATGGCTCAACTCCCTGCAGCCTTGTTGAGGGAGATGGGTCCTTTCCAAGAGCGCCCTGTGCATCTCTCCATACGCAGCCTGGAGGCAGCATCTTTTGTGATGAATGGGGAGCCAGTGCTGGGCTCTGCTTCACCCCATCACTCCATCTGTTCTCTGCCCTCTGTAGGGTGCCCTCACATCCTGTCCTCCAGCCACGCTCCCCGTCCCCTGGGTACCAATGTGTGTGCAGCAGTGGTGCAGCTGCCATCCAGGAAGATGTGCTGAGAGCCGGTGCTCGGAGGAGGCACTGATGAGTGGGAGATGGCATGGAAGAGATCTGCAATGATTTTGGCTGGTACTAAAACCAGCCCTTGAATATAAGGGAGTGGAAGAAAGTCCCTGACTTTGTGGATAGAGGAAGGTGTGTGGCAGCAGCACGTGTGGGTTTTTGGCTTTTAATGTAGGACTTGATTAAGCGGTTGTTATTTCTTCAGCTGCTTCAGGGACTCTGTGCCTGGGGCTTCCTGTTAAATCTCTGTGCGGGGACAAGGCCAGCACTCCAGCCCCCAAGGGCATCCTTGGAGCACGGGGAAGCCAGGGCTGACTCCTCAGGAGCGAGTGCCACAGCCCCGCGGTGAGCCTGGAAAGCGGTGGGTACAGGGCCACTCCTGGCAGAAGGGCAAGCTGTCCCTGCGCATCGCCATCCTGTGACCGCACTCAGGCTGGCATCTTGCCTGCCAAAGCCGCTGGAGGCCAGGTTGAGGATTTGCTCTCCCGATAGCTTTTTGCAGGGACAGCTTGCATCGGGCGATGCCCCTGGGGTAGGGGACGGTGGCACCGTCAGGGCGAACCACTCTTCTCTGGGTGATCTGTCCTGGATTTCCTCAGGGTGGGTGGCAAAAGGGAAAGCTGGGGGGGTGTTGGCATCAGGAAGAGGAAAGATGCCCAGAGGGAGGTTTCTAACCTCTTCCCACCGGGTAACCAGGGCACCATCTCATAAAAACGTGGGGTTTTTATTTTAACAAGCTGTTGCATCTTTTTCGTGGGGAGATGGAGATGTTAGGCTGTGAAGGTTGAAGATATAGGGGTGTCCTGGCATACCTCCCTGCACGTGGTACCCGGTGGGCTGGGCTAGGCTCTCCGTCGCATTACTTAGCAAGGCAGGAGGTGGAAGAGGTTGGGTGCGTGGCATACCCTGTGGCCGCTCGATGGCTTGAGCGAGGATGCTGCTCGCCGAGGTCAGCATCTGATCTTGCAGGGACTCTCACAGGGCTGGGCTGGAGACAGTGTCATTGCCTCCCAGCCGGGATGTGGGAGGGTGGTGGTCCTGGTTCCTGCTGGGTCTGATCCAGCGTTGGCAGAGACATCACTTGCTGCCAACCTGCCCCAACAGCACCCAAGGGGACGGGTCTCCTCGTGGCATCCTGCGAGGCTGGGATCCCACCCTGGGTCCAGCCAGCTGCTGGCTGCTGCTGACGTTGGTGGCTCCTTCCCCACCTTCTCCTTGGGCTCAGCCGAAAGAGTTAACAAAACAATTTGAGAGGGGCCCCCAGAGGCAACTGCTGGAGGTAATAATCTTCTTTCGGCTCTTTTTTCTTTTCCCCTGCTAATTGCGGAGTTGACATCGGTCCCCTCTCATGAAAGGCTCTTTTGTCGGCTGGGTTGCTGGGCAAAGCCCAGGCTTGGCAGCAGGTTGCAAGACCCGGGTCTGTCTCCTGCACATCCCTCTCCAGCGGCAGGTAGTGAAATGGCTCTTTCAGCAACAGCGATGTCCGTCCCTCCCTGGCTCCAATCTAAAAAAAAACTTAACTGCAAAACCCTCTCCTTTTAGCCAACGGTGCCCAATTTTCGCCCCGGTTCCACCTTGCAAGCGGAGGGAAAGGTCAGCCAGTCTAGACGCTAATCCATCAAGCGTTGTATTTCTTCACCCGTGGGTGTCCTAGCAACAGGATTAATGCAGTGGTGTAAGGCGGACATTGGCTAGGTCCCACTTCATCCTGGGCTGGTGGTCCGGATGCGTGCCACTCCGCATGGTCAGGCAGGGGGGAGAGGTGGGCTGGGCTCTGGGGGCAGCCCCAGTCCCCGCTCCCTGTGCCTGCCCCAGGCTCTGCCGGCAGCTTCTGGCAGTTGGCTTCGGTCCAGCGGCAGGGAAATTTGGGAGATGGGTGCTAAAACAGGCTTATGGATGTTTTGGATAGCCTGCATCCATCCAGGGATGGGTGGGTCGGTGGTGAAGCATCTCTGCCCCGAGACCGACACCAAGCCTGGTTTGGGGAGCACACTGGGCTGGGATGCTCCATGGCCAGGTACAGCCCGCCCGGTTGCACCAGCTCCACCACGACTGCACTGGGACCTTGGGACAGCCCGTGTCACTGTAAATCTGACTCTCATGGTGGAAACGGGTCTCCCAGTACATCCCCTGCATCCCAACGCTCAGGTCTCCCAGTATATCCCCAATGCTCTGCCTGTGCAAACAGTCACTGTGCAGGGGTTGCTGTTAAGCTACTGGCATCCCTCTGGCCTTGGGGTGTTGCTCATGTGGTTTGGACTGATGAATCACAGTTGTGCGAACACCAGTAAAAAACAGTTTGCTTGGGTAGGGAGTAAAAATGTTTCCCATTTCTTTCATTTTGCTGTTTAATCTTCTTATCGCACTGTTGATGTTCAATCTCTTGGTGACCCTGGTTTGCTTCCAACTGTTGCTGGTGATGCTTCACTGCCTGTGCCTGGGTTCAGGGGTGCAGCCGGTGCCAGCATTTGGCACCTGAATATCTGATGGGTGGTACCCCAGTGGGTACTGCAGGGTGTTGGTGGGTGGCACGCAGCCAGAGCCAGCAGTCAGAGCCCCCCACGTACATGGTGCAGGGGCATGGAGCAGCTGCCCACTGATAACATTGTTCCATTTTAATCTTTTAAGCCATTCCTCTGCTTTCCCTGTGGCACCTTCCGGGCTTTCTCCTGCCCTCCTTTCCTTGCAGAGGGGCCAGCGAGCATTTCCCCCGCAAGCCATGCAAGCCTTTGTCCCTTCCTTGCTATCCCCTCTATTCTCTTGTGCTCTGATATCCCCAAAAAGGGAGGTGCAAAGCAACCTCCTCCGGACAAAAGCAGTTTAAAGAGCAAAATCTGAGTTTAATCTTTGCCCTGCAGGCGTGTCGCCGCTCTGACCAAGTGAGCAATGGAGAGGAGCCGGGGCTGGCCAGTTCCCAGTGCAACCCTGGTAGCTCCTCCAGGCTTCAGCATCCTTAAAAGCGGGGTGCTGGTCCAGTGGCAGGGCTCACACCTGGAGGCGCTGGAGCCTCTGTGCTCTGGCTGCCGGCTTTCCGCCCTGCAAGCGGCCACATGCTTTAATTAGACGAGAGGCTGGCAGGGCTCCAGGGTTGGGAGAAGGGGGGTTTCGTTCCCCGCAAAGCCTGGCCGGGTGCTGCGGGGACAGGCTGAAGCTTGCCCAGAGTCCCGTAGTGTAGCTCCTCCTGCCTACGTGGTTTTTTTTTTCCTGCAGCTGGGATGGGTTAAGTGGGGTTTTAGGAGCGGTTTCTTTTCTCTTGGGTGCTTAGAACAACAACAAATAAAAACCCACCCCAGCGAAACAGGCCGGTGACGCTGCAAGGAAGGAAAGATGTTGCTCTGCTGATTTATGGGACTTTTTTTATCTTTACAGGTCACTGCTAGCATTTGTGGAATTGGCCTTGCTGCAGGAAAAACTGGTTTCCAGCTTTCCCATTAGGAAGAAACTTCTGCGATCGTGTAATTAAAATGCAGAAGAAAAAAACCCCAATAAATCCCAGAGCAGCTGGTTGTAGTGCTCGTAGCTGGGTCCTTTGGCGGCTATGTGTGTCCTCTGCCTTTCTCTGTCCTTGGCTGCGCTGCCTGCAGCCTGTGGCAGAAAAAAAATCCATTTTTTCCCCTTTTTCTGGTCTTTCTGCCTCAAGCACCACCCTGCAAAAGCAGAAAAAAATCCATATTTTGACCATGGGAGTGTTTCAGTCCATCTTGAGGCAGTTTCTAGCATTTTTTATCACCTTATCTGAGCTGGTGCCAGCACTGGGCCGGACTTCTGGTGGGCCGGGGAGGTTGGGACCGTGACTCCCCCATCCCATAAATGAGAATTGATGAGTCCCAACTCATCCCCGTTACAGCCCCCTTGCAGTGGGCAGCAGGGCAGTGGCTGCCTGCAGGGGCTCATCCCGGGGGTCCAGGGTCCCCAAGGATGCCTGAGCTTTTTAGGAGGGAAGGAAAACTGTGCCTCTGTGGGATGGGGTTTTTTTGGGTTTTTTTTTCCAGTTTCCTCTTCGCTGCCAGGCTGAGAAAGGACACGCTGTGTAGACTTGGATATTTGGGAGCTGAATATTTTTTCATCCAGGGTGGCGATGGGTACTGCTCACTTGGGATGAGGGAAAAGATTCCCTGCTATTTGGGGCACCTTGAACCCCAAGCATGGCCGTCAGGAGCAAAACCATCCTTAATACCATTGTTTTTTAGGGATGACTAAAAGGAGGTCCTGGAATGACGTATCCATGGGGCTCGCCCAGACTTTCCAGCCCGCCCCCCCTTTGAACCCTGTGGTATGTGAATTTTTGCTGGTGTCAGAGGGTCGGCGGCAGCAAAATCCCTCCCGGTTAAAGGGTGGGAATACCAGTGTGTGCAGCTTGGGATAATTACCAGTTGTCAGCAAAACAATAGTGGCATTGTAGGGCAGGAGCAAAGAGAAAGGGCCCCGTCTTGAGCATAATGTTACTTTTCTATTTACGTTGCCATAGTCTTTGCTGAGAAATGGCCCTATTCTCTCTAATCCTCCTCTTCAGGCATGCCTGCTGGTTTTTTTCTGTGGTTTGGGTTTTTTTTTTTAACCCTTACCATCCCGGAAAACAGCTTGTGGCGACCCATCTCCGTGGCGCTGTGCATGGCTGTCCTCAGCTGGTGGAGGCGTGCCCGTGGGCTGCCTGTCTTTGCTTTTGGGATGCTGATGCCGGGGACAGTGACCCCCCATGGCACCATCCCTGTGCTCAGGAGGGGGCAAACCTGCTCCTGAATCCCCATCCGCATGTGAGCAGGAACCCAATTTCCACCCATCCTTGTTCTTCACATCTGTCACATTATATGCGGTCAACTCCAGTGCATTAAAGATATTTATTGATGTCGTATTTTCTCTTTAAAACCAAGTGATTTGCTGAGGAAGGGAATAATTGGTCAACCAATGGCTTTTGGTCCCCACCTCCTGCTTCTACTGAGGATCTCTCGCCCGGCGTGTTTGGTTGTTGGTTGGAAAGGGATGATGTGTTTCCTGGCCTCATCCAGGTCCTGTCGGCTTTCCCCAGCACTGAAGGAAGCTAAGATACTTCTCTCCACTTGCATGGAGCAGCAAAGTAGCCACTGACAACATTGACCTGTTTGACCCCTTTAATGTCCGTTTTCAGTGGTGCTTGGACTTTCTCAAAAGATCTAAATTTTGCTGCTTAAATACTTTCTGTGCCAGTGGAGACACAGACTGTCATACTGGTAGGGAGTGGGGAATTTCAGCCTTGGCTGACATTAAATTGTCATCGCTCAACTTCATTTCAAGGCATTCAACTGATTTGTTTTTTCTTTAGCGTTAGGACATGTGCAGTCGGGTAGGTTCAAGAGCCAGACGATGTTTCCCCTGTTTAAGTGGCTCTTCATCCAGGCCACTAACAAAGGCATTAAATAGCTTTGACCCCAGCATCTACCCCCAAAGGGTCTGCTGGGCATCTCACCCCCTTGTATCCTCCCACCTGACTGAAAGCTGTGGCGAGGTCTGGGACGAAGCGCAGTGCCCAGCAGACAACCCTGGATGGGATGGGATGCCAAAGCAGGATTGCCAGGCTCGGCTGCCTGTTGCAGAGGAAACTCTGGAAAGAGCAGGGAAATGATGCCAAAGTCAGCAGCACAGGCGAACTATTGTCTGAGGAGTGCAGAGAGGTGGAAGGACCACGGAGCGGACAAGGAGTCTTATTACAAGCACAGCCGGGGGCTTCCAGAGGCTCCAAGCTAAACAAAGTCCCCTGCGCTGCACGGGGCAGTGCTGACAAGAGCAAGGCTGGTTGGACGAGCGGGAGTTTGCAGCTGAAGTCCAAAAACAAAAACCCCTCCCGGATCCCTCTTTTCCTTTCCATTCCCTAGCAAAATAGTGTTTCTCGCCACCTGGCCCCGCGGCAAAGCTTGGATTTTGTTTGCTGTGAGCCACACTGACGATGAGGTTAATGAACTGCTGGGTGGGTTTCCCTCGCCGTAAAGCTGCGGAGAGGCTTGGTAAAGTATCCACAAGGTGTGGCAGCTGCCTCTTGCAGCAGCACGGACCAGCTAGCACCCGGCATCCCCGACTCGTGGTGGATGCAGGATGGATGCTGTACCGTGGGATGGATGCTGTACTGTGGGATGGATGCTGTACTGTGGGATGGATGCTGTACTG
>NW_008824414.1:700315-704892 GCF_000699105.1 Pygoscelis adeliae | reverse complement strand
GACAAGCGGCGTCAGGGTTGCCCGCTGGCATCTCTCCTTGACATCGGCGGCTTAACATCCTGGCATGGTGCAGCACGCAAGCGTGGCTGAGGGGTGGGCAGGGTGTCCCATGGGCCCTTTTCCCGGCCCCTCTTGGTGCCCAGTCCTCTCCATGGCTGGTAATATGCTCATGGGAGTCATGTCCTGATGTTTTGGGCGTCATTGGCTTCTCTGCTGCGTGATGCTGGAAGATTTCATATGAGCTCTGGGGAAGTGTACCCCACCTGGGTAGCTTGTCCTCCTCTGCTTTGCTTTGTGCAAATGAGCAGGTTGCAATGGCATCGAGTCAGCTCATAAACCCTCCATCCCAGCCCTGATCTCCCCTCGTCCCGCGGCACAGCATCTGTCCCGTGGCACAGCATCCGTCCGCGAGCTGGGATGCCAGGTGCATTGGTCTCCCTGTATTTCTAGATAAATAGGTGTCTGGGAATAGGGATGCACTCCCCAGCCACAGACCCGCTCAGTCCCTCGCAGAGATGGGAAGCGACCCCCCTCTCCGATAACTGGGATAGCCCCCCGTGCCTGCTCAGTTGGTGGTTGTGGGCGCTGCCGGAGCCCCCTCAACTGCGTGCCCGGGCAGGGATGCCAGGAAACCGATTGACATTTTTTTTTGGGCCTGCCGGGAGTGTGACTCGCAGGCTGTGTGGCTCCCAGGCTGAGCCAGGACCTTGGTGGGGGGTGAGAGGCGGGGTGAGTCTTCCCCCTCCAAGGAGCAATTAGTCTGCAAGGTGATTTATTAACGCAGTGGAGAGTGAATGAGGGGGTCGCATTCCTTCCCTCGCCTCCCCTCGCCTTATCTCCCAGAGGGAGGCGAGTGATGGGAAGCAGAGATGGTGGCCCCTGGGGAGGCAGGGCGGGGGGGGGTACCACACTGGTGATGGGGCTGGGAGCTATAGGTCACACCAAGCTCACCTTGCATTTTAAAGACCTCCTTGCACTTTTAAAGACCTCCCTTGGGTTCGGCTGTGCCTGGAGGTTGATGGTCCCTCTCCACCAGGCATCCCCTGGGGTGGCCAGGGCACCTCACGGGGTGGCCAAAGTCACCCCAGCCCCAATTCCTTGCCCCTGCTGCCTTGTCCTCCTGCCCATGCAGATGGGGAAAGAGGAGACACCAGCATCTCTTGGCTCTGCCTTCTCCAGCTCGGGGCTCCCAATCTTCACCGGAGGGTAATGAGTTACAAGGCAAACTCAAGATGCCTTCAGTGAGACCTGCCCCTTGGCGCGCTGTTCCCCAAGGGGCTCGACCCCCGTGGGTATTTTTAGCCACACTTGGAAGGAAGGCTGTTTGCTTTGCGCTTCTCTCGCCCTGCCCGCTGCTGTTGCCTGCATAATTTCCCATAAGGGCTGACAAAAATACTCCTTAGATGAGTAGGATGGATGCCCCAGTGCAGCGGGTGCCTCTGTCTCTGCTCAGTTCAGGAGTGGGAGGAGGATGCAGGTAACAGCGGGCGTGTGGGCACGGCCACCTTTCTTCCCCCTCGGGGTTATTTGATGGCTCCCTGAGGCAGTCGTGACATTTTCATGGTTTATCTTATCGAGGAATTTGCTGGGAGGATGTTTCTGTCTCTCTATGAGTAAATGTTTAGGAACGCTGTGGTCCCAGGGCCTCGGTGGTGTTGCGCAGCTGGAGCTGGGGGGAAACGCTGGCCCAGAGGCAGGTCCCAGCAAACTGACACCTGCATCATTTTTGGGGCTGTGATGGGTGCCGTCACTCACGCTGGCTCGGCCCCCGTGCATCCTCATCCCAAGCCCCTGCCTTCCCGTCTCCCTGGCTGAATGCCCGTCTATGGGCCAGGTCCCACTTGTCTCTCCCCGAGGGCTGTCTCCGCATGGGACATCAGCGGCTCGGGATGTGGCCAATATCCTCAGTGTGTGTCTCGATGAGGGCCTTTTAACTGTTGTTTGGGCTTTTAGATGAAGAATGGATAAAATCCCAAACATCGATAGGATTTATAGATGCCATCTGCTGCTGACAGTCGCTGAATTTTTCTGCTTGGTGTATGAGTGCTCCCGCCTCCAGCATTTTGGCTGTGCCGGTGTCAAGGTTTCCTTCCTTCCTTCCCCAGCAGCATCCATGGAAGGGGAGATGTACGGATGGGGCATCAGCGGCGGTCCCAAGCGCTTGCTGTGCTGTGCTTTTGTGACCTTTGGAGGTGGATGCTTTCTTGAGCACCCTACAGCAATATTGCCATCGCTGGTGGCAATCCAGCAAGCTTTCGGCAAGCTGCTGAAGTGCCGGTGGGCTCTGGAAAGGTCGTGGGGCTGCGGTGTGTTTGCATCCCGGGGCTGACCCCAGACATCCTTCTTGCTGGTCCCAGGGGGCCATTTCATGGAGTAACCCCCAATGCAATGCTGTGTGTGGGTGCTTCGGGCGCAGATGCTCTGAAGGGACTAGGGACATTTTTAGTGGTGGCCAAAAGCAAGAGGCAATTTGCAGCCATCCTGCCTGAGGGCTGGGGGAAGTCAGGGCCGGACTCGGCAAACAGAAAATGGATAAAAATAGCCCAGTAATGGGCGAATTTGTTAATTAAAGCCCCCGATTGCTCCTTGGGAGCTGTGTCATGGGGATGAAATGAGCTCCATCCCTCCCCAGCTCCAGGGGCACATGGCTGAGCGGGGGGTACCCTGTGGGGTGTCTTTCCCTCCATGGCTCAATCTCTTGGCAGCAGGATCCACTGTTGGCATTAAAGCCCTTTCCGCAGCTGTGCCTAATCTTTTTGGGCTGAAGCCTTCTCACTTGGGACATCTCAGACCCGGGGTCCTCCACCGGTTTGCGGAGACCTTTCCTCGAGATGCGAGCAGGGGGAGGAAGGAAGCCACAGGTCAGAAACTCCCTGCCTGCAGTCCGTCCGTCTGCACGCTGCAAAAACTGCTGCCGGTCCCTGCCCAGACCGTGGTGACCTCTGGGCTGGGATAAGCCACCGGGATGGGTCGTCACCCCTGATGGGGTGCAACAAAATGGGTCTCCTGAGGATGCTTCCGCACTCTGCTCGGCCTGAGGCTCCCTCTGCTGTCCATCTGCCTGTCCGCCTGTCTGTCCGTCTCCGTCTGCCTGGCTCTTGCTGGGGGGGTCTGGCCTTGGACTGTGGAGGTTTGCTGAGCTGGGCTGGGGCAGGGTCCCCATCCCCTCCCAAAATGCTGTGGGGAGAGCAACCCAGAGCTGCCCCTGGCAAGAGGTCAGGACGTGGGTTAGGGTTGCAGCGCATGCTGCAAAACGTGGTGTGTTCATGGCCAGGTTTGCCATCCCTGGCCACCGCCGTGGACTGCTTCCCTGGCATGGGGACACGCGTGGCCGGGTCGCTTGAAACCCGCTTGCTCAGCCCCACTTCAACCCCTGAAGAATAACATCATTATTCTTTAACCACTTGAGGGGATGCTGCAAGTCTGAAACCTGCATGACAGGCTTTTCCCCCCCCCCCTTTTTAAAATTCCTCTTTTTTTTCTCTTTTTGTTCTCTTTTTTCTCTTTTTTTCTCTTCCCCCCCCCCCTTTTTCCCCTCTCTTTTTTCCTTGCTCTTTTTTTTTCACATTTCACTCCTTTTTCTTGCTCTTTCCCCTCTCTCTTTTTTCTCTCTCTTTTCCCCCCCCTCTCTTTTTCCCCCTCTCTTTTCTTTTCTTCTGGGACAGGACTGAGCCCACAGTGAGCAGGGCAGCCTCATCCTCCTTTTCCGGAGGGACCAGGCTGCACCGGCAGATGCCAGACAGTAGTTGGAAGATGCAGCCAGCCTGTTCAGGAGGGAACTGGAACCAGATTGACGGTCCAATTTTGCTTTTAAAGAAGTGCAAGGTCATGATGAGCTTCCGGCAGCATTCCCTGGAGTGTGCAAAGTGCTTTTGGGGAGTCTTTAGCCTACACGAGACTAAAACACGGGGTTTCTCCTGCTCTGCCAGCAAGCCAGCTGCCATGGCTTCTCTTTAGGGAAATATTTCTCCAAAATATTTCACCAGCTGGTACGTTCCCTGTCCCTGCCTGGCCTCTTGGTCAGTGGCAGAGCTGGGCACGCTGGGTTGGGATGCTCTACTGCCACCAGGCCACCCTCCGAGCCCTTATTTTGGAAATCCTGGGTCCCTTATTTTGGGATGCCCCAGCCCTGACTCCTTCCCCAGGAGCCGCTGGCATGGAGGTGTGCAGTGAAACGAAGATCATTGACTTAACGAGGGCTGGCGGCGGCGGCCCCATGCACAGGGGTATCCTGGGGGGTTGCTGCTTTGCTCTGCTCTGCTATCATGAGCTGCCTAATCCCAGCAGAAGGGAGAAATGGGATTTTTTCAGGCTGGGTATTGTGTCTGCACATGCTTGGGGCACCCCAGCATGGTGCCACCACCAAAACCCTCCTGGCTGAGATGAGGCAGCTCATCAGGGCTCGTGATGCTCCCCCCTGGCTCTGGGAGCTGCCTCAGGGATGCTGTGTGGCTTCGGGGGGCTTGGATCACGTCCCCGCTGCAGGCTGGCACCCACCCCACTTATCTCCCCCCCAATTTGGGAGAGAGGCCGTGGGAACGCCGAGCTTTTCCATCTGTCCTCCCCACCGGTGGGAG
>NW_008824414.1:690326-700248 GCF_000699105.1 Pygoscelis adeliae | reverse complement strand
GGCTCCTGCACCCTGCCAGGACGCCACACCCTCGCCCCAGGGGAGCAGAGCCGGGCGCAGCAGGGTCCCGTCCAAACATGCCGGGGCGGGTTGGCAGGCTGGCTCCTTTCATCAGGTTGATGGGAGCACATGAGCTTCAGGGGAGCTGTATGGAAACTCTGACATACAGATAAAAATGCGTCCTGCATTCAATTAGTCGTGGGCTGTTCCACAACATGTGCCCCTAATAGCATCAGTCGTGGGGCAAGCCTATTAGCAACAGCATCCTCGCAATGCCAGCTGCATTTTAAGGGGAAAACTCACCCATTTTGCTTAAAAAGTAGCGTGGGAAACGTTGCATAAAGCAAAATAGACATCTGAGCATTTGTTTCAGTGCTTTTCCTGAATATTTTTAAACTGGAGCGTCAGGAGAGTTGCATCCCTTCCCGCTTCGCATTGTGGGACCACATTACCACAGACTACGGCCTTCCCGGCCAGGCAGCAT
The DNA here is from genome assembly GCF_000699105.1 of Pygoscelis adeliae. Classification (NCBI taxonomy): domain Eukaryota; kingdom Metazoa; phylum Chordata; class Aves; order Sphenisciformes; family Spheniscidae; genus Pygoscelis; species Pygoscelis adeliae. The sequence goes on along the minus strand of NW_008824414.1, from coordinate 699,764 downwards.
CCCAGCTAGGGGGAGCCAAAATTGTCACCTCCCTGTTAATGTCCCTTCTCAGGGACACTTTCTGAGCCATGAAGGTGACTGGCCCTGCGTCACAGCAAGAGCAGCATGGCAGTGTGGTCCATGGGTGTGCTGCATCCTGGCAGGGGACTGGGGACTCAGTGGTCCTCAGGGGGGAGGGCTCATCATCTCCAGAGCTGGGCACCACTGAGGTGGGGAAATGGGCCAGATAAGCGGATTTGGGGTGATTTTTTTTAAGCTGGGATGAAGAGCGACTGAAGTTTCTGGGCTGTGGGAGAGCGCCAGTGCTGCCCAGGGGAGATTTTCATCCCAGGCTTCAGTAAAACTCAAGTACTCAAGTTTACGATTGCTCAGACCTCCTGGCTTCCAGACATCGCTGGCACGTGATGCTTGTGGCGCAGGGGGGATCACAAGTGCACCCCTCGCCGTCCTGGGACAGCACCTGGGGGGTCCTGGCCCTGTAGCCGAGCTGGGAAAGCAGCTCAAAAGCACTTGACTTTTGGGACTTGTTGTGTTTCCGGCCAGTGGAAATCTTGGAAAAGTTTTCTGGGATTTTTTCCCTCCTCATTTGGTTTTGTTCTGAGGTTATAACCTTTCCCCGAGACCTGGAGGGGGGAACTTGTGTGTCTCACAGAAGCTGGGCATCCGTGGGGACCATGTCCATGTGTGACCCTGCCACGTATGGCTCTCGACACCAGTAATTTAAACAGAGCCACCGAGCAGGGAGAGAGGGTTTAGGATTTTCTGGGCAGGAAGGAGTTAAAAAGCTGGCAGCAGCAGCTGGGGAAGGAACAGGGTGCGTCTGAGGGCTGGCTTGGCTCCCAGAGGTTTTGGGAGGCTCAGGTGGGTCCCCAACTGGGCAGCGGGGTCCCCGGGGGGCCGTGCCGGGTGTGGGGAGGCTGGCTCAGGAGAGGAGGGGTTGGCAGCGGGGGGGGGCGGGGGCCCCCCCCCGGGTGGGGGGAGGCTGGCTCAGGGGAGGAGGGTTTGGCAGGGCCGGTGGCGTGGCCACTCCTCCCACTCTGTTCTGGTTTGAAGGGTCGTGTGCTGGAGCCGGGGAGGAGAGAGCGATGTGAGCGCTCCAGGAGTCTGGCCGGGGCAAAAACTCCTGCCTCTTCCCTCCTCTCCCTCCTCTGGCCTCTCTGTTTTGTCCTCTGAAGCAACGACGCTCGTTTTCCCTTCCTAATGGCCCCAGCCCCACCTCACTTGGGGTTTCTGCTCCTCCTGGCTTGCTGCTTCTCCTCCTCCGAAACGCAGCTCCTGGACTGGATTTGGGACAGCGTGAAGACCGTGGGAAGCCCAGTGGCACCCGGCGAGGGAACCGCGGCACCGGAGCCGCTCGCCTCTCCGGCAGCTCCCACCCCCAGCGTGTCCCCGGGGACGTGGGGTGGCCAGGTGGTGGGGGACATCACCACCCCACAGTGCCAGGAGCCGGATCCCAGCACAGCAGCACCTATGATCAAGGGGACCGCAGCTGAAAACACCAAGCAGTGGGACGGGAATGCCACGGGGCTGGTGGAGAGCACAGCGTGGCCAAGCATCGCTCCTCCCCACAGCACGTCACCTGCCCCTGGCCAGGATGCGGCCAGCAGCTCCACCGAGGACGCGCAGCTCCTGGGGAAAGGGACCACCGAGGAGCCACAGCTCCTGGGGACAGGGATCACCGAGGACCCGCAGCTCCTGGGGATGGGGAACACTGAGGACCCGCAGCTCCTGGGGACGGGGACCCCCGCAGCGACGGGGACACAGGTGTCCTTGCAGAGACCGGCGGGTCCCCGGCCAGGTAGTGCCCCTTTTCCTTTCTCACCAGGTGACAGTATCCATGAGCAGGCAGTACTGCCCCGGGACCCCATGGCGCAACCGCCCCGACACCGCCACGGAGCATTGCCTGCCCCACTGAACCTGCGGCATGGCACCGGCCGCCGGGGGCTGGCACTGGCTGGCATGAACGGGAGCCAGAGCCCTCCTTTGCCTAACAGGAGGGTGGCTAACGGTGTGGATTCTCCTCTTGCTGATAACTCCGGTCCTCTTGAGTTTGATTTACTAACCGCCACTACGCGACTCTACGGTAGTAGTGGCATGGGGCTTGCATCCTTCTTACCCGGACTGATGCCGCCAGCCAGCCGTTGCCTGCCCATCCTGACCCGCCTGCCCTTCTGCAGTGTGCTGGGCACTGACCATTTCAGATTACCGAATTACCTCCGCCACAGCAGCGAGGCGGAAATTCGGGCAGCTTTGCATGAGTGGGAGGGGTTGCTTGAATCGCGGTGCCATCGCTACATGGAGTGGTTTCTCTGCTTGCTCCTGCTCCCCGGGTGCGGTCCCTCGGTCCCCATAACCCCCCCGCCATGCCAGGGCTTCTGTGAGGCCGTCAGAGACCAGTGTTGGATGCACTTGGCCAGCGGGCACCTGCCTCTGCCTTGCGATGCTCTCCCCAAGGAGGACGAAGGGTATTCTTGTGTCTTTATTAATGCTTCTGCAGGTAATGTGGCTGGGTGATGTTCATGTGTGTGTGTCTCCCCTCCCCAAACTCCCCCAGGTTTTTAGGCACCAAGGGATGCTTCTGCCTTGTCCCCATGGGGTGCTGCTGAGTCCGAAATCACTTTCCATCCAGCCTTGGCTTCTTCAAACAGGGCCCGCCAGCGGCTTTTGGCTCCCTCCGCAAGGCTGAGCATCACCATCCCCTCCTCAGGCTGTTTCACCCCCAGTGAAACACAGTGGCCAGGTTAAAAGACAACGTCCCAGTGGCCCGGACAAGAGGTGCTCCCCAAGTGCATCATGCTGGCATTCAGGGCTGGTTTGCAGGTGCCGCAGTGCACAGCAGAGGGCTTTAGGGTGTCCATCCCAGGAGCAGGGTGCTTGCAAAGCTGGGAGCTCCCCGTGGGGACAGGGGAAGGACGAGGACCCTGCGACCACCCAACTGCAGCAGCATCTGGGGCCATGGCAGGGGACAGGGGAAGGACTCCGCGACCACCCAACTGCAGCAGCGTCTGGGGCCATGGCAGTGAAGAGGCTTCAAGGTGACCCACGGCTGGGCCCGCACGCTTCCCTCTCCCAGAGTGGCCCTTTGCCTTGGGGTTAATGATTTACCCAATGGCTACTGTTTGATCCCCCCCTGCTTGGCAGGTGGGAGAGGCTGCTTTGCCTCCGGCTTTGTCATTAGGTGGTTGTGACCCTTCTGTATGTCAGCCGGGGACCAAGACGTGCCTCTTTGGCAGGGGGTGAAAGGAAGGGAGTTGTGGGGGGACTGGTGCTTGGAGAAATGCATATTGGGGTGTAAGAGCAAGAACACAGTTTGGAATGAAAGCAGGAGTGGGAGCTCACTGCTCCCCCCTGCCAAGCCCTCTGAATGAGGCTGTGTTCCCGCGCCGGCCCCCCGTGCCCTCCGGTGATGGCCTGGGGCTGCCGACCAGGAGTGCTGCCATCAGAGGGGCAATTTAGCTGGGGGCCAGCTGACAAGGGTCGCACACATGGTCCCCTCGGCATCAAAGCGGCTCTGTTTGCCAGCTGACCCCGGGAAGGGTGCAGCAGGATCATGGGGATGCTCAGGGGGAGGCGCACGCTCCTGGATGGGCAGCATCAGGAATGGGTGGGGGATGTGGGGACTGTGGTGCACCCCATAGAGTGACTTGAGATGCTCCTGTGTGCTGGGGTTCCCCTGTATCCCAGCTGGGATGGGATGCCTGGGGCCACGCTGGCAGCCCCAGCTCAGGCCAGCCAGGAAGGCCATGGCAGAGTGGGGAGGTGGCTTGGAGCATCCCTGGGGCCTTTCCAATGGCAACGGGAGCAAATGGCTGGGTCGCTGCGGCTAGAGGCATCCCTGCAGCCATCCTGTGCCAGCACCCATCCCAAAACCACTGTGTCGTCAGCTGTCTCTTGTCTCTCTGTGCACTGCGGTGGGTGCTGCCGGTTTGCCACAGGGAGGAGGGGGTGCGATATTTGGGCTCTGGGAGCCCTTTGGAAAAAGCAAGCATGGCCTGAAAGATTTTCGGTTGAGAAGGGGCACTTGGCTTTTGCAGGGGAGCAGCCATTTGAAGGGGTGTGCCCTTACTCCCCCATTCCCCAGGCCCCATCCTGCCTCACAGCCCTGGCCTCTGCCTGCTTTGCACGTTGCGCAGGGGAAAGACATGTCCCTGTTTGCTGTGGGAAACACCGGCACCCAGCTCCTACCCCGGGCTCAGGGGCGAGTGGCACGTTTGGAGAGGAGGAAGGATCCCAGAGCCAGCTGAAACACCAAGGGGAGTGTGGTTGAAAATTGCATTGCTAACAAAAGCCTCTTTCAGCCTGTCCCCCGTCATCCCTGGCCCTGGGGGCAGATGATGGCTTGTCTGGCTGCAGAAATTGCAGTGCCGGCTCCTACAGCCATGTGGACCCCCAGGAGGAAGCTCTGGTTTCCTCTTCCCTTAAAGCTGCTGTGAATTTGGCTTCCTCCAGCCCGAGATAAGCTCCATCCCTGCATCCTGGTGTTTGCAGTCAGCTTGGCTGCAGCCGCCTGCTGCAGAGTGGCTGGCATGGCTGGGGACTATGCGGCTGGGGATGGGACAGTGGGAGCAAACTTGTGGGGTGCCTGAGCATGGGATGTCTCAAGGGTGGGTGCCAGGGTGGGGCTCACTGCAGACCCAGGGGGAGCCCCACTCGCTTGCCCCATCATTTTTGTTGTAGGGCTGCGCATATTTGGGCGCAAAAGGATGCTGGGCTTGAAAGGATGCTGGGCTCCAGCATACAGAGGTCCCTATGGCCAGCGAGGCAGAGGGGCTGCGCTGAGCCTTTCCCCTCCGAGTGGGCTGGGGATGCCCCATGGGGAAGCCCAATCCTGGTGCAGGACAGATGAGGGGGTTAGGACTGGTGCAAGACCAGGAGGGAGGTTTCCTCCCAGCCAGGTGCTCAGTTTTGGGGTGCCAAGCTTGGGAGGGACTGGGGGCTTGGGGGAGCAGGGTAGGCACAGAGTAGTTTCAGAGCAGCAGGCTCAGGAGAGGATCAGTGCGCCTGGGGTCTGCAAGAGAGAAAACTTGCCCCCACCTCTAATTGGTGGCATTTCTAACGTCCCTGCCACGTGGGTCCCTGTCACGGGGCTGGCGCTAGCATTGGGGCTCGGCTGCAGGGGGAGGCTGGGGCTGCTCCATGTGTGCAGGTACCCCCAGGCTTTGGAAGAGGCACCCAGGTTTTCACCTCCTCCTACCATCTCGAGAAACGTGTTTTCCTTCCAGGCTGGGCAAGGCTGGGCTGATTTCTTCTTTCTTTTTTTTTCTTCTCTTCTTTTTATTTTTTTTAAGCGCTCTGGAGGACAATGCCTGGCTCCAGAGCAGGGTGGAGGTTCCTGGCTGGTCCTCCAGAGCTCAACACACCTCTGATAACCCCCCATTACTCATGTGAAACACCAGGGATGGAGTTGGGGATATTGAATTGTCTCAGCTCCTGCTCCTGATTCAGGATGGGGCTGAAATCGGCACCAAGAGTCCGTTCATAGTGCAGAGCCCTTGGCCGTTTTGGAGCTGGGGTAGTTTGGTTTCCTCGCTCCCGGGAAACACAGAGTTAAAAAGCACCCGACGTGCTCAATCCCATCGAGTTGGCACCCACCCGAGCAGTTGACATAGGAGAGGAGGAATCCAGCGCCCGGTGTGTGGGCGATGAGGATGTGCCTGCTGCCAAAACAACGGGAGCTGGCGTACAGAGGGCCGGCTCACCCCGGCCAGATGTTCAGCTGCGTCGGGTAGGAGAGACCGTCCCGAGCAGAACTTCCCCAAGTGCCTTGAGAAAAAGGAGTCGGGAAAGGAGGCGAGCTCCAAATTGAGATCATCTGGGAAGCTGACAGAGCCCACCGGCTCGAGCCCCATTCCCAGGATGTTGCAAGGGGATGGCTCTGATTTGTTTCCAGCTGGGGTGACCCCATGAGCTTGTCCTGGGATGACGTGGGGGGTCATCATGACCCTGGAGCGGGTACGGATGCAACACACTTCCTTGCGGCTCCGTGGTTGTTCAGCATCCCGGTGCTCCGGCAGCATCCCCCGCTGCCTGCACAGGCATGTTGCTACCACGGGCAAGATCCCTTTGGTTTTATCCCATCTCAGGGATGTCCTGGCCATGGTTGGAGGGCCAGCAGCAGGGAATGGGTGGCATTTTGGGAGCCACATCCCAACTGTGTGGTGGGAGCAGCTCAAGGAGCATTGCTGCCTTGGCCAACCTGCAATCTGAAGGAAAATCCCGGGCCCTGGGGAGAGTGAGCAGAGGGAGCCACTGAAGAGGGGTGTTTGAGGGAGGCATAGCCGGTGCTGTCCCCCCAAGGCACCTTGATGAGGGTGACCACCCTTGCCAGGCCAGTTGTGACCATCCCCTTTCCTTTCCTCTTGCAGAGAACCTGAGCGCTGAGGTCAGCCTCCTGGAGCTTATTGGAGACCCCCCGCCGGAGGAGATCCTCAAAATTTATGGCCCCGACAACAACCCCGGCTATGTCTTCGGCCCCAATGCCAACACGGGCCAGGTGGCCCGGTACCACCTGCCGAGCCCTTTCTACCGGGACTTTTCCCTTCTGTTCCACATCCAGCCCACCACCCCCCGGGCCGGTGTGCTCTTTGCCGTCACAGACTCCTCACAGAGTATCATCTATGTGGGCGTCAAGCTCTCAGAGCTGCGGGTGGGCAAGCAGCAGATCATCTTCTACTACACAGAGCCAGGCTCAACAAGCTCATATGCAGCAGCCACCTTCACTGTGCCCACCTTGCTCAACCAGTGGACGCGCTTCGCCATCAGCGTGGAGGAGGATGAAGTCGTTCTCTACCTGGACTGTGAGGAGCATGAGCGGGTCCGCTTTGAGCGCTCCCCGGATGAGATGGAACTGGAAGATGGCTCTGGGCTCTTTGTTGCTCAGGCTGGAGGAGCTGACCCAGATAAATACCAGGTAAGGCCTTGGGTCACTCCAAGGAGCATCTCCAAGGAGAAGCCTGGGTGAGGCTGGAGGGACGTGACACCAGCCTGTGCCTGTTGAACCAATCTCTTTGCCCAGAAGACAAACCAGCACCCACACTCCGCGTGCATCCCTGGGGAAGGGGTTGCTTGAGATGGCAGAGAAAGGTGGCTTGAGATGCCACCAACTTTGTTGTCTTGGGTCTCACCAAGGCAAAGCTCTCAAGGTGGGCTGGCAGGAGGAGATGGGGTTGTGCTACAGCAGCCACCATTGCCCATACCTCTTCCAGCAAACGCTGAGCCTCTTCGAGTCTCCCCTTTGCTAAAAATACCCAACTCCTTTGGTGGAGGAGCTGGTTTGGCTGATAAAATGTCTCTCTTAGCTGGAAAAAACGCTTGGGCCAGAGCATATCTTTGTTGGCTGACGTAGGGCGGTATCTGCAGGAAGACTTTGGAGAGCAAGGAGTGGAGGTGATAGCTCAGCCCGTGATTTCAGCATGACATGTTCTAGATAAGGTTTATGGAAAGTGTGGGGAAGATGCCCAGCTGACGTGAAAATCCCCTGCGGTACTTGAGGAGAGTAAAGTTCAGGATTGCACCGCTGGATTTCTCCTGGGTTGAGCGCGGTTTGCCCAGCAACAGAGGCTCTGCCGAGTGCAGCGATGCTTTTCCCGGGGAGCTTTGCAAAACACATTTCTGAGCTTAAACATCATCTTGACTAATGAGTAGCACTGCTGCAGTCCCAGTTAAACTGCTTCGGGCAGGGAAAGCTCCCCCGGGAAGGGTTAATGATTGATGGGCTGGGGACCAGTTTGTGCTGGGATTTGAGTTGGTCCCCTGAGGTCTCAAGAGCAACTTTCTTTTCTTGAAGAACAATTTTTTGCTCTTGAACCTGCCGGAAGGGCCAGTTCATGGCCATGGAGGAACTCCTCTCCCCAGCTGGAGAGGGTTTGGCACCAGTTGGAAGGCAAAGCAACAGCCCAAAGTGGAGCGAAGCACTCCTGCCTTTCTAGCAGATGACGTTCCCGAGCTTGCCAAACACCCGATCCCACTGCCCACCCCCGGTTTTCCCATGGGGAATAGCCGCCATCGAGGGATGCAGGCTGACTGCCTCGGCCGGCCGAGGTGGGAGCGGGGAGCACGGGCTTGGATGTCTCCTTGGCATCTGACTGCCTCGTGGTGTTTCCATTGCCGATCAGCCCTGACTCGCGTTATCTGGAACTAACAGGGCGTCAAGCTGATTAAAACCTGGCCCTTGGTCAAGCCACGAGACAAGCTGCTCATGGGCAGCTGGAGGGCTGCTGGTGAGGTCTCAGCTGGCATCTGTGCTTCTTCACGAGTTGCCTTTGTGTCAACGGGATGAAACTTGGAGGGGTGAAATCTGCAGGTAACGCAGAAGCCCCTGGGACAGCAGATATCAAGGGGGTTACTGTAAATGGGGTCTCAGCCAGGGTCTGGCAGGAGGGTTTGATCATAGCTGGATGTACAGTAAGACCTATGGTGCTGCTGCCCCCTTTATTGGGCAAATGGGCTGCAAAGGGCCCTTATAACCATCCCTCACGGGGATGCCTCGATTCAGGGCTGGAACTGGATTATTTCCAATGCCTCTGGCAAGCCCCAGGATCAGGCTGGAGTGTTGCATTTATCAAAGCTTGGGCTTGATGCTGGTGCTCAGCAGGGAGGAGATGGATGGATTAGAGCCGGCTGTCGCCAGGGCGAGCAGCTGGAGGAGGTCACAACCCACCTAGGGGGCATTTGCTTGTGGGAGGGATTTTTATATATATTCTTTATTATATACATTAAAAATATAATATATTTATTATATATTACATTTATCATATATCTGTAATATAATATATTTATAATATATTCATAGTATAATATCATAGCCAGCCTGGCTGAACTGCAACTGCCCCTGATTCTTGTTTTCTTAAACCCATTGTGTTTCCTGAGCGCGGCTCCTTCCCGGATGTGTTGTGCTGTGCTTTCAAGCGAACCCAAATATTATTTTAGGTGTCTTGCCCAGAGAAGAGACACCGAGCGGGAGGTATCTGCCCTCTCCGAGCTTGCTTCCCAGCATGGTCCCCAGCACCTCCCCACTGGGATCAGAGGGACGGGCAGTATCCCATCCCAGCAGCATCCTATCTCAGCAGCAAGGACCTGGGCTGGGCTGTGAGGTGCACTGGGTGACCCCCCTTACCATGGGAGGCGTAAGGTTCAGGCTGGTACCCACACACCCTCCCCAGCTGAGACGGGGCTGCTGCCCTCCCAGGCAGCGCAGGTAACTTGGCTACAGGGCTTTGTCTGGAGGCAGCATCCTTAGGAAGGAATTTGTGGAGGTTTCTTGTATAAACAAATGGCTTGGATGGGCACAGTGCTTGCAAAACCCAAATAAATAGTAAGGAAGTGCAGATTAGCCTAAGAAATACAAAACTGGGGCTGCAATGGACTGGAACCTGCCAGTGGCCCTTGCTTGGGGCAGAGAGTCCATCTGTGGCTGGGGAGCCTTCTGGAGAGGGGGAA
>NW_008824414.1:685183-690297 GCF_000699105.1 Pygoscelis adeliae | reverse complement strand
AAGCGTTGCTGTCCAGCGGGCCAGATCCTGGCCGCCCCCTCCGCTTGGCCAGCCTGGTGCCAGTCCTGGCACAGGGCTTTTCCCCATGGCTTGCCAAGCCATGCCAGTGGCACTGGAGACCGGGGCTGCAAGGGTGAAACCTCGCTGTGCCAGGACATGGATGCTCAGGTGGAGGGCTCTCTCCACGCCAGGTGAAAGAGCCTGATGTATGCGGGGCACTCGGAGATGTGGTGACTGGGTGGCACGGCAGGTCACATCATGCTGTAGGGTGGCTTATGGCTCATGTCCATCCGTGGTGCATGTCCATCCGTGGCAGCCCTCGGTGTGGTTTCCTTCCAGGGGGTGATTGCCGACTTGAAGCTGCAAGGGGACCCGCGGGCGGCTGAGCGCCAGTGTGAGGAAGAAGAGGACGACACTGAGGTGAGCACTGGCAGCCCAGCCAGGGCAGGCTGGGGGGCTGCCGCCCTGTGCTCCCAGCTGAACCCTCGCCCCTTCTCCCTGGGCAAACGCAGGTCTCTGGTGATTTTGGCAGCGGGGCAGAAGGTGGACGCCAAGCCTCGGGGAAAGACAGAGTGAGTTGGTGCCTGTGGGTGTTACACTCAGTGGCAGGATCCCAAGATTTTAGGGACGAGGAGGGCTGGGTGCCCTCCATGGTCAAGGTCCCGGGATGCCTGATGGGGTCCCGGCGCCTGTCCCTTTTGAGAGGGCACCAGGAGGTGAACGGTGCTGCATTGTCCCCTTATTGGCACAGGGTGTCCCAGGGCTGGTGGATGCCGTCCCTGTCACCTCTCCCCCTGTGGCAGCGGGCAGTGGGCCAAGGAGCGGTGGAGGCTCCCCACAGCAAGCTGAGAGGACCAGAGCAGAGGGGACACTGCGGGTCTCTGCGGGAGGTAATGCCGACAGCAGCATCCCCTTCCCCACCATGCTGGCCAGCCCCGGGGCACACTGGTGGGGACATGGTGGGGTGGCCGTCCCCAAGCACGACCGAGTTCCTTTTCCCTTCCTGCAGGCACTGGCCCCAAAGGTGAAAAGGGGGAGAAGGGCGAGCGTGGCCTGAAGGGGGACTCTGGGACCGGCAGCATCATGGGGACGGGCAGTGTCAAGGGTGAAAAGGTGGGTGAGAGAGGGGATCCCAGGGGCTCGAGGATGCCACTGACATGTCCATGTTTGACACCTGCTCCTCTTTGTTTCTATCCTGCAGGGGGAGAAAGGAGAACTGGGTGTTAAGGTGAGCATCGCAGGGGGAGCCAGGGCAAAGCCATGCCGGCCTGGGCTGCCACCCCTGGGGTCGTGCCACCCATCCTCTTTTCCCTCCGCTCCCCAGGGCAGCGCTGGATTTGGCTACCCTGGCTCCAAGGGCCAGAAAGGGGAGCCGGGTGACCCCGGCACCCCCGGGACCCTCTCGCGGCACACTAACGGCTTGATGGTGGAGCAGGTCACCGGTCCTCCAGGGCCGCCGGGGTGCCTGCTTGCCTGCCTGCCTGCACACAGACCTCTCCCCTCTCTGCCATCCCTAGGGCGATCCCGGCGAGGATGGCAAACCCGTAAGTGGGGTGGGGGGGGTTGGCGGGGCAATGGGTGCTGGCCACTCCCCTTGTCTTGCTGCCCACTGACCCCCCACTGCTCCCCTTCACAGGGCGATATGGGACCGCAGGGGTTCCCTGGGATGCCAGGGGAGCCTGGTCTGAAGGGGGAGAAGGTGAGTGCCAGTGCTGGTGTGGGGAGATGGCACATGCCGCTGCCCTCCCTTCCTCTCACCAGCAGCTGGGCTATGCTCGCAAACCGCACTCTCTCCTCTGTGCCAGGGTGACCCAGGCATGGGGCCAAGGGGACCGCCTGGACCACCCGGTCCCCCAGGACTGCCAGGACCCTCCTCCAAGCACGACAAGCTGGTGGGTGCCCCCTGGGACATGGAATTGGGGGCGCATAGAGGAGCGAGATGCTGCCATCAGCCCCTGGGCAGCATCGCCGCGCCACCGAGCACCCCAACCCTGGCCGTCAGTGCCTGACATCACCCTTCTGCTTCTCCCCAGACCTTCATCGACATGGAGGGCTCTGGCTTTGGCGGCGACCTGGAGAGCCTGCGGGTGAGTGTGGGTCACCTTCTGCTGGCAGGCTGTGGGGGGACACACTCAGCCATCCTCCCCTCCTTCTCTTGTAGGGTCCACGAGGGCCACCTGGTCCCCCAGGGCCACCCGGCGTGCCTGGTTTGCCAGGGGAGCCAGGACGGTTTGGGATGAACCTCACGGACCTGCTGGGACCACCAGGGCTGCCAGGCAGGGATGGGACCCCCGGGCCCCCGGGGCCAGCGGTAGGTGCATGGGGCGGCCAAGGGGACCCATCCCAGGGCCCCCCTGCAGCCATGGGGCCATAACTGCCCCTTGTGGCAGTGGGGGGCTCTGTGCCCACCAGCCCCACGGGGTTTTCCTGCGCTGGAGCCAGCTCCTGGGCATCTTGCAGGGTCCTCAGGGTCCTCCTGGAAGAGACGGGGCGGCTGGGCAGATGGGACCCAAAGGAGAGCAGGTGAGTGTCCCATGTCCCCTGGAAGCATGTCACAATTCCCCTGTGGGGCAGTTGGCACCCCAGGCAGGGCCACAGCAGCTGCCGCTCGGTCCGCTGGCACATCTTGGGGAGGTCCCAGCTCCCTCCATCTCTGGACTGGAGAGCAGCAACCTGCTCCTGGAGCAAGGCAGCTTCTTCACACTCTCTTCTTCCTTCTCCTCCCCAGGGCGATGTGGGTGACCTCGGCCTCCCTGGTGCACCGGGACCCAAGGTACTGTGCCTGGGGCAGGTTTCTTGGCAGGGGGTCCCACATGCATTGCAGACTGGAGGCAGGGATGCTGCTTTGGGGGCCACCTCATGCCGGAGTGGGGAGGGGGATGCTGGTATTTGGGTTCCTCCTGGAGCAGAGTAGGGCCACGGCTCAAGGGTGTGTGGAGCCACCAATCACCCCCGGAATGCTCGCCAGGCTCCTACCACCCTCACTTGGCTTTGGTCCAGGCACTGCTGCCTTGAGAAGTGGGCAGGCAAGCCAAACAGTGTTTCAAGGCACAGAAGAGGGTTTGCTTGGGGGGGTTTGGGTGCCAACACCCCATCTTCTGCGCATCGCTCTCCTGCCTGCCTGCATGAGCTTCTTTCCACCCCGCGTCCCCGAGGGTGGAGGTAAAGGCTTGCTGGGACGCACACGATCGCCCCCCCCCTCCCTGGGGGTCCAGGATGCCCTTGGGATGACCCATCCACCACAGCCTGAGCTGGGGGCAAGACCCTCAAGAGTTAAGGTTTCTTAATGCTGCCGACATCGAGAGGGCAGATGGGGTGGCAGTGGGCATAAGGACTGATCCTGCTGCTCCAAGACCCATGGCAAAGATCAAGGGTGCCTGTGAGTATCCCCCCTCAGTGCTTGAGCTCTGCCAGTGCATTGGAGCCAGCAGTGCATGCAAAAAATATCACATTTATGATTTTAGACGAGCCTCTGGTGGCCATCGTGCACATCGCACGGGGAGCCAGGGCCATGCGAGGACAGCCAGGACGAGGGATGCCATTGCTGGGCGATGTCCCGTCCTGCAAAGACCCTCTGCCCCGGAGACAGGGGAGCATCTGTGCCCTGTCCCAAGGGGTGGTCTGGGGATGCGGGAGGGGATGCACTGCCTCCCACTTGCAGCCTCCAGACATGGACTGTTGCCACCTGTCCCATCTGTCCCCTTTTTTTTCTTGTCCCCTTTGCAGGGCAGCAAGGGAGAAACGGGACCAGCAGGAGCCCCGGGAGAAATGGGGTTAGCTGGCCTTCCCGGGCCCATTGGACCCCGAGGACAGCCGGGGCCCCCCGGTCCCCCGGGACCACCAGGGCCAGTCTATGAGGCTGGATTTGTAAGTGATCACCCCTGTGATGGGAGGGTGGGATGAGCTGGAGCAGGGGGCAGATCTGGCTCAGCCCCTTCTCCCCCTGCCTAGGGCGACATGGAGGGCTCGGGGCTGCCGTTCGCTGCCAGCTCCCCCGGACCACCCGGACCTGAAGGACCACAGGTAGCTCCATTCTTGCCCCTTCCCTCCTTCCATCCTGGGCTCCCCGGGGCATTCCCCACCATCGTGTTCCCTGCCATCACCCCACGCTCATGGTCCCCTTCTTGTTGCTTGCAGGGGGTGCCGGGACTGCCAGGGGTGAAGGTGAGGAACCCTTCAAACACCTTCCTTGCCCTTCAAACACCTTCCTTGCCCTTTGCCAGAGGCAGCTGCAGGAGCCTGGCTCCACCCATGCAGGATGCCCACAGGCAGCCTGTGGGGATGCTCCTGCTGTCACACCTCTTTCATTGCAGGGGGAGGTCGGCAGCCCTGGGCAGCCCGGCTTGCCAGGACCGAAGGTAGGAGTGCCAGGAGGTCAGGGCGGGCTGTGTGTGAGCCTGTGGGGTTGGGGTGCTGAGGAGGACCCCTGTGCTCCCCAACCTGGGGCTATTGGGAGGATGCTCTATACTGCATCTTGCCCTTTCCCACGTCTTGTTGCAGGGAGATGCTGGCGTGCCCGGCGTGGATGGCCGCCCTGGACTGGAGGGCTTCCCTGGACCGCAGGTAGGAGCATCAGCTCCCCCTTTCCAGAAGCCGCCCCTTGCTCCAGGCAGGGTACCCTTGCACACTGCAGGGCCACTTGCAGCAGCCCCATCCCCAGCAGCCAAAATTCAACCCCAGCAACCAAAATCTGCCCCCAGCAGCCAAAATCCACCCCCCCTTGCCTTCAGCTGTTCCCCTGCTCTGGGTCCGTGCTCACTGTGTGCCAGGGGTGCCCATGCTGCTTGGGACCTCATACTCATCAGCTTGCCACCCTGCCATCACCTCCACCCAAAAGCATCCCACCCTGGCTTGCTGCCTGGACCTTGCAGGTGGTGGGGGTTGGCCTGAAAGGTTTTGCTGAGCCACAGGCAGGAGGGGGGTCTCTGCCTGTGAGCCAGGGTCCAGCTGCCTGTGGCGCCAAGCAGGAAGCTCACCCCTGCCTGCTTCTCCTTCCAGGGACCCAAAGGTGACAGAGGCAGCCCCGGTGAGAAGGTAGGTGCCACCGGGCTCGGGACGGGGACTGGCCAGCGGTGGCCCTGGGGCTGACGGCTTGTGTGTTTCCGGGGGGGGGG
>NW_008824414.1:681843-685165 GCF_000699105.1 Pygoscelis adeliae | reverse complement strand
GGCTGGCGGCTTGTGTCTGCCAGGGTGAGCGAGGCCAAGATGGTGTGGGGCTGCCCGGCCCTCCCGGTCCACCTGGTCCCCCTGGACAGGTCATCGCTGTCTCAAGTGAAGATGTAAGTGATGGGTCCTGGCTTCATCGCAGCTTGGGAGAGCTAAAACCAGGGCGGGGGGGTGTCTGCCCAGCACCCATCATGCAGGGGGACCAAGTGAGACTTCTCCAGGAGCTCTGACCTCTTCAGAGCAAAGCTCAGGGTGAAAAAACCTTGTTTTGTCTCTTTTTACAGAAGTCTTTGGCAGCTTTGCCCGGTCCAGAGGTAGGTGCCCCCTGCCACCCGCACCCCTCCAGCAGTGCCAGGAGGGCACCCAGTTTCTTGGAAAGAGGGGGTTTGCTCATACAGGCATCTCTGCTTTTCTCTGCAGGGCAGACCGGGTCACGCCGGCTTCCCGGTGAGTTCATGGCAGGCCTGAGGACTGCAGGGGTGGCACTGGTGCCTGCAGTGGGGCATGGGGCAGTGCCTGGGCACCAGAGGGGGAGTCAGAGTGAAAGCTCTGGACATGCTTTGGTGAAACGCCTGGTTGCTGGTCCTGCTGCAGTGATGCCAGGGTGGTCATCGGGATCTGCCTTTGGTGGGTTGGGGCTGACGCGGGCTCTGTGCTCCTCCCTGCAGGGCCCAGTGGGACCGAAAGGAGACCGGGGGTTGTCTGGTCCCCAGGGCTCCCCAGGGTTGAAGGTAACTGCTCTGGGCCAGCTCCACCCTGTGGGGTGGTCACGCTCCTGGTCCCCCATCCTGCCTGGCCACCAGGTCACAGTGGTGATGCCAGCCCCACCGTGGGAGGGAGCCTGCTCCCTCCATCTCCCCTTGCGCCTCCTCCTCTCTTGCAGGGGGAGAAGGGGGAGCCTGGCGTCATCATCAGCCCCGATGGGACTGTGGTCACTGCAAAGGTGAAAGGAGAAAAGGTGGGTGTGCCGCAGGAACAGGGGGCACGTCCCCGTGCGACAGGTGCCGGGTGGTCCTGGTGGTGATGCCCTTTCCCTGTCCACTGTCTGCAGGGGGATCCAGGGGTTCGGGGACCGATGGGACCTTTGGTAAGTCGCCATCGCTGTCCTCCTCTTATCCTACAGGGAGGGACGAGGCTGATCCAGGGCAGAGGGGGGTGGGGGGTGCCCCCACTCTGAGCACCGCCATCCTCATCTTCTCTCCCCTCCAGGGTCCCCAGGGACGAGCAGGGATGAAGGGAGAGATCGGCTTTCCAGGCAGACCCGTAAGACCCGCTCCTGGTTTGTTTGTCCCCTTGGCCATTGCCTCCTCCACCACATCACCCCCACCCCATCTGCACATCTTGCACCCACTGAACCCCAAACCCCATCGTGTCCCTGAGGTGCCGAGGTGTGGGGTGGTGCCAGCGGTGATGCCAGGCTGTCACCCCGGAGTTGGTTGGGGAACGGGGACAAGGCTCATCTGTGCTGCTCATCCACAGGGACGTCCCGGCATGAATGGGCTGAAGGGCGAGAAGGGTGACCCCGCGGATGTCAGTAGTGTGCTGGGCTTGCGGGTGAGCACTGCTGCAGTCCCCTCGGGCTGCTGGCCCAGCAGATGGGGACACACACCCCGAGGGTCTCCCTGGGGACCTGAGTCCCTTTGGCAAAGGGCCCATGCCTCCCTCTTTCAGAGACTGGTTGCCCCTCTGGGGCAGGGCACGGCCCCAGTGTCCCCCTCCACGGGGACTGTCCACTTTGCAGGACCCTGACACATCTTCTCTCCCCCCACAGGGTCCCCCAGGACCCCCGGGTCCCCCAGGCCCCCCTGGGCTGCCTGGCAGCATAGTATATGACAGCAGCAATGTGAGTAACAACACAGTCACTGTGATGGGGGAAGCTGAGGGCTGGTGACCACGTCCTCCCAGTGACCCCCTGCTTGGCTGGAGGGGATGGAGGACACTCTGGTGACATCCCAGCCCGGGCTGGCATGTGGGGCTGCCATCAGCATCACATCGAGGTGGGAGTCCCCAAGGATGCTGCTGTCTCTGCAGCTGCTTCCTTTGCATCCCCACAGGCCTTCAGCGACACCAGCCATCCCGCGCTGCCAGCCTTCCCTGGTAAGGGGGTGTCCCTCTCCCGGCCTCCTTGGGGCAGTTCGGGGACCCCCAACAAGGCCAGTGGGGGGAATGGGACCCCATCCATTAGACCTGGGGCTGGGATGCTGCAGCACTGAGATGGTATCTCTCTGCTGCTCCCCACAGGTTTCCACCAGTTTCCAGGACAAAAGGGAGAGAAAGGCGATGCCGGAGCCCCGGGACCCCCAGGTGGGCGACCTATCCCCACAAGCAGAGGCGGGCAGGGGGTGGCTCATGCTTACCCCAGCTCTCCTCTCCCCTCCTCTCCCTCTCCACAGGCCACTTCCCCTACGACCTGAGTCACTTTGGTGCCAACCTGCGGGTAAGCCCTTTGCCTGCCGCCGGCGGCTCACGAGAGAAAGGCGATGCCGGAGCCCCGGGACCCCCAGGTGGGCGACCTATCCCCACAAGCAGAGGCGGGCAGGGGGTGGCTCATGCTTACCCCAGCTCTCCTCTCCCCTCCTCTCCCTCTCCACAGGCCACTTCCCCTACGACCTGAGTCACTTTGGTGCCAACCTGCGGGTAAGCCCTTTGCCTGCCGCCGGCGGCTCACGGGGCGGCACCCGGCACAATTTGGCGTACTGGGATTCGCCCTGGCTGCTCACCCTAAGACCGTGCCATCCCACAGGGTGACAAGGGGGAGGCAGGTCCCAAGGGCGAGAAGGGCGAGCCGGGCAGCACCCCGCTCTACGGTCCCAGCGTCTCCGGGCTGCCAGGGCCTCCGGGGCCTCAGGGCTACCCCGGGCTGCCAGTGAGTACCCCACGGCGCGGGGGACGAGGAGGGCATGGGGAGGGCGGCATCCCCAGATGCTTTGCTCCAGGGATGCTCTCTCACACTGCCTAGGGTCCCAAGGGGGACAGTATTGTCGGGCCACCAGGGCCTCCCGGACCTCAGGGCCCCCCCGGTATTGGATACGAGGGGCAGCAGGGTCCCCCTGGCCCTCCTGGCCCCCCTGGTCCACCCTCCTTCCCAGGGCCCCACAGACAAGGTGAGTACCTGTGCCACTGCATCCCTCCCTGCACATGCCGCATTGCTCTCTACACCCCCTGCATTCCTCCCCGTGCCCTGTGCTGTAGCCCTCTCCATCTCACCCTTCTTCCTCTCAGCTATCAGCATCCCTGGCCCTCCCGGACCACCAGGACCCCCCGGGCCACCAGGCACCAGCACAACGTCCTTGGGGGTGAGCTGGGGCTTTGGGCGGGGGGG
>NW_008824414.1:681371-681776 GCF_000699105.1 Pygoscelis adeliae | reverse complement strand
CACAGCCGCCCGCCCTCCCGACCTACCAGGCGATGCTGAGCTCCATGCACGAGCTGCCCGAGGGTGGCCTCGTCTTCCTGACCGACCGGCAAGAACTCTATGTCCGCCTGCGTGGGGGCTTCCGCCGGGTGCTGGTGAGTGTGGGGGGGTGAAGGCGGCACCCCATCTTGAGTTGCACTGCCTGGCTCTGAGGGGCTGCAGGCAACATCACCCTGGGGTTTCAGTGGCATCTTTTGGGGGTACTCGGGTGTCCCCCCCACCCTTGCACAAGGATGAGGAGAGGGGGGTGGCTGGGATCTGATGTGCCATGTACTTGCAGCTGGAGGAGCACACCCTGATCTCTAGCTCGGCTCTGGTGAGTTCCCTGTCCCCCATCCCCATGTCCGTCCATCCATCCCCATCCAC
>NW_008824414.1:676736-680703 GCF_000699105.1 Pygoscelis adeliae | reverse complement strand
CCTCAGTCCCTGTTGTCCCCTCTTGGCAGCTTCACCTGGTGGCCCTGAACGCCCCACTGAGCGGTGGCATGCGCGGCATCCGAGGCGCTGACTTCCATTGCTTCCAGCAAGCCCGGCAGGTCGGGCTGGCCGGCACCTTCCGTGCCTTCCTCTCCTCCCGCCTGCAGGACCTCTACAGCATCGTGCGCAGGGCCGACCGCGCCGCTGTGCCCATTGTCAACCTCCGGGTATGTGTGTCCCCTTCTTGACACCCCGCAAGCTCTGAGGGATGCAGAGCAGCCCAAAGCCACCATCCATCTGCACAGCAGTGATCGCAGAGCATCCCCTCCCCAGGGGCTGCCGGGGCTCAGAACTCCTGTGATGCTCTCAGGGTGCAGGCAGGGCTGACCACCCCCCCCCTTTTTCCACCCCCGCACCAGGACGAAGTGCTCTTCAGTAACTGGGAAGCCCTTTTTACGGGCAGCGGGGCCCCACTGCGAGCCGGCGCCCGCATCCTCTCCTTCGATGGCCGGGATGTCCTGCGGGATGCGGGATGGTGAGTGCAGGATCGAGTGATGGGGAAGGAGGGGAGATGGGGGTCTGGACCGCAGTGGGTGCAGCAGCAGCCCCCCACCTTTCTCCTTTCTAGGCCGCAGAAGAGCATCTGGCACGGCTCGGATGCCAAGGGCCGGCGCTTGCCCGAGAGCTACTGCCCCCCCCCCTTTCTCCTTTCTAGGCCGCAGAAGAGCATCTGGCACGGCTCAGATGCCAAGGGCCGGCGCTTGCCCGAGAGCTACTGTGAGACATGGCGGACAGAGGAGCGGGCCGCCACCGGCCAGGCTTCCTCGCTGGGCTCTGGCAAGCTGCTGGAGCAAGCAGCCAGCAGCTGCCAGCATGCCTTCGTCGTCCTCTGCATCGAGAACAGCTTCATGACTGCTGCCAAAAAGTGACACACCCCCCGTCCCCGTCCCCTGGGTACCTGACATCTCCCCGGGGAGGGTCGGACCAGCCTGCACCCCGGCACCCCCGTGGTCCTCAGGCCCACCATCTCCTGCCCTCGCCCCACAGGGTTTTCTTCTCCCGCAGACCTGAAGCCAAAGAGTATCATCGCCATTGCCCCTGCCTTGGGTCGGCAGGGGCTCGCATCCCACCTGGGGCAGGGCAGACATGGGCTGGCTGCCTTCCTCCTCCTCCTCTCGCTCCACTTCTCTTCTAACCCCTAATATTTAACCACGTCAGCTTGCATCCACCACCCGCTTGGATGCTCTTTTTGGGGTGGCTGGGCGGGAGGATGCTTGGCAGGAAGATTTTGGCGCTGCCATGAGGTGTGCCCTCCTGGAAGGCCTTGGGGTGGTGTCTCTGACCTCCGCCCCAGCCCCACACTGTCCTTGCCAGGAGCTTGGGGCCAGACCCAAATCCCTGCTGCTGGGGCCACAGGGTCTTCTGCAGCCGAAACTCCGGCATACCTCCCAAGCAAGGGACCGTCCCAAGGCGGTGCCGGGGCTCCCCACAGATGGTCTCCGTCCTCCCCAGGTAAGGACCATCCCACCCAGCCGCCCCCATCATCATCCTCGCCTCCAGCCCCCACCTCATGAGCCCCGGGGGGGGTCTGGTCCCCCCATCCCCGCTGTGCCCCCCACGCCAGGTACAGCCACACCCAGGCCAGTGCAGGGACCGGGGCGATGGAGTGGCCCCGATGTGGGGCCAGGTGTGCCCTTGGCATGTGTTTATGAGTGTGTGCGTGTTGAACATGCTTGGTACCGAGGGCAGGCACCGCCACCACCACCCCTCCCCGTGCCACCTTTGCAGCGCTCTAGGGGCCAAGGCACAGCAAAGCTGGTTTGAATTGGTGTGGGCAAATCCAAGGTGCTAAAAAACAAAAAAGAAAAAAAGATAAATCTGTAACTAGCTTTTTATTATTGTATGGAAATTATTACCATAAAAGCTGTGCGAGTCACATGGTCTCTATTTCTTACAGTCTACTGTATTTTGTGTAATTAATGCAATTTAAAGCCTGTGGATCTTTATATTTTTTTTTGTCGATTGTGTCCTATAAACCATTTTCTAAAGGCACTGAATAAAGAAATGTTATCCTCTTGTAGCCTGGCTCCACATGATGATGGGGAGCCCGTGGCCGGGAGAGCCTCCGGACCCCATCTGTATGCTTGCGTGCTACCCACAGTGGCAGCTGTGGGCATCCTGCCCCTGCTCTGGTTGTGTTTGTGGCTGGTGGGGGGCACAGCCGTGCCCCCATGGAGCAGAAAACGGGTCCCAAGGGGTATGTCCTCAATGGGCCGGACTGCTGGCGGGACAGGAGACAAAGCACACGGTGACAGTGACGCTCACTTAGGGAGCTGAGACCCGGTCGCAGTGCTCAGGCTCACACGGTGCCTGCCTCCAGGCTGGTGCCTGCCTCCAGGCGGTTCTCCTGCGCCGGCACCTCAGCGGGTAGCTGGCACAGCTCCTTTGCCAAGGCCAGCTCTGCTGGCTGCTTGCGGCAGCTGTGCCGGATGCCCACGCCAATGGCCGCCAGCAGGTAGACCACTGCCAGCAGCGTGAAGTAGCCGAAATACACGTAAAACTGCAAGAGAGGTGGGAAGAGAGCAATGCTTGCAGCCCCCCCCTTCATCCCACAACATTAGGGGACCACCTCCATCCTAGGTGCTCCCCATCCCTACCTGGGGATGCACCGACAAGCCCAAGCCCCTCTTGTCGGCCACGACGATGGTGATGATGGTCTTCAGCACCGTGGCAAAGAAGGTGTTGACCCCAAAGACCAGCGCGCAGAGCTCTTTGGAAAGGGAGGTAGCGATCTGGAAACTGGGATAGAGGGGGACACCGGTGAGCCCCTGGTGCTAGCCCAGCTGCCAGGGTGGTAGCAGGTTCCCAGGTGTACCACGCACATGGCGATGGGCACCAGGAACTGGTAGGAGCCACGGAAGAGGACGTAGGTCGCGTAGCACAGCCAGATGTTGCTGGTGGTGTTCATGAGCAGGAGCAGCCCCGCCTGGAAAGCCGTCACCACCCCAATCACCAGCTCCGACCACAGCGTCCAGCGGATCTTCACGTAGCCGGCAGCGAAGGAGGCACCAGCACCTGGGGAGGGGATGAAGGATGCTGTGAACACCTCACCAGCATGGGACCTACCTTGCGTCCCCCAGCCTAGTGATGCTCATCTCATCTAGTGATGCTCATCTCATCACCACTGCCAAACCATCCCCAAAAACATAAGGATCATCATTCCCAGGGGATGCAGTCGGACGGGGGTGTCCCCCCACATCCCCAGTGTCCCCAGCCCAGGTGAGCGTACCCAGCAGTGTGGAGGCGGCATCCACCCCTCCGTTGTACACCTGGCGGTTGTCCATGGCAGGGTAGATCTCGTTCCAGAGGATATGCACATAGTACAGCATCAGGTAGTAACCAGCCGAGTTGAAGACCCACCACAAGGACCAGAGCCGGACATGGGGTTGCGCCCACGCCTCGCCCCCCCCGCAGCATCCGGCCCAGCCCCGCCTCCCGCCAGCCCCGCATCCCCCCACCGCCATCCCCCCTGGCCATCTTGTCCAGCTCGGCAGGCGCAGCCCCATCGCCAGCCCCCTCGGGCCGGTTGAAGAAGAGGCTGCGCCGGGGCCGCTCGAGGAAGAGGGTGAGGACAAGGCCGAAGCTGACGAAGCCCAATGAGACATAGTTGAGGGTGAGGAAGGAGACGCTGCCCAAGGTGATGCACAGCTGGCCCAGCACTGAGCTGGTGAAGACGCCCAGAAGGACAGCGGAGCGGGAGTAGCTGGCCATACGCTGGTAGCGGGACGGGGCGACGAGGGAGAAGATGTAGGAGGAGTAGGCAATGCGGGCAGCCATGGTGACGCTGTAGAAGAACTCCATCAGCTGCATGGCCAGGACTGAGGTGCCCAACACCAGCAGCAGCCAGATGGAGATGTGGCTCAGGCTCTGCAGCACCAGCACCGGGTTGTAGCGCCCGGTGGCTGGC
>NW_008824414.1:674181-676663 GCF_000699105.1 Pygoscelis adeliae | reverse complement strand
AGGAGTAGGTCAGCACCGGCATGATCACGTTGGTCACCTGTCGTGCATGCAAGGAGGGGCTGAGCACGGGACACATCGCTGGGGGATGCCCCCGGCCTGGAGGGGCTCGGTTGGGGGGGCCCCCAGCCGCTGACCCCCATCACAGCACCTCCTTGGGGAGGAATGTGGCCCGCGGCGCGCTCGGCTGGGGGCTTGGCTGAGCCCTGGCCCCCTCCCGTGCCAGGAATGCGGCGTTCCCACGGATGCAGCAGCCTGCTGGGACTGGGGTCAGTGTCCCTTGGTCAGGGGACGACGACATGTGGCCCTCCCCTCATCTAACCCCATCGTTGCCAGCAGCCCGGCGGTGCCCAGCCCTGTGCACCGTGCCAGCATGGGAGGGTCTCCCCAGTGGGATGGGATGGGGCTTCTCCCAGCCCAGCACCCCCCTGCCATCCCACTGGCTGCCCAGGTGGGCAGGGATCAGGCATCGCCCCCCAAAATCAGTTGCCAGCCTGGTCACAAGGTCTTATGCCGAGGAAAGTTGAGCCTGGCACTTAGGGGACAGGGTGACCTCACAGCCCAGTGAGACAGGGACATGCTGTCAGCTGGACCCATACCACACCACCTTCTCCCCCACAAAAAGCACCACCATGCATTACCACACGCCACCTTGCCCAGGACATGGCACGCCTGCGCCCCTCCATGCCCCAGGACCGCAGGAGGATGCTCTGGCCAGCCCCAGGGTGGTGATTGTGTCCGGAAAGGGGGACACCAGGGGGGACAGGCTGCCCACGGCTCACCTCTGCCTGTGTGAAGTTCTTGTCGGCCCCCAGGAGATACGGGGTGATGAAGCTCTCCCCGGGCCGGATCTGCGTCATGAAGCCATAGAAGCAGAGGTAGAAGACTTGTAGTTTCCAGCGCTGGTCCGGCACCGTCTCTGATGCCGGCTTTTTGGTGCCGTCATCCTTCTTGGGCATGGCTCTGCCGGGTCTGCAGCGGGACGGTGGCGTTATCCCGGGGACCGTCGGCTAGACAGGCTTTGCTGGGCCAGGCAGCCCCTCTCTGGCCACAGGCGCTCTCCAATGCATTGAAAGCCACGTCGCTGCAGTTTCTGGGGAGAAAGCAGCATTTGGCACGGGCTCAAATTCCTCCATAATCACAAGGCAAATAAATATCACTACCTTCTCCCCAGGAGATGTTCTTGCAAAAAGAAAAGCAGCCACGCGTCTCGCTGTGCAAAAGCGGGAGGGCCCATTTCGGGCGGCATTTGTAAATCCCGTATAAAAGAGCCTCGGTGCACGAAGCACCCGGCTCTGTGGTGGGGCAACCTCGGCTCCCATCACCTCCTTTTTCTCCCTTTTAAGAGTCAGTGGTGTTTTACCCTCTCCCTGAAGCAACGCTTCCCTCTGAGCCAAGTCGCTCCGCTGCAGACCCAGAGGTGGAGGAATGCAGACGCCCTGTGCTGGGGCTGCTCCGGAGGGAAACGGCAGCAGCTGTGGGGACTGCGCTGCTTGTGAAAGTGAGTTCATGTGCACGCCGGGCGTGGGGCCGCCCTTGTTACACATTAGCTGGGCAGTCAGCAGGACTTTAGCCAAGCTGCAGGCAAGCAGCTGCCCCTCGGCTCTCCCCCAGCAGGACGCGATGCTTGGGCAGCATCGCCCAGCCTGGGGAGAATGCAAAATGCCACAAGGTTCACGGTCCAGAGGGGCATTAAATGTTCAAATCCTGAGGTTTGGCTGCAGGAAAGCTGGCAGCGCCAGGGAGACCCGATTAGCGATCATGGGATGAAGTCAGGGAAGGGAGTAGGCCTGGCCCAGGTGTCCTCCCAGTGCTCCCCACTCCCACAACAAGTCACCAACAGTGCTTGGGGAGCCATAAAAACCCACGTGTGCCAATCCACGCCATGGGAGCAAGGTCTAGAATCCCTATTACCCTGCTAATTGCAGAACGACTAATGACAGTCATTAAAAATTAAGTTCATGGTCCCAGTCCGTGTCCCCCTGCTGCCAACCTGCGCGGCAAGACTGAGGGGCTCACCTCTGAAGAGCCCCCCCTGGATAATGCACACAGCTAATGGGGAAACAAGCCAGTGCTGTTTCCAGGGGAAAGCCAGTTGTGACCAAAACCAAAAGCAGCAGCAGAAAGCGGGGTGCCCATTTGCTCCAGCGAGGACTCGCTGGCATTCCCATGGGATTTCAGTGCCGGTGCCTGAGCATCACCAAAACACGCATGTCCCGGAGCTCACAGCTGGGCAAACAGCCCCTACCTCTTAAATAGGTCCCTGGGGAGCAGGGCAGGGATTTGGTGCTCACTTACTGCCAGACAAGTTATTGCCCAGAGACGGTGCCGGCTTGGGTCCCGACTGGAACACTGCAGCCCCCCCGCTGTGCTGGGAAGGGCAAGGAGCGGGGCTAAACCCCCTTCAAACGCCTGCCCCAGCACCGTGCTGTGCCGTGCCTGCCCAGGGCCCCTGCCAGCTGTGACTGCCTGCACGCTGCTCCAT
>NW_008824414.1:673251-674122 GCF_000699105.1 Pygoscelis adeliae | reverse complement strand
GGGCAGCCGCTCTCTGCGGGGCAGCCCCCCGCCATGTGCTCTGGGACCCTGAGAGGCTGCTTTCCACCCTCCGCTCCAAACCCATTTGGGAAGCAGATGCTCTCCGTTTCCTTTCATGTCCATCCAGGATGGCTACAACTGCTCATCCCTGACCCAAAGGAAACAATCCAGATTAAACCTGGGATACAGTTCCATGCCGCAGTCCCAGTGCCACTGTCCCTGGGAGCACTGGCTCCTAACTCCTGGCATGTGTGTCCCCACACATGTAGGGACCCCAGCCATGAACCCATCTGGCCAGACCCAGCTCCACCTCTCCAGACCACGCACAGAGCTGCCACCACTTGAGGTGAGTAGGCACAAGTCCCAAGGGATGTTCTCAGCTCAGTGCTGTCATCCCTCTGCCCTGGTGCAAGCCAGGCAGAGGAGAGGGAGCAGAGCACGGGCAGTTATCACTGTGTGAACCTGGTTATCGACGGGTTATCGTGGTGTGACTTTGACAAGGGATCACTGTCACACTACGTGGTTGTCAACCTGCAGACATGGGCGATGTGGGCGGCTGAGCTCAGGCACAGCTCCCCAAGGAGTCATGGCCACCGCGGTCCGGAGGGGACAGCCCCGGGGGGGGATTGGGGGGAATGCTCTCCCACGGCTGCACGTCAGTGGCACAGAAGTGACGCAACTGAAGCACGACACATTTTGTGGGGAGCCACCAAGTGGGCAGGGAATGGGGGTGTGCAAGTCCCTGGGGCACCTTCCCCAAAACAGGGGGGGGAAGCTCCCCAAAATACACCCTCGTCCACCATGCAGGTACCTATCTGCCTCCCCCCCAGCACCCAAGGGATGTGTGGCTCCTCCAGGTGCGGGGTGGTTT
>NW_008824414.1:670876-672635 GCF_000699105.1 Pygoscelis adeliae | reverse complement strand
CCCACGAAAGTAGGGCCTCCGCATCCTGCCTGCGCAGCCCCCGGCGGGGGACACACACCCCCTTTTCCGGATCGTTCCCGCCGGGGTCAGCTCCCCGCCCATCTACCGTCGCCTCTGGGCTGTGGGGCCCCTCGCCTTGCATCCCGCCAGGCTGGCTCGGCAGGATCCCCGGGAAGACGCTGCCCACCGCCTTGGCTACCCCCAGTGATTTAACGTTCCGCTGCCCATAGCTGCTTGGATTTATTTCTGCCCCCCAGTTTTTACAGGGAGGGAGGGGATTTGTTACAGTCTGGGCTGTGCCAAGTCCCAGAGGGTCCTGGATGTACTGCTGCCAGATGGGCTCAGAGCAAAATTGCCAAATCCCCTCTTGCCCCCGGCACAGCCTGGCAGCAGCCCCCTGAGATGTGCTTATGAGGTGAGGCCTGGCCATCAGGACAACGGGGGCTGAACCACAGCCCTGCACTGGTCCCAGAGGCAAGAGCGTCTGTAGAGGGAAACTAAGCAGAGGTGGAGACCCTCAAGGATCAGGCCCCAGAGCTGGTGCTCATCTGATGGTCATCTCCCGGGAGATGACGCATCTTCTGAGAGCATCTTCTCTCCCCCCCTTTCCTCCCCCTCTCCCAGCACTTACCCTGCCAGAAGCAAATGCAACCTGACAGGGCTCGGCTACTCTGCTGAAATATTTATATGTTCCCGCCTGGAAGTGCGGCAGCGGGATCCCAGATGTCTGGGGATCGTGACACCCACCCACCCAGGGCTGTGAGGGGTCCAGGCAGCCGCACCCCAGCCTGGGGTCTTCCTACCCAGAGGCCTCTCGTCCCTTTGAGCCCCCCAGCACCTGCGCGAAGATGCTCACCACCAAACCACCACAGTGGGGCCTGGACCAGCATTTATTTCACTTGGGTTTTTCTCCTCCTTTTCTCAGCCAAACAGATAGAGCCAGGATGTGTTATTTAGGTGGGAGACATCCCAGGTCCTTTCTTTAATGATGGCACATTTTCTCCCTGAAGCAGTTTCCTCCCTGGGGAGGAAACCAGGACAGCTTTGGTGCTGCAGAAGGAGGAGGCTCATGTCCCCTCCCAGGCAAGCACTGGTCCTGGGGAGGATGGCAAGACCGCAGCAGACGTGTCCGCAGGTTCCCCGTGCCCACCATGTACCTCCCCCAGGCAGGGACACAGCCCTTGGTGGGACCTGTCTCTCCATCCCCTGATTGCCAGGATGGTGGCAGGGTTGGGTCCCTTCCTTCTGTGCAGCAGGTCCTGGGCGCAGGAGCACCCCAGGGTGTGGGTCCGGGGTGATGCTGTGCACCCGGGCAATGCCAGCACCCTGGGGGCACTGGTGGGCCTTAATGACCCTGAGCAGTGTCATCTTGAGCAGTGTCACCTGGGACACCCACCCACACACTCCAGTGCGTGTCCCTTGGCAAAGTCATGCTGCCGCTACCAGCCCCAGTCACTGGCCGGACTCCCCCCAGCCTGGGATAGCACCCAGGGGTGCAAGGGCCGGGCTGGCAGATGCATTTGTGCAAAGAGGGCAGGGTGCTGCTGCACAGGGCTCCCCAGCCTCCCATCAGATGGCTCGGGTGGGGGTGGGGGGGCAACCCCCAAGGCCCGAGGGCTGGCATCCTTCTGTTGCCCGGCTGCTGGGACTTGGGGCTGGGGCTGGGACTTGTCATCAGCCCAAATGATGGGGCTGGGTCAGGGCTAGGAACTGGGGCAGGGGCTTGGGCAGGGGCTGGAGCAGGGTGGGGCAGAAGCAG
>NW_008824414.1:663251-669616 GCF_000699105.1 Pygoscelis adeliae | reverse complement strand
AGGAGGCGGCTCCCGGTGCGGCATGACTCCGGAAACCAGCCCGGGAGCAGGAGGCGAGCACCCTCCAAACCCAGGGTGGCTCCGCAGAGCAGTGGGTCCCCCGTGTCCCCATCTCGAGGGGCTCCCCTCCATGCCCTTCCACCTCCCTGGCTGTGCGTCTCTTGCAAGGCTGCTGAGAGTTTTCTGTCCCTGACTCCCAGCCTGGGGTGCTGCTTGGCTCGGCAAGGGCTGGCCTCTGCCGAAACAAGCCCCAAAGTGCTGTCCCTGTGGCCCTGGCCCACAAGCAGGGGCCCCCCAAGGGAGGTGGCTTGCCAAGCTCCCTGCCTGCCACTGCAGGGAGAAGCATGCGTGGGGATGGGTGGTGGCAGGCATGCTGCGCAGGTGAGTCCTGGCCGCTGGCTGTCGGGTGGTGGCTTTTGAGTGCGAGCATCCCATGGCGTCCCACCACTGTTGTTTCTGAGCCCCGGCTCTGGGTGTGCTGGTCATCAAGCACCCACCGAGCAGCTCATCGGTGCACCCAGCCAGGGCAGATGCAGCCCCAGCATCAGTGCCGGGAGAAGGAAGGGGTCCCAGGCCTTGTTTCTGGAGCACGCACCTCCAAGCTTCCCCCGCAGTTGGGCAAATCATCTCCTGGGAGCCCATTTCCCCAGCTGGGACCCGGACCTTTCTGTCCTTCCTCCAAAATTGGGCTGGTTCATCAGTATGTGCCCCGAGGAAGCACAGGGTGCCCTGCGCTGGGGTTTCTCCCCCCTCCCCACTGGAGCCATCACTCCCCATTGCATGGAGCTGGGTCGAGAGGTGTAGGTTTATTTGGGTATCGGCCCCGGGGCAGTGGGCAGCATTGATTGCCCAGCTTCTCCTGGCGAGTCCCCCCGGGGTCTGGGTGAGGCCTTGCTGACCTGTCCTGGGGAGCAGGGGGCCCATGCCACTCTCCCTGCAGCAGCCCGGCCCTCCGGCGGCCGCTGTGCTGCAGAGCATCCCCACCCTGGTGCAGATGCTGCATGGCCCCCTGGGAATGGTGCAGAGCCCCACACCGCAGGGCATTCTCCCCCAGCTTGCAGCACGGCGAGCCTGGGGCAGATAGGGCAGCTTGGGGCCATGATGCCCCAGGGGCTCCCACGATGCTAGGGGTGTGGGGCGAAGCCGGGTGCTGCGGCCACGCAGCAATGGTGCAGGTGACCCAGGCTTTCCCGGCCTGCAGCCGTGGGTGGTACACGCTCTCTCTCCATCCTTGCGAGAGGAGAGTGTCTGCACATCCCGAGGAATGCCATAGCAAGGGACTGGCTGGTCCTGGTGGGAGATACACTGGACACTGCTGTGTGTCGGGGTCTGAGGAGGGCTGGGAGGTGCACAGGGGTCCCTGAGGATGGAGGGGATGGATAGCAGCACTTAATGCAGACCAGCTGTGGCTGTAAGCAAGCAGCCTGGGGATGGAGAGCCCCATGGGAGGTGAAGGCAGCACCCAAAATCTCTGTGACCTATTTTGTACTTTCTAGGAGCATTTCCGTAGCAGCCTCTGGGAGGATGTGAGAGGGAAACCCCTGTCTGTGCTCGCTTTAAATGATGGCCGAGGAAGTGTAGCTCTGCTGTGAAGTTCAGGGCAGGTCCATGCAGGTGCCAAAACCGCTGCCAGACACTGCTGGGGTGGGTCAAGCAATGCTCAGCCCCTGTGCTGCCTGAGCCCCAGGTCCATGGCGCTGTGGTGGGAGGCTCCAGCCCAGGTTAGTGGGTACAAATATAACCCCTGGCTCCCTTCCCTTCTCTTGTCAATGGCCCCAAGAGAGCGTGGGCTTGTTTTGGGGCTGGAGCTGGCTCCCACCCACCCGGTCAGCATGTCTGCACGGTGAGGCTGTGGTGCTACAGCCACCCCTGCATGCATGGTATCCCTCCCATGGGCAGAGCCTGGGGAGGGGGAACAAATGTCCCCAGACCCCCGCCCCAGCTGCTGCAGGGCTGCCCATGGTTCCCTGCTCTGGCCCTGTGGGAAGGGGGCACGGTTCAGGTAGCTGCCGGTAGTGCTAATGGCGGTGTTTCCTCTTGGCCTCGGTGCTCTGCCGGAAGCTCTGCTTCTTCACCCTGCTAACTGGGGAGGTGAATTAATGGCACTAAGATGTGGCTGGCATCCCATGCGGCGCCTGCTGGCTGTCCTTCCCTGCGCAGAGGCTGTGGGGACGCCAGAGATGTGTGCCAGGCTGGGGGACAGTGTTCGTGTCCCCAGGGTGGACCCTTCGCTCCCAGCCCTGGGGCAGTGATGCCTGGGGCAGGGACGGGGGCATCCTTCATCTTCCTGCCCTGTCCTGGCACAGCGATGCTGAAATAAGTCCACTTTTCATCAGGTTGGCAGGCAAGCTGGGTGCTAACACCTCTCTGACTGCCTGCAGGGAAAACACAAAGAAGAAAAACTCTTTTTAATACAGAAAGTCCCTCCTTTGAGTGCCCCAAGGGCCTGTTTTCTGTCGAGGAAGGAATATGGGATTTTCCAGCAGGCAGGTTCCCCCCATTTTGGGGAAAGCCCATTGAGACTCGCTCACCGATTGATGGGGAGCCTTTTACACAAGCTACGGATGATTGGTGACTTCCTAAATGAAGCAAGGACTCAGGAGTGCAAAACCCAAATGCTTTCCTCCAAAAATGGCAAAATGAAGCGCTTTGAACTTTCCACCTTATTTTTTTGGTTCCTTCTTCCCTTTGCTGAACCCCAAACTCTGACCTGTTTGGGCAGGCTTTGCGACAAGTCGCGCAGAAGAGAAATGCCATTCCCCAGCTGGGGGGAATGTGTTTCCAGCCCCCTTTGGCCCAGCAGCAGCCCATCACCAGGGTCTCGTGGTGTGTGCCCCTCCGGCCTTGCCAGGGGAACATTGGCATCATGTCCACCAGCCTGGTGGGCGCACATGGTGGTGAAACCCAGGGTCAACCAGAGGAGGAGAAAGAGGGTCCACATGCAAGGGAAACCAGCCGGCATCTCCCAGGAAGGGGTTAATCCTGGAGCTCCAGATCTGGTATCCTATTGCTGGCTGCTTTGGGTAAAAGCTTTTTTGGCTCTGTTTCAAGGGCATCGCTGGAGGATGACTCATGCATCCCTGCCACCAAGGAGTAAACCCTCTTGTCCAGACTTTCCCAGTGCAAGGTGATGGTTTCCTGAAAATCCAAGTGCCCTGGAGGGCCCCAGTCTGCTGGCCCAGGGTTTGGGAAAAGCTGCTTCCCAGCAGTGCTAGAACTGGCTTGTCCTTAGGGAATTGGGGGAGTGGCGGCATCTCCGGCATGGGTGCTGAAGCGCCTGTGCGGGTCTCCCTGGGATGGGCACTTGCTGTGGCAGGAACGGGGTGAGCGACCAGCACCAGCACAGCCTGCCCACACTTGGCTCGGGGTGGGAAGGGATCAGGGTCTTTTCTTAAAAGCCACTAAATGATAATAACTTAAGCAACGCATTTGGAAACATAAGTGACGTGCTGTTGCAAGTGGAGGTAGCAAATGCTCTGCTTATTCCCAATGTTAGCAGCTGAGCTGCTGCTTGTGGAGGGGTTTCTCACCCGTTACATGCAGCTTTGCTATGTGCGTGGTTTGGAGCTCCCCCCAACGTGTTCGTAGTGAACATTGCATGAACACAGGACTCATGGAAACACTGAACCACAGCTGACATGGGGCTGGGGTGCTGCTGGGGGTCTCTGCCTTGAAACCTTGAAACCTTCCCCCTTGTGCAAACACACCACGACATGGGCTTTGCCCCCCAGGTCCCGACATGACATGATTGCACGTCTCTGGTTGCAACATCTTTGCTCCATCACCCTTGTGAGGATTTTGGAGGGGTTTGTCACTGGGCAGCCAACTGCCTTGCATTGCATCGGGGCGCGTTGTTTGGAGGATTCTTTTGCCCCGGCGCAGCCTGACTCTCAACCCTTTTGTCTGCAGGGCAAGAGCCTCCCGGCCAGCTGCACCATCACCTTCCCAACACTGCCGGATGTGCCTCCGAGTCACGCTGCACAGGAGACCGGCCCGGGGGGTAAGGAGGCAGGAACGGCCCCACCGCAGGTCCAGGGCTTCCTAGGGGACTCCAGGCATGACGGTGGCATGTCCCTCCCCAGCACAGGTCACGCTGGCTGGTGGCAAGGCCAGGCCAGACTGGCTCCGTGCTGCTGAGGGGTGGTGTATGGCTGCTCCATCCCCTCTTACCAAGGTGATGTTAGGAAGCT
Source organism: Pygoscelis adeliae (assembly GCF_000699105.1). Taxonomy (NCBI): domain Eukaryota; kingdom Metazoa; phylum Chordata; class Aves; order Sphenisciformes; family Spheniscidae; genus Pygoscelis; species Pygoscelis adeliae. The sequence continues at coordinate 665,426 of NW_008824414.1, read as the reverse complement.
GGATGGTCTATGGTGAGGTCCCCACTGCCCATTGTCCTCCTGAAATGATAAAAATGAGGACTTTTGGTAACGGCAGTGGATGAGGGCATCCAGGTTTCAGTGCCTGAAGCGAACATCTCCTCATTTTTCTGTGTTTTGGGAAAGCCCACAGGAGAGCCCCTCCTGGCGTGCAGGCAAAAAACAGAGGGCTCAGAAAAAGTTTTGAGGTTTCAGGGTGAAATTATTTCATGCCAGGCAGCCTAATCCGTCTCTGGAGTGACCCTGCTCAGGGCAGGATCTGGACCAGAGACCTCCAGAGCCTCAGGCTCACAGCCTGACTTGCTCTGTGTCTCTGGCCTTCCTTCTAATATGGAAATGATTCACTATTTAAAGGCTTTTATTTGACTGATAACATGAAGGCAATGTTTTGGGGAGCTGTAGAGAGGAGACCGCAGGGTATCTGTGAAACGAAGCCCTTCCCTGTGACGGTGTGGCTCCATGGGGCGGAGGAGCCTCTCTGCTGTGGTTGCCTGTGGCCACTCCATGAAATGCACCTCGGGAATCTTGGGAAGCTGCAAAGCCCGAAGCCAGCGGGCAAAATCCATATGTTTCTGACATCTCACAGCTTTGGGGGAGATTCTCCTGATCTGGCTATGTTGGATGCTTTGTGTCAGGGGAGAAGGATGCGTTGGGGATGCCCAGGGTGGGCTCCCTGAGCAGGGCAAGGGATCTTGCAGGACACACGAGGCTGTAATGGGGAGGACAGTGAGTGCTTGGCAAGGTGCAGAGAAGCAGCCCTGTAGCATCATTGGGGTTTTAGTGTCTGCTGAAAGATCCACACAGGGGGACTTCTTCAGGCACCTCGCTGGTCTGGACACCTCTGTCACTCAGTTTCCCCACCTGGAAAATGTGTTACCCCTCCAGGGGATTTTGGACACCGGCACATGGCAGGGGATGTGAGGGACCTGAAGTTGCCTGTTTTTACTGCATAGCTTGGGAGGCTGTGGTCCCCAGGGACACGCACCGATAGCTCACCCTCCCTCTCCCGGGACATTTTCTTGCTTGTGGACTCTGTGATGGGGGTCTGGCTCCCCAGGCAAGTGGCAGAAGTGATGCTGTGCCATACTGATGTGTGTTACACCTCAGCCAGGGTATCACCGGGTTCTGCTGGCCATCCATGCGCCTCCATCAGAGGACCAGGATGCAAACCGTGCCCAGATGCCACATGTCCCAGCCTGTATGGTCTTGTCCTTGCCCTGGGTTGCAGCCTCCTCCTTTCAAGCGTTTATGAGAGCTAACATGCCTGTCGTCAACAGTTCTCCCTGCTGTGGCTAGAAAACACCCCAGAGTTTTGCGAGTAGAGCTGACAATATCTGGCGAGACGTTTCTCTCTTGCAAGCACGCAGGAGTAGTTTTGCCAGCCTTTAAGCAAGGGAAGAGGGGCAGTGATAAAGAAAGGATGGAAAGAAAAACAAACAACGCAGAAGAATGGAGGATGGCACCAAATTTGCTGACCTCCTCACTCTCGGTTGCCTCTGGAGCAGAAGGAAAATGAATTGGAGGGGGTTGGCTGTTTGCGAACGGCCCCAGGAGCAGGACCGGGCTGTGCAGACCCTGGAGTCTCCTTGGGCTGACCTCTGCTCTGGGGTCTTTTGGGCAGAAACACCCTTCTGAAAGGCATGGGGTAGGCTTGGCCATGGGTGATGTCCTGGAGAGCTGCTGGTGGCATCTGCTGCTGGGGCTTGGCTTCAGCTCGAGTGCTTTGACATCGGCGTGTTACATCACTCCTAATCGTTTTAGTGATGTCTAGGTTTTGGAGAGAGCATGTTTGGCTCTCCAAATCCCATCCTGAGGACCTAAACTAGCCCATTCCAATGGACCTAATCCCTGTCCTTCCCCCAAAGGTGAGGAAGGACCAGGGATTCCACTGCGGATGGTCCATCTCATCCCGGTGGCTACTCCTAAGGCTTCCTAAGCCCACCAAGGACTTCTCATGTGCCTGAGCCCTTCATGGCTGGGGAGTGCTCTGGAAGTTCTAAAAACTCACCAGATGTGTTTTTCCCCAAGGAGACACCAGCTGCCCTGTCTCCCTGGGTAGGGCACTTATGGCTTAGCTTGCTGTGACCTAAATGAAATGTCTGCTTGTCAGAAAACCAGGTCTCCACCGGCTACACAGGAGCACGGCACTGCCGCCTC
>NW_008824414.1:662270-663158 GCF_000699105.1 Pygoscelis adeliae | reverse complement strand
CAACCGATTTGTCCTTTAGGAGATTAGTCCTCTTCCCTGGCTTACGGGGGGATTTGTGGCCACTCCATCTGCTCAAGCCCCGCAGGTCAGCGGGTGCTGGGGAGGAGTGGCCAGAGCCCAACTGCTGTCCCTGCTCCTGGGCATCCCGGGCAAAGCCACCCTTGGGTTTGCACCCCGGGCTGGGCATTTCTGGCTATATCTGTCAGAAAGGAGCAAAAACGTGGTGAAAATCCTGCTTGCGATGTGGTTTAGACCCGAGGGTGTTTGTCAATGGAGCTGATGAAAACTGTGCGGAGCAATGGCAATTTTTTTAAGCTGTTGTTGGCTGGTAGAAAGCCTTGAGGATGCTTGAGGACCTCCCCTTTCACCCAGGATGGTCCCAAGGAGATGATTGCCCTGCAAAACCCCCTTGGCTTTTGGGAAAGCAGGTGGGCAGGTGGGGAGGAAAGCATCTCAGCGCAGGCTTCCCAGGTGAACCCACAACATGCCTGCCAGGGCTTTGGGGGTAAATGGGAGGAGGCTTGCTGGCTCACAAGCGCTTTTAGAGCCAGGTTTTCTGGAGAGGAAAACTGGGAGGTGATAGGGGCGATACTGGGCTCGCCCCTCTCCCGCTCCGTCGCTCCCATCTCATCACCAGGTGCCATTTGAAGGTGGTGGGTAGCAAAGAGGCTGGAGGTAGGTTAGGGAAGAGCTGATGACAAGTGGGCTTACAGACACTGGATTTATAGGGACTGACTGAACTAGGTTTGTCGAAGTGGCAGGGGGGGCTGCCGGGTGATGCCAGGGGCCGAGGCTTTGCTGAGTGCAGTCCTGCTCCCAGGCTGTGGGGACTGTGGGACACAGGAGCCTTTGCCCATGCCCAGATCTCAGCCAAGAGTAGGTCTGACA
>NW_008824414.1:649160-662230 GCF_000699105.1 Pygoscelis adeliae | reverse complement strand
AACCCAGGAACGTGCTCTCCCCATGCCGCTGCCTTTTCGGCAGGTATGGGGCTGCGTGGGACCCCACTGGACACCCCCCCGGGGATGCTGCTGGTGGGGCAGCTCTCAGAAAGCACCCGTTTCTTTTCTAACATGGCAGAAGATCACATAGAGGGGTTTGTCAAAGTGGCAGGGGGGGCTGCCGGGTGATGCCGGGGGCCGAGGCTTTGCTGAATGCAGTCCGGGTCCCAGGCTGTGGGGACTGCGGGACACGGGAGCCTTTGCCCCCCATCCCGCTCACCCACAGCTGCAGAGCCTGTGGCGGGACCGGTTTTGGCCCCCTGTCTCCATTCTCCTTCCCTTGCTGTTTCACCAGGAATACCAATGGAGGCTGCCAGGTGACAGCTCAGAAATCTTTTAACTTTACCTTGTCTCCCCAAATGGACAATGTCTCCGCTCATTAGGTACCCGCCCAGGGGGCAGATGTCAGTTCCGCTCATGGCTTTTCTCAGCTTATCTCTGCCGAGACTCTTGACGGCTTCAGAGTGCTCAGGTCCCATCATGTCATGCCGGCTCCTGCCCATGGGGCTGCCCGCTCTGCCTGTCCAGTGGACGTGCCGTCCTGGCAGTGGCTCACCTATGGCCCCCCCACCTTGGGCTCACCACCTCCCCCTCTTGAGGAGTGGAGTTTTGAAGGATGTTTTGTTAAAAGGCTGGAAAATAACAGGCACCGGTGGCACCCGCATGGTGTGTGTGTGTGTGTGTGCAGAGCTGGAATCGGTTTCCCTTGCCTGGGCAGCGCCTGGGAGGAGAAGCCATCGCTGAAGCCTGCCCTTTGAGGCTGATGCGTCCCGACAGCTTGTTCACTGGGACATTAAAATCATTGCCTTTTGTCTGCGTAAAACACGCAGTAAGGCGGATGATGGGAACACAGGTCAGGGGAGGATCATTCTCTCCCCTATGCGATGAATGGTGGCACTGAAAACCCCAAGCAGCAGAACAAAGCGGATCCGAGCAGCGCAGGGGCTGCTGCACCCTGGCTGGATGTAAGCGGGGTCCCCTCAGACACGAAGGGCACCAGCAGCCGGGGGGGGCCAATGCAGACAGAGCCATCTTGCTGAGGTTCCCGTCTATAAGGTGTACTATAGTTCAGGGATTTGGTGATACGGTGGGAGAACATCCCCATCCCATCCCATTCGGTGCATCCCTCACCAGCTGCACAGCATGTTTTCCCAAAGAGCTTGAGTTTTCCCTGGGGGGTTGCAGCAAAGCAAGAGGACATCTGCAGGCTCTCCCTGCTCTCTGCAGACCTTGGACCCTACGCAGGTGCCCCATGGTCCCAAACACAGGGCCAAGCAAGATGCCCTGTGGGCACACACAGCCAAGTACTCACAGGTGAGGGGAAGCTGAAGTCCAGCTTGTCTGGCTGAGTTTGCAGGAGAGGCAGGCTGGATTTTGGAGCAGGCTTTTTTTTCTTTGGGGTGGGTGGTGGTATGTAGTAGGGGATACGGGAGGACCTGCTGGTATTTGGGGTGGTGGGATAGGGCAGCGTGCCAGAGTCCTGAGGGGGGCTGCTTCTGCATCTCTAGCCCAGAGTAGGTGCAGAGATGGGGAGACTCTGGACAGGGCTGCTGAAAATCTGGTTTTGCCTGAGGGACCCTTTAAAAATGATTCCCAGTGTGATCTGGTGGGTTGGGCTGGGCAGCAGGGCAGCATTTGAGCTGGGGTGCTCTCAACACCCACCAGTACCAGCGGCAGCCCTTGTGCCTAGGTGCCACTTTGGATGCCCGCAGATGTCCTCAAGAGCAGTGCTTACCAGCTTGCTCAGCCTGAGTGAAAGTGGAGGAGTTGCCACAGCCTCGCGGGACCAGGCACAGGACCTGCTCACACATGGTAGTACCCGTCAGCTCACCTCCGAGGCTGGGCACAAGTGGGGAGCTGCACACAGTTCGTTCACCTTTGCATCCTATTGATGTCACGTGGTCAAACCGTCTTCAGAGAAGGTTTGGCCACATCTCCGTGATTCCTCCTTACCCACTCAAGAAGAGATGTGAAATTTCGAGCCTGCTGGAACAAGGTGGCTGAGTCCTCCAGCATGCACGGGTGGCGTCAAGCTGAGGACGCTGCCGAACCCCTAGGGGGTGCTGTCCTGCATGGGGTCCATGCTGCTCGGGGTGCTTGGTGCCTCCCTGCGATGAGTTAAAGATGTTGAAATGTCATAGTCTACAAAGGTTGACTTTTGGAGGGACTGGCCACATCAGTGCGTTGGAATTCATTGCATCCTCAGGTGCTTTTATTTGGGAGCAATAGGTGTGATTTTGCTGGGATCTGGACACCTCTGCCTCTCTGCTGTTCACAAATGGCTCCTTCAGCATCCTGGGTGACCCCTCGTGAACGTTGCTGACCAAATTTGCTAATGGGACCTAGTCCATGAGAGCAAGCGAGTGAGCTGGCCGTGCAGGGATGGAGCCATGCTCTCCACTGCCATGGATCAGAAGATAGAAAGCTTTTGGCGTGGTAAGCTTGCTGGTGTCTTTCTCGTGGCACCAATGTGTGTTTCACTGGAGAGGAACAACCAGGAAAAAAATAATTTATTCCTCTCTTGTATTGCCAGAGCAGACACAAGATGCAGGGGCTTTAGCCGTGCTGGAGAGAGGATTTGGGAGATGATGGCAAGGATGATAGTCTACCAGTGGACCAAAAAGTTGCTTGTCCATAAGCTTGTGGTGCTGCCTTTTAAGACAACTCCTGACTGCCTTGCATTGGTTACTGATGAGCAAGACCCCACTGTTGTGTGATGTGGGGACACAGGCAGCTGCCACAGCCAGTGCCTCTTTGGCAGTGGTGGTGCCACTGGACGGCTGCGCCTGGCAGAGGTCTTCTGGAAACAGCCCTGCAGGAGGTGTTGGGAGATGCTTAAAGCGGCCGTGGTCAAGACATGTATTGCATTGCTGAGGTTTCTGCTTGGAGGCAGCTTTTGGATTACTTGAGGTGCACTCGTACCCATGCTGGAACTGAGGTTTGCTCCCAGCATGGCACCAGTCCTCTGGGAAATGCAGGCATGTCCATACCTGGAGATGACCTGCACCTTAATCGCAGAAAACATGAGTTAGGTGACTAGACAAGTGTGTGGTTTGACTGACCTGCTCCTGTGCATCTCAGGGGGCTGCAAGACATAGAAATAGCAGTTTTTGAGACTGGCTTACAATTCTATCTGCACCAAACATTTAGAGAAAAAAGCTGTGCTGGAAGCAGGAGTTTCTGTGCTCCTGCTTTCTGTGCATGTGGGTGTGCACATGGGGCACAGTGCAAGACCATGGGGTTATGATTGGGATCATATTAGTGTAAGAGCGGAAGGGTTGTAACATAACAAGAAGCAGAGCTGCTGGGAGATGGACCAATATTTGATTAAGAAAACTGCTGACAAATTCTTTAATGACGCATTTCCTGAATGCTAAGCCTTGTCTTGGGATAAACTCAAACCTATGACCTGAAAGACAAATAAAAATTTCTTTCCTCATGAATTCACGGGCTGCATTGCTGCGGGTCGCTGCTCTGTGCCTGCGTGGGCAGCAGAGAGGCAGGATGCACCCGTGGGGCTGGGACGGAGAGTCTTGCGCCTGCACCAGCACTGGGGAGCAGGACGGGGAGTTTCCTTGCAACCCCTTGTCCTTCCAGCATCCTGAATCCTTGTCTGAGCCTCCTTGTTCACATGTATTTTGATGAAGCTGGTGCCATGGTCAGGGGTTTTCCTTCTTTTTCTCAATAGTGGAATCAGTGACCAGAAGTTTGTGCTAATCAGCGTAAAAAGATTACCAAGGGTTCCTCTGCTTGGAGCTGTTTTACCCATGCTCTTCCCCATCCCTTGGGTTGCCCTCTGCCATGGTGGCGGTGCTGGGAGGATGCTCTTGCGGGTTCTTGGGTGGGGGGCTGACCAGGGACCCCGGGGTGCTGAGATGTCGTGCTGCCTTCCAGGTCCTCCCCTGCCGCCTCCACTGCTGACCTCCAGCCCTCCGCCCCACAGCCTCCCCAACCTGCCCCCGCTGCTCCTCCAACGGTGAGTCACAGTTTGGGTTTTCCATCCTTTCCAATTTTTTTGGGCAATTTGTTTGGGACCTGTCCTGCTTGCTGGTGACACCAGCTGGGGATGCAGTCGCTACCTTGGAGGACATGGCTGCCGTTCAGAGAGGCATATAAGATATTGTGGGGGAAAAAACATTAATTCTGAGGATAGTTGGTCACTGAGAGGGGCTGTGCAGTCTCCATCTTGGGAGGTTTTCAAGCCCCAAAGGCATAAAGCCCTGGGCAACCTGGTCTGATCTTAGTGCTGACACTGCTATGAGCAGCAGGCGGGACCAAAGACTGACCTCGGGGGTCCCATGGGCTCCCCTCCCACCGATGGGCTCCTTCCCACAGCAGCGGCACTAGCCCCTCGTGCCCAGGTCACTGGGGACGAGCACAGTGGCTGCTGAGTCACCAGGAAGAGGAAGGTTTCCCCTTATAACACACAAGCTGCCCTAGCACATCAAGAGTAGCACCAAGTCGGAGCAATGCGTGGGGCCTGCAGCTCGCTCATCCCACTGCCCAAAGAATATTTTGGGTGATGGAGAGGTTTTTCTGCCCTCCGGCACTAGGCTTATTAATGGCTCAGGCTGCTCGATTGATTTTATTGACGAGTAATGCATGCCCCAGTTAACTTATTGGGAGCAGCAGCAAAAATAAAGCAATAAAAATAACCCTGTGCCCATGTCACAGAAACGTGGTGGATTATTTCCATTGCTGTGGTGTGATTTCTGGATGAAGGAGACCCCTGGCTCACACTCTCACCATGGAGGCAGTTCCCACAGCCAGACCTCTGGGCTGTGATCACCTGGGGGGTTTTGCTGGGGTCATGTCCCAGGGACCCCCTCCTCCACAGCCCGGCTCTTTGGATGACTTCCCTTGGTCAGTAGATGCTGGGGCAAGAGCTACCCAAACCTGCTCTGAATGTAGAGAAAAGTATAGATAGGGCTTTGCTGCCTGCCTCATAAACAACCTGAAGATGATGCTCCTGATCGTTTGGTCCCCCCCAACCCAAACCATGTTTTATTTCTCTCTGAAATCTGCTTTTCCTGGACGGTAAGCAGCCATTGGGTGTCCTTCCTCTGCACTGTGCCTAACCTCTGCCGTGTCCTGATCTGCAGGCTCGTGTCACGGACCCCCAGTTTCCGTCCTGCGCTCAGCATGTCCTTTTCTGGTGCTACCGGACCCTCCGAGGGATTGCTCTGGAGCTCGAGGCCAGCCTGCAGAGTAAGGTAAGGCAAGCTCAGTCCCTTTCCAAATCCTGGGGGGTCTTTGCAGCTGCACCACAGTCTCCCTTAGGCTATAAAGCGCCTGCAGGGAGAATGTGGTTGGGCTCTGCAGACAGAGGTACTGCTGCACCGCAGGGACCCAGCTCCACGTGAGGGGCAATGCTGCGGCATGGGCAAAAAGGGGAAGGGGGTTTTGCTCCCTGCACAGTGCAATCCTGCTAACAAGGCTTCTATGAGAGGTGTGCTTTGCTGCTGAGGCCTCTCTCTGTGAAGGGGTTGGCATGGTCCTGCATCCGTGCAGGTCTCCCGTCCTGCCGCCTCTGCCCTCCTTGCACTCGGCCTCCCACTTTCCACCACGTTGGTCACAGGGGTCCATTAAAACCAGCTAAAGAGCTAAGCTGGGAAGCACATAGATGGGGTCATTTTCATCAGCCACTCTGCTTTTGTTACTAAAATAGATCTGCTTTTGCCTGGGGCCATCGTGTTGTCCCAGGCATTGACTATCGCAAATGGACGGTGGGGCAACATTTTCCATTAGCAAAGAGGAGGACACGCGTCTCTGAGTGAGAAGACAGCTCCATAAAGCAGAAATGTTGTGGCGACAGACAATACCACCTCTCTTCTCTCCCTTTCCTTTTAAAACTGTCTCCAATCCTTGTTTTCTGCACCTAAAACCCTGGGAGAGACCGGCCAGAGCAACACCCTATACCTGCGACAAGATGGTGCGTTTTGGATAAGGGGATGGAGGGTTTCTCAGAAGAGCTGCAGGTGACCCAATAAGGGGCAGCAAGGGTAGAACTTGCCCAAAAACCTGTGAGGAGGCTTGTCCAAGCTCACTGGCGACATGGTGGGTACCAGTTATGCCTGGTCTTGAGCGCACATCATCTGAGGTCTCTGCTGTCACCATCTGCGGCTCCTGTGTGCTATGGGCAGCCTCTTACAAACGTATCCATCTATACAGGGGTTTCTGGGGGGTTGGAGGGTGGCTTTGGCTTTCCTGCTGGTAGCTTGGAGGCCATGAGCTGAAGGAAGGATGCACTTGAGAGTGCATCCCGGGAGGGCTCTGACTCTTCCCCACTTGCTGGCATCCACCTGAGCACGGCAGGTCTTGGGGAAGGGCTCCCCATAGATAACTGTGCGAAAACCAGGGCATGGCCTTGCTGGGGGCACTGAGTGTCCAGCCTGGGACCAAATCCCCAAACTGTCCTCCCACAAGCGCTCATAACCCCAATCTGTCCAGCAAGTGTGTTTTATTCTCTGGCTTTAGTGAAGACACTTTTCTGCAATAAGTGGTTATTAAAGCATCATTTGGATGAACATCATGACATCCTGTAGCTCCCACCTCCCTCCAGGAAGGTCTCCGACCTCATTTTTCTGCCTTCCCACGCTCCCTGTCCAACATCCCATCCCTTCTCCCAGGCCTGTGCCCTGGCCCCTCTCCCACATCCGCAAGCAGGAAAGGAGCCTGGTGCCCAGCTCTGTGCAAGCCAGCAGCTTCTGGCTCAAAATGCAAAGCAAGGTGTGGTTTTCATTTTAAATGCTAAGCCCCCTTCAAGGCTGTGTCTTGGACCTCTTGCCTCATGGGGTTTCATCCTTTGAACTCAGAGCTGATCCTGTGTGTGTAGTACCATGACTATTTTATAGAAAAACTACAGGTGCAGGGGACACCTGGAAGAGGACTTTGTTTTTGGAGACCACTTGGCACTGGGAAACTGCTGCTGCTCCATCTTGCATCCAGGCAATGCCATGAGTGGTCACTGCTGATGCTGGGGGCTGGAGATGCTGTGGGGCAAGCAAGGTGCTCGGGTGGGAAGTATCCATGCCGGTAAGGGGAAAAGCTGGCCACGATGTGACATGAGGCTGTGGGGTGGTGAGGGGGACATGCCCGCCAGCGGCAAACGATTTCCCAGTTTGACCCTTCTGCTTAATCTGAACTTGAAGGTGAACGAGCAAAGCTATCGGCATCAATCTGGGATGTGGCTGATGAGCACTGTGCCCTGCGGAGAGCTCAGCTCCTAGCGTTGGGTCCCTTTCTCACCATTTTTTTCCTGCCTCCCCTTCACGCCTTTCCAAAGCAATCAGTCAGAGAAGGGCCTGGCACAGCACCCTGCGCCACCGACCTTGCTGGGGGCCAGGGGGACGCCATATAGGCTCCTGCAGAGAGCTGCCCCGCTGTCTGATGGGCTTCTCCCAGCCGCAGCTGCCTCTCTACCACCGGTAAGCCTGGCATCTACCTGCCATCAGCTCGGGGGTGTGGGGAGGCACATGCTAAAGGCAAAGGCGTTGGTACTGATAAAACCCATGCTGTGTGCCAGGAGGCATGTTTCTCGTAGGTAATGAAGTTGTCTGCCAAGCCACATGCCGATTCTCCTGACTCAAGGGGTCTGATGTCTTAACAAGCAGCGATGTGTTGATGGTGTTTAATTTGGACTCGGCTTGCAGAGCAAAATGTAACTTGAAGCATCTCCACGCTGCTCTTAAGTCTTTACATAAAATGTCATACGAACTGGCAAATTGTATTTCTTTGACCCATTGGGAAACAAAACCTGAGCGTAGGTTGGAAACCTAGAACTTGCCTTGGCTAATATGTAGAAAGTTCTTTTTTGGGGAAAGAAAGATGATGCGCCTTCCCTCAACATCTTCCATGCTTTAGCCACAGATTTTCTGCAGCTGAAAATAACAAACCATTTTAATTTAAGTATTGCTTGTTCTGATCTTTTAATCCAGCTTGCTTTCTATCAACAGAGCGGCCTAAAATTATTTCTCTGCCTGCCTCTCCATTATATAATTATTCAGAAAATTACTCAGGAGCCAGATTTAGCTGGGCATTGCTGGGGAAGGATGAGGGGGCTGTGAACAGGGAGCTGCGGGCCTTGAAGGTGAGGGGGTTTCTTCTCTCCCTTTGCACGTTGGCCATTGCAAAATACAGGAGGGGAAAGCAGCAAGCTGAGCGCTTTTGGCTGTGTCCGTAGTTTGCGTTTAAGTATGGCAAGTTTCTTCCTCGGCTTGTATTTGTTGGAATAAAATGCACGATTGTCTGGCTGGTGGCTAGAGAAGTGTGACCCTCCAAGCCAGAGAGGGTTTCAGATGAAACCCTGCACTTCTCTACACTGTTTGGGGCATTTTATGGCTGTACTTTAGTCTTTGATAACAGTGTGGTGAGACAGTCCAGCCTCAGAAAGGACCTGGAAATAGGGACTGTGCTCCTGATGCCTCCCATCCCTGTTCAGAGCCATGTGCGGGGGAACAGCCATGGCAGAGAACCAGCAGCCAGGCTGAGTGCCGGGTTGAGACGTGGTGGTGATGCCAAGAAAGCATGGAGGTGGCCAGAGCTGTGTTTTCTCACCAAAGCCCAAGCTCAGCTGAGGAGTGTTAGGTGTTACCCTTAGATAAGAAGGGCTCGAGCCCCTGGATGATGGGATGGCTGGGGACAGCTACTCTGCAGAAGTAACATCACTGAAATTCAAGGGCAGATGCCAGAGGTAGATTCACCTGGGGCTTTCCATTGGCAGGGGTGATGAACAGGCATATTGCTAGCACAAAATGGCACAGGCGAGGGATTTGCCAGGTGGAGACTCAGGTTGCCAGAAAATGCAGCTTCTGACTGGCGTGACCTATGGGCTTGAGCTTTGATGGGAAAAACAAGAGGATGTCTTGGGCTCCAAAAATTCCTTTTTCCTTCCCCAAACTGAGTGTCCTGACACTGACGGGCTGGTACCTGTGGTTACCGAGGCAAGGCCAGGAGCTGCTTGGCCTGTGGACCATGGCTGGCTGGGATGTGGTGGCTCAGAGCTGCTGTCCCCTAGGAAATACACAGCTGGGGCAAGGAGGGACCCCCAGCATCAGTCAAAGTCAGACACTGGGAGCTGTAGCTTGTCTTGCCTTGCTCCACGGGGCCTCGGGAACCCTTCTGGGGCAGAACATCCCCAGAATTGTGCTGCGTTTTAGGTTTGGCGAGTGTCTGTGGGGGGACACTTTGAAATGTCCTTTGAGCCTGGCGTGGCCATGCAGTGGTAGGAGCAGGCGATGCCCACCCAGAGCATGCCATGCTCCCTCCACTGCACTTGGTCCTTCTTCCAAGAAATCTGTTTCAGCGGACCCTCTGCCTCCAAAGGAGGAGACTTGTCATCTCTTGGAGCAGTTGGTTGGTGCAACCACTGTGCATTAGCCGGGAGGGCAGCAGAGGATGGGATCAGCCTGCAGGGGATCAGGAGCAATGTGGGGGCATGAGATAATCTTTTTTTAGTGATGGAGCAGTTGTAACACATCCCCTTCCTCCAAGGCTCAGGGAGCCAGCTGAGCTCTGGCGTTTGCAGTCAGGGCTTCAGCCTGGTCCTTCCCTCCGCTGCTGCCTGCCTCTGAGATGGATGGTTTAGCACAGCCCATCACCGGCAGCCAAATGTGTGTTGCTGTATGCCCTCCTCTCTCTCCTGGAGGCTCTGTCCCCGGAGCGGGTAGGCAGGCATCGCTCTACTGGTACCCTGGTAAAACATCTCCAAATTTCCCCATGCACACAGGCAGCGCCCCAGTGCTTGTCTCGTACCCGAGCTTCTTTCTCCTTCATGTTGAAAGCGTTGGCTGGTTCGCCCTCATCGCCTTGAGGCAACCCGATTTGCTCAGTGGCCTTTAAAAAAATAAAAAAAAAAATCAAAGCCCACTGAAATGACAAGAACATCAGCAGTGTGTGCATCCCCCTTTCCAGCAAACTGAGGATTTGGGAGAAAATGGGTCACGTGCTCTTCATCCTGTGCCACGTGGTGGCTCTCCCAGGGCCAATGAGGTTCGGCGCCCTCTGCGCTGTACGGTGAAAAAAAATCACTGTGATTTTTTTTCCCCCGTAGCATTTTCATCCTTTCCAAACGTGAAAAGACTGGCCATCTGTCCGGACCCCCCTCACGCTAAATCGACACTGAAGCAGCTCTTTGGGGAAGGTAAGAAGATTTAAAAGATTGTGTTGGTAGAAGACCACCTGCCGCGTGCAACTTCTCCTACCGATGAAAATCAGGGAAGAATCATGAAATGAGTTGGGTCTGGGGTTCCAGTATGGGTTAAAAGAGCTTTGGATGCTTAAGAGCCGTCTTAAGTGAAACTCTTGTAGAGGAAATTTAAGTCTGTGTCGGAGGGAGGTGGGATTATGGGAGAAATAGGTGCGCGAGCAAGGGGCTTAGCTTAAGTTAATGGCTGCTCCTCAAGGCTCTCCTATAAAATATTTGCAAAAATATTTTTGCAAATTGTTTTGCAAAATATTTGCAAAATTGTCGTTCTCTGTTATAGTGTGTGCTTTATTTTGATAAAATTCAGTTTTACCTGCGTCTTGTGGCTAATGCCAAAGATCGTATCCCTGGGTAGGGAAGCGTCCATCTCTGCATTAACCAGAATATTCAGCCATTCCTAATTTGTGTGATTTACAGTGCAGGCTTTGGACAGTGTCATTTATGTATGCGCTCAGAGTGGGAATAGCACAAATCAAATTGCCTTAAAGAAATTGATACTAAAATAACATAGATGTTAATCGCGTCTTAGTCTGGAAACGTAATAAAACCCGCAACTCTATTTGATTTAATTTTTACCTTTCGGTTTTATTTCCATTAATTTTTTTCCTTGCGCCAAGGATATTTGATTTGGAGAGAGGAATAACTTTTATTATGAGTCTCGCTTTGTTTTCTTTTCAGTTTGCCTTCAGATAACCATTTTACTCAGGGTGGCTAAATTCTTTCTGATACCGTCGTGTTTCTGTTGCATTTTCTTTGGTTACCCTATTGCTTTATAAGTAGAAAAGTGAAATATTAGTTGCAAAGGTTATAGAGGACTTAAATGCTGTTGAAATCAATCCCAAAATATCATCTCCTTATTATAAAGGGAAAATGTTCTTGGACGTATTTTTCTTGTAATCTGAGTTTTCTGGGATAATGTAATTTTAATGTGAACCATATTAGAAAATCTTATTTTATTAGTCAGAAGTCACGTCCGGCTTAAAAATAAACCAGAAACAGTGGATCAAGGGCATTGTGTTTAAGTTTCCATAAAATGATTGACCTTTGTTTTGACAGATGCAAAGACAGATGCTAGCCTGCATTTTGATACAGAAACCAAACCCTGAAAAATGGCAGTTCTTCCTAATAGCTGGTGTTTTGCTTTTAATACAGAATTCCAAAACAAGTCAGTAATATTTCTGAAGGTCTTAATCTCAGACTTTCCCCCTCTTTTATGGATTAATTTATATAAACATATTTTGTATTCTCAGACACAAAAGCAAATTTGAAATTCTTTCTTCCTGAGAAATAACTGTAAAAAATGCTCTTTTAATCTTGCTGAATTAAGAGGACATTTCTTTCTGAAGAAAATCGATCATTTTGGGGTCGGGAAAAAAAGGCTACTGGGAAAAAAGGGAAAAAAACCTCTTTAAGTCGTTTCAACATTATTTTAATGTTCATATTACAATAGGTGCAAATTCTGCCTTCAAAGTGCATTAGAGAAGCTGTGGGATTTTAGTGCATAGGATCAGAAAATACGAATGCTGTCAGAATCGGTGGCATGGGTTGTGCAGAGCCAACTGAGCAAACCGCCTCCGCAGTGGCCAGCACTGATTTGAGGTGGAAGCGGAGGGGCCCTGGGCGCCTGCATGGGGAGATGCCTGCCACCTTGCAGGATGCTCTTCTGGGTAGCTACCAATGATGCTTTTACCTTCTGTGGTTTGGTGGTCCCAGGACCGCTTTTCTCAGGTGATGATTATTTTTTTTCCTCCAAGTTGCACACCTACTTGGGAAACGGGCATTTGCTGTGTGGCAAGGGGAGCAGGCACCTTGCTGACAGCATTCTGCTGGCCAGCGTGGCTCCCTGCGGCAGGGGGGCTCATGCCCGGTGCACCAGGACGAGCCCAATCCTACCGGTGGCAGAGCACTTGCAGCCCTGGCTCCAATCTGTAGCAAGCAATGTGTCTGCTTGTGGCGAAGCAGAGGATGCTTTCCCAGCCCCAGGACATGCTGTGTGGGGTGGCACCTCTGGCATGGAGCCCCCGTTCCTGCAGCGCAAGGGTGGGCAGCAGCCTGCGTGGCTTGAGTTTGCCAGGCCTCTGCAGCTGCTTTTTGGCCAGCTGAAATGGAAAGTGAATTTAAACACTACCCTGATGGGCGAGGGCTGTCCCCATCCCTTCAGCGAGTTTCTTTCAGCCTCTCACTGGTCCTGGTGCTGCAGTTAGCGTACACACACACACACACACACATACCTGTTTTAGTTTCTTTATTTTATTGAGACTTCGCTAAATGAGCTGGTAGAGGGCAGCGGGTGCCAGTGCAGGGCACCCCACTGACACCACACCTGCTCCACCTCACAGATGCACCATCCGCCAGAGCTGCCATGGTACCACCCGTGGCAGAGGCAGGTCAGGGTGTCAGTGGCGCATCCTGCCCTGGATTTCAGCAGAGACCCGCAGCGCAGCAGGGATGGGACCACTGCAGCAGCCATGCCTTCGCAGCCAGGGCCAGGTTTAGGGATAGGGTGGTTGTGGCCCCTTCCCCTGCAGCCCCAATTCCCAGCCAAGCAAATTCACCAATTCCCTCGCCGGTGTGTTTTGCTCAGTGTTTAGACTCGAGGTTACAGGGGACCTACCACGGGGAGAAGGAGAGAGGAGAATGCGGCTCTCCTTGATTTTAATCGGGGTTGAGGTTTAGCTGAAGTGAAAACAGATCGGGAGTGACAGTTTTGGAGCCTGCTGTCAGGGTCTGAGCGCAGCATGGCGGCGATCCACCCCCGGCTGCCGAGGGCCCCCGTCCTCCTCCTCGCCGTCCCAACCCAGGGACA
>NW_008824414.1:625457-649070 GCF_000699105.1 Pygoscelis adeliae | reverse complement strand
CTCCCCCGCCGGCACGGCTGCCAGCTGGCTTTGTCACATGCCACCCCTGCATCCTCCTTCCTTCCGGTGCTTTTGGCTGGGGGCAGCATCAGGCAGGACACGGCCTTGTGGTGGCCACCAAGTGTGTACTCACCCCCCGCCTTCTCCAGCCCTGTGCATCCATTTGGATGCTTGAAAAAGGAAGGATGGGGTTAGTGCTGCATCCCAACCGATCCGCTCACTCCTGACTGAGTGATGCCAAGTTGCTTCTCTAGGGCAGTGAGAGACCCTAAGGATCTCCCTTCCCATGTCTCCCATCAGTCTCCCATTCCCAAAGAGCGTCTATGGCCAGGGTGAAAGTCATGGGTTTAGGCTTGTGGAGAAATGGCACAGGCAGAGCACTGGATCCAGCCCTGAGCCCAGAGGATCTAGGCTTTATGGAGCCAGGCCGGTCGTGGCTCGCCCGTCAGTCTCGCTTGGACCCCATTCATTTTCCTAAATGTGGAGGGGACCAGCAGAATTATGCTGTACCCAGTCTGTCCCTTATGTCCCCAGCCTGGGGGGCAGGAATGGGAAGACCTGCCTGTTCCCCCATCCGTGGATCAGGAGGGGCTAGGACCTACCCCAGGTGCTTTGAGAAATTCAGTGACATTCACGAGAGTAGCCCCCAACCCCACCGTCTTTCATCCTGCACAGCCTGGCATTGGGCTGCCATCTACTTTTTAAAAAAAAAATAAATCAGCAGCTAAATCAGTTGGTTTTTGTAGAGATTGAGCATGGTCAAAATAACATGTTCCTTGCCCGTCTTGACCTGGCACCTCCTGTTTGCCCCCGTGTGCTCCAGGTTGGTCCATCTGTCTGTCCACCAGTGCCTGGACAGAGCCCTCCAGGGCAGCCCATGCACTGCAAGACTCGTCCCTGTTTCCAGGGATTAGAGAGATAGAAATGGAGATGGGATGAGATGAGGCAGTAGATTGCTTCGCTCTCGGGATGAAGGGATTTGTGGACTGCCCCCAGATCAGTAGATTGAAAATGGAGGGAAATTATTGGGATGATGCTGCCTGCAGGATTAAAGCCAGGGCAGCCAGCAGGCTCTGGAGGAGGGGAATGAGGGGGGTTGTGGATGGGGGAGCCACAGGATGCCTGCTGCTCCAAGCTGTGGGGAGATGCTCCTGGTTGCATCCTCATCTGTTTTGGAGGACGCACTGGAAGCGGATGCCTCCCGGCCCCAGCTCTCCAGGATGCCTTAAAGGGCATGCAGCATGATGGACCAAGGTGGAGAGAGGGATAAGGGGCCAGGAGGCCACATCCCTGGTGGTTGGATCAAGAAAAATAGTCGGGGGGGGGGGGGGGGGTTGGTTCCTGCTCTGCAGGTGTTGCAGCCATGCAAGCATCCATGCAGCAGTGGTGTAGAAACAGGACAGGCAAAAGTCTTGTGCTGGTTAGGTCCATTCAGCCCTTTTAGGTGAGGACTGAGTTACCTCCTCTAGGTTACGGTTAGGGCTGTGCAGTCTCTGGCACGGCAGCGGGATAAACGTGCCCATTGCTTTCTGCTTTCCCAAGGCCCTGGAGATGCTCTCCTCTCAGCTGCACCCCCAGTTAAAAGGATGCCAGGAGTGTGCCTTGGAGCTCTTTGCAGAGCTGTGCCCTCTCATTTCCAGGCTGCTGGAGGACAAACCACACAGCTCCCTGTGGTCTCTCTTCCTTTATGAGCAGCCGGCATGGACCTATGGCCATAAGCATCCTTTTTTGGGTGTCCTTTGGCCTTCCCCTGGCAAATGGCATGTAAAAACTGGCACATAGGGGACTGCTGATTGTCTTACCCCTCGATCTCTGGAGGGGTGCGTTTCCAACGCTGGCTATGCTGGCATCCTTTGGGCAAGATGTGGGTCCTTCAGAGCTGGTCCATGGCCCCAGAAGAGCATCCCTGGGGCATCTGTCGAGGCATGTCCCAGTGCGAGGTGGTGTCTCCTGGCTCCCATTCCTTAGCCTCTGGCAAGAGGTAAAAAGGCTAAATTGGCTGCATCTCTGAAGCATGACCGATCCTGGGCTTAGTTCAGTGTCAAGGTTATAAGTGCAGCGTACCAACAGAGATGAGCTTTATTTGAGCTTTATTTGCAAATACGCAAATGTTTGTAAGATTTAAACAACGATGACTGGCAGAATGACATTGTCACCAACAGCATGTGGCTGTGGGGAAGCTCTTTTCCAGTACCTGACCTGGATCTTCTTTGCTGCAGTTTAAGCCCCTCACTCAAGACTGTTGCCCTGTCTCCCTCCACCCCGCTGTCCTGCAGAGCCTTGGTTCCTCCAGACCTTCCCCATGGGCCATGTTTGCTGGCCCCAGGGATCTGGGGTTGCTCTCTGCTGGCTGGATCTCCCGTGAAGACCCACCTCATCATTCTTGGTTTCCTTCTGCAGATCCTGAGCTTGCAAGTTGAGTTATTGCTCCCAGCCCTTTTCAGGTGGATGGGGAGCTCTTTCTCTGTTTCTGTGCACTTAATTGCGCACAGCCAAGCTCAGTGCTTTGCCTTGCTGAACTGTGTCTTATTCCCTCCCCCTTGCCAAGCTCGCTTTGGCTTCTTGCCCTGCTCTCCAGTATATTGGCTTCCCCGACTTGGGTAGTCACCTGGCAGTTTAACAGGAGAGCCACTGATAAATGTTTTGGCAGGGTTTAGAGAATTTTCCAGCCGTCTTCAAATGGTTTCTTCTGCCCCAGGCTTCCCCGGCTCTTTCAGGACAATGCCACATAGGACAGTATGAACAGCATTGTTACTGCCACCCTGGTACTACCAGTTAGGGCATATCCCCCCTCTATGAAGACTCATCTCAGGGGGTGTTTATTGCTGGTGCTTGCAGAAATGCTGGATGAGCTGCCCTGGCTCCCTTCATATCACACGAGT
This sequence comes from Pygoscelis adeliae, assembly GCF_000699105.1. Classification (NCBI taxonomy): domain Eukaryota; kingdom Metazoa; phylum Chordata; class Aves; order Sphenisciformes; family Spheniscidae; genus Pygoscelis; species Pygoscelis adeliae. Next base: position 646,188 of record NW_008824414.1, on the reverse strand, counting down.
TTCTCCATTCTCCAGCGGCTTGGTCCAGCCGCCCTCTGCGGCACTGCTAGTGGTGTTACCTGTGTCCCACCACACGTTCAGGGGTGCAGATGTGGAGCGTGGCACTGAAGTAGTTATCTTCCTGGCCTCCGCAGTGTAAGGCGGTGCTGTTTCATCTAATTTGGGAAAGCTTTGGGATTTTTTTCTCTCTTGGTTGCTGCTGCAGAATTCGCCCCACTCTGCAGTGCTGAGCCCCGTGGCAGGGTCCAGGCTGGGGGTGCAATGCAGTGCTGCTGGCTCTGCCTTCCTGAGACAACCAGGGCACCTGCACTGAGCGGAGACTGAGCCAACACTTGGTCCTCAGTGGTCCATCAGCAGCTCCTCTGGGGCCTTCGCTCCAGCCTCTCCAAAAAGTTGGCTTGGGCATGGAAGAACAGGGAGTATTTCAGGACAAGCTGTAATGGATCATTTTTATCTGTTCTTTAATCTGCTGGCAGACCAAAAAGCTGTGATGGAGGAGACTGAGTGACCTTCCTTATCCCAGGAAACGTTATTTTCTCAGCGCACAGGGTCTTGAGTCCACCCGGCACTTGCTAAAGGCTCACAGACATCTGAGGATGCTCTTGGTCACTGAGTTTTAATGGACCCAACTGAGTAGTGCAAAGACCATTGGCTCTCATCACCTAATGGGTCAAAATCTCCAATCTACTTAAGCAGTTTGACATTCACTGAAAATACTATTTTTACTGGCAAATTGTTCCAAAAGTAACTAACAGAGTGACTTGGAAGTGGCTGAATTAAAGTGCATTGTTCCCACCCATCCACTCACCCCAGCCTTCCAAAAGCAGCTTTAATTCACTACAAAATTAAACAAATTCAATGAAGACCCATTATTATTCCAAGCAGGGTTATTTCAGTTTGTCAAGACGGTGGTTTAACAGGTTCAAGTCACTGATTTTGCTCAGGGTCCCACAATCAATGAGCCCTGAAACCAGCCCAGACAGGATTTTCTGGGTTGCACAAGGGCATCTAATAGCCCGCTCCTGCTAAATTGAATTTCCCTCACTGTGTGTCCAACCTCTGCTTGCAACACAGCAGCAGCTCGTGTGAATGAATGGAAATTCTGCATCCTATAGATCTCTGCAGATATATATCTCAGGTACAGCTACCTAAATTTTCCCTAAACTCGTAACTAACATAAGCCTCCAGGTTTTATGTCCTGCAGATGTATCAGGGCAAGAGGTAGGTGCTATCAACCTGCTGGCCTGTGACGTGGGATGAAGTTATTGGGTGCAAGACATCACTTCATCTTGGGGTGATTGGTAGGGAAAAGCTGCAGCTTCATTTGCTAGCCTTCAAGCAAAAGATTGTGATAATGGCACTGCCATTGCAACAAAACCAGTCGTTCTCCTTGGACCGGGCTTGCTGTAGAGATGGTGGAGACAAACACCATCTGACGTGCAGGGCCCAATTCTGATTTCACACGTGATTGCACATCCATGCACCAGCCGTGCCAGGGTTGCACTTCTGTGGGTGGCTGCTGCTGTTCTTGGTTAACTGTGGAGGTGCAGTAGGCTGTGATAAACCACATGGTGCTCAGCGGATGAGCAGGGACTCTTACTGGACATCCCTCCCTCGGTTTCCAGTGTCCACAGGCTGGAGTCAGGGGTTTGTTCTACTCTTCGTTATAGATACTTGCCAGCTTTCCTTGCCTTCTGGGAAGTCTGTACTGGAGGAAGAAGAAGCTGCGTTTCTATTCCTCTTGGTGTATCCATCAGGTCAGAAATTGCTCTGAAATGTGTGCAACCCCATTGAAAACCTACAAATGTAAGGTGGATTCAGCAGAGGTAAATGAGGCTGGTACAGTCGACACCCAAAGCAGGATGCACAGCCTGATATCGGCTTGTGGGTGCACCAGATGAAGTAGAAACCCAGGAAAGCAGCAGGGAATTTCCTGGAGGGGAGAGCAGGCTTAGCACAGCTTTGGGCTGGTCTGAGAGCAGAGGTATGCATTTGGTTGGGATGTGGCTGAGCCTACCGCAGTGTGACAGGGCTGGAGCTATGGGTCGTCATACCAGTTGCTCCTGAACTCTAGCTAATGCCAATATCTAGAGCCAATATCTCTCCCTGGAGGGCCACCCAGTGTGGAAAACCAACCCTGCTCTCTAGAGGGCAAAGGATCTGGGGAGAAAGCCATGCTGACATGAAGAGTGATAGGAAATGATTGTTTAGAAATAGAGAAGAGCTCCCAAGAGTTGCAGCCAGCAAAGGGGTTGGTGGGAGAAGTAGCAGTTAGACCACCTGAAGCACGGAGGTAGCAAACAAGGCAGCAGGAGAGGTTGCTCTGATGGCCCTGGGACTGAATTTGTGGGCAGAGGAGCCAGCAGAGCAGAAAGGGAACAGAGGGAGCAGAGCGTCCAGAGGAAGGCACATTTGCATCCCTGCAATAGTAATTGGGGTAATTGCTGTAGAGGTGAGTGAGACTGGAAGAGCCCCGTGATGCACACGAGCAAGGAGGAGAAGGCGGGTTATAATTGCTCGTCAGCAGCCAACGAGTGACATCCTGGGCCATGAGCAGAGACATCTCACCCAGAGGAGAGCAGGGAAATTGAGCAGCTGACTGAGGACAAAGCCTCCAGAGATGCCTGCTGTGAGGGCAAGAGCAGGGACATTTTTCTCCCATGATGCTTGGAAAGATCAAGGGCAAGTGAGAAGCAGGGATATATACTGCTGGCTGATGTACCAAGGTAGCATGGGGCATATTTTTTTTTTTTTTTGGCTAGAGATATCTAAAATATTTCCACTGAAGCTGGAGAGTAAGCAGAGGAAACGTCAACCAAAACGACTACAGTCCGTGGAAAATGGCAGCAGCTGGAAATGCAGCTTTATTGCAAAATGACATTTGGTGTCACTCATGTAGATGGTGCTACTGTCCTCTCACAGCTTCATCTTCTGGCAGCCAAAGCCTGCCGGTGGCTGATGTGGCTCCATTTGGAGCATGGGTTTAAGGGAATGCTTGACTTTGGTTTTCTGCCATAGCATTTTTTCTCCTTCCACCCCCATCCTGACCTGGCCAGACTGGGTTGTTGTCATAATCCTGAGCAGGCTGCATCACGGTGCTTCCCAGCTGCTAAAATGCAATACTGAAAATCACCGGATTAGATCTTAATGGCAGGATCAAGCCGCCGGGAGATGAGTGGGGAGAAAGCTCCTGCTTACGCAGTTGGACAGGCAGTGCTCCTCGGGAAAGCAAGCTAGAAAGCGTAAAATGTCGGAGAAGCAGCTTCTTTCCTGTCTTCCCCTGCTTTTCTTTATATTTAGCACATCTTTCATTTTCCAAGGGTCAGAAAATGCTGGCCTGAATTTTGTGAAGGGGGTATTGAGAGGTCAGAGGTGTTTAAACATTTCCTCCCTTACAGTGGAAAATGTTGTCTTGAGTGATGGACTTTCTGGCCAAGATATTAATCCCCAACATGAAAGTCTGCCAACCACATTAGAAATCTGCGCCATGCCATAGCATACTGCGGTGTGCTGAAGGACACTGAAGCTTTGTGGTTGTCTTTAACACTTGGCTTTCTGCTGGTGGAGCTCCTGAAGCACCAAAGAGCCCGGGAGGCACATTGGATGTTTTTCAGGGTGGCATTGCCATTGAGCAACTGCCCAGATGCTCCAGGGTATGGTCTCAGGGGTGGTACTCTGGGCAGTGGCAGAGCATCCCCGTACAGACAGGTGCCCCGGCCACCCTGCGCTTTACCTGTGTGGGTTGGCAAGGGCTCTTGGTCAACAGGGCTCCAACGTGTTGGAGTTTATCAGCCTGCCATAACCAAACCTGTCAAGAATGTGTGATTTTCTGGAGGCCGTGTGGTGAGCAAGGCGGATGATGGAGACTTTCTTCACTGAGTTTGCTTGGCAGTGCCTGTGAACTTTCCATCCAAACTTTTCAGGGAGGGAGTGGGTTATGCCTGTGGGATGTTTTTGCACCGAGTTGTCCCCTCTGTTTTCAGACAGTTGAACAAAGCATTGCTGTCCCCCAAAACAAATACCTAGATAAAGCAATGAAATTTGATCTCCCTAACGCTGCTGAGAATATTCCATGAGAAGGTCTACCAAATAAAGTCTACCTTGGGTGTCTGTCTTCTGGCAGGACCATCTGTCCCAGAGACACTAAGGTGGCTTTAGTGTAGATAAGAGAGACCCTCGCTTTGGAGTTGGGGTCTGCAATGCTAGTGCCAAGACAAGAAGAACAGTTTTGTGATGGAGCTCATTTATGAGAGCCTCAACCACCTTCTCCAAAACTCAGGCTGCTGTTGCTGCACCCTGGGGCAGTGGGGGCTGTCTCGGGGGAGCTGTGCCCCAGTACTGGCAGCAGATGCCTTGGCTCTCCGCTGGGCATTTGCAGAGGAGGTGTAGGCAGCGTTTGCTGGAGCTGCGCTGCAGAACTCGCTCGCGTGTGGCTAACGTGCCTGGGGAGCCCAAGTGGATGCATGGGAGATGGAAGAGGAGGAGGAGGAGGGCTGGCATCGGCAAGCGTGGAGCCAGCAATGTCTCCTGGCCCCTGCAGGGACACTGGCTCTGCCCGAGCTCAGCCGAGCCTCCTGCTATTGCCTGTAGGGAGGGGGCTGCAGGCATCCCAGCATCCGCTTTTCCAGCTCCCGTTTGGAAACCAGGCTGGAGAACAGCCCAGAGCTCGTCTCCCTCGCCCTATTCTGCTTCACGTGCCATCTCCTGTCTGGGAGATGATCATGCTATTAAATTAATTTCATACATGGTGTTCAGAATTCCCCTAATTAGAAGGTTTTGCTCGAATTTTAGGAGAGTGTCAGTATTTGTGAGGTATCAGCAAGCATAAAGGCAAGAACACCAGCTTAGGCAATCACTCCAAACTGGAAAGGAGAAAAATAGGAGTGTGTATGTTTGCACGTGGGGAACAGGAGTCTTTCTGCTATTCTAGGTTTCCATTTTCCTTCCTCTTCTCCTTCTTCTCCTTGGTCACTGGTGCCTAAGCTGCTTTTTCAGACACAGGGAATTCCTGATAGATTAAGGTAATTTCCCGGAATTTAATATATTTAATCTCAAAACCAAGGGAGAGGGAATAACCGAATTGCTCTGAGTACTGACGATGCCTCCACTGAGTACTCTCCCAAAAGGCAGCTGCATTTAAAAGGTCTATTTACTCTGCAGTGGGATCATCCTTTGGAAAGACGTTACCCAGCTGTTTTGGGGCAGATCAGCACCGGGCACCGTGCTCCCCTCGCTGAGGTGCAAAGACGTTTGGCTGCTCCCCGTGATGGCTGTGCGTGGGAGGATGCTGCTCCGGTCCTCTGCCTGCGGTTGCCCAGGCACGATGCTCGGCAGAGCCTTGCTTGGCTCACTCTGCAGCTTCCATTTCGGGGCCAAACTTGACACCTCTGTCTCCTAATGCTGCATCTTTGACCTCTGCGGGGCTGCACCTGCTTTGCACTGGGTCAGAGTTGGGCTCTGGATCTACTCTATCCGTTGGACTGGATGTAATTGTGTCCTCAGGGCTTTCAAGTAGGTGGACAAAGAAGCCATTTCAAAGCTGCTGTGAACTAGGCAGAATACGACGGTGAAGAGGAAGGGTCCAAGATGGGTCTCTCTCCAGGCAGGGAATGCTCCAAAATGCTCAAAATGGTGTTTGGAGGATGATTTTTCCCAGCCCTTTGTCCGTGAAGAATGAGGGCTGTGAGGGGAGGCACGCGCCCAGGGTAAATGCCTCGGCTCTATTGTTCCCATCATTTCCATTGAGTTTATGAACCCCTATATAAAAGACTTACCTTTTACTAGTATGATTAAGAAAAGGCCAATGTAGCTTTCCCGCTCACTGGAGCATGAAGCGTGTTTAATTTAATAATGCTGATAAATCTTAAAGCCAAGAGCATTTGGCTAACACATGACCCACTTTTTCAATCAATTGGAAACATTTACATAACGGCCTGATGCAGGGTTCCTCCTGTGAGGGATGTGGAGCAGGGGATGGCAGACACCCCTGCGGTAAGCACCGCCACTGTAGGACATTTGGTGAAAGCAAAACAGCGAATTTTGCCAGTCCTTAGTGGGCAAGTTGCAACCCACCTCACTGGGACTGTCAGCTCTCCCACTACCACAAGGATGTGCCCAGGTTTAGAGCACCTCAGCCCCCCAGCTGGGCTTTTGGGGTCCATCACCCTGGTGGCAAAGCCCAGACTGCTCCAGGGTCCCACCCTCACCTGCCAGCTCCCAGCCATGGGGCTGGCACCCTGGGCTGTAGCTGCCTGGGCCACCGCAGTTGGGCAGCTTACAAAAGAAAGCTCTGGGAGTGGTGTGCGGGGCAGGATGGCTTTGCGAGTACTGCCTCTGCAAGTCACGAAAGCCACTGCCTGAGGATATGCCTTGACCATCAGCTGTGAACAGCCTCTACCTTCCTCTGGCTCTGCTGTCAGAGGATGTTCATCAGCTGGGAAGGGGAGCTGCGCCTTTGTATTGGCATGCACCAGCCTCGTGGGTGGCTGCAGTGGTGTCATGGCTTTGTTTCTTTCCCTGCAGCAGGGCTAGATTGCTCCTGGGACAGGACATCCTTGGGGATGGCTGTCGTCCTGTGCAACGGGGGCACCTCTTCCATGCAGGCACTTTATCTCCTGGCACATCAGGAGCACCAGCAATGCTGACCTCCACAAATCAGCATGTTCATCCTTTTCAGCATTGCTTCCCATGCACAGAAATCAGCACGGGGTTAACCAACACAAACAGTTGTTTATTTTTCTTTATTGTTTGCCTGCAGTGGGCTCAGTCTTGAAAGAGAATGTTCCTGATCTTGTATGTTGTGCTATTGTGTGTCAGCCTGTTCCCATTACTCTGGTCCCCAACGTCATCACCTTCTTCCTTTGAAATATTCTCCTCCTCCACACCCTTAACAGTGCCTTTTGGCTCGACATCTTCAACACATTTCATTTCTTATCCTTCTTGTGAGGATTTTACTTTTTTTCATCTGTAACGTCCAGCGGCCTCAAGATCAGCATTTGCAAGTAGGTTACAAGCAACCTCATTCCCAGTGAGCCAGTCTCCTGTTAGCTCAGTGGAAACGCCATCTCCCTGCTAACCACGTAGGTTTTATCCATTTTGGGTTTCATAAGAACCTCATGGAAGAGCAAGTTTTACATCAAACCCATCTCCCAGACATGATTTGTGCATTGCTGCCTGTTTATTCATCCCGACTGCCTCTTTGCATTAAAGTAATACTTGAGAACTGGTTTACCTCCCATTTTTTGGTCACATAAGTCCCTATCTGAGGAAGGGAAAATGCCAGATACTCATGACCAGGATGAAAAATCTCCCATTTGATATATACTGAGGGATTCAATAACAAGGGGGAGAATTGCTGCAAATCTCTCGGCATTGCACATAGAAGGATGCTGGCACCTCCCTGTGAGACAGGACCGGTCTCCCCTTGCAGTAGGCTGCAGAGACATTTCACATGCCTGGTCCTCACACAGAGATGCTACTAAGGAGGTGTCAGGAAAAAAAAGGAAGGATTTGTTGCCATTCTGAGATTTTTCCCCCTGCCTTCAGAATATCAGTGACGTTTTTCCCTCTAGAGGGCAGAGGAGGAAAGAGAGAGAATGGGAAGGGAAAGGAACACGACAGCACTGGGAAAACTCGCAGAGGTTTTGTTAGATACACGCAAAGCATGAATAGCTGGAAATGGCGTGGTCCTGAGACACAGTGCCCAGCTAGGGTGCTCACAGGTTGGGGTGAAAATGCAGAAGTGTAGTAATCGGGACACCAGCTCCATCCTTCCTGCTCCATGCTCCTGGGATCAGATAGATATTTCCTGGTTACTGAAAAACTGGCTTTTGATTTTCTGAGTGCCATATTCACACTTGAAATGGTGAATTTTGGTTTGCTAGGTAGGTGCCCTGGGTCTTTTAAAATCCCAGTTCAGCCATCGGTCTTTGGCCAGGCTGCTCCGCCGACTCCCTGCTCCTGTGTCCACGTGCTTAGCTGGACACAGCTGCTTTTCAGCTCGTGCAGGTGTGAGCTAGCAGTCTGGCTGTGCCACCTCGGACACTTGAGTCTTTGCTCCCACAATGGCTTTTGCATGAAGCCAGTGGCAAAGCCATGGCAGAGCTGCGGGCTGTTCCCAGGCTTGCGTCCTCATGGTCCCTGTGGTGAGTGGGCAGCCCCATCTGCATCCATGAAGGTGCTCGGCCCGTGACATCTCCCTGCAGCTCCTTTCTGTGGCCTTCCCATGCCCTGCTGCTCTGCAGGGTCCATCCCACGTTGAGGAACCTGCCTGTTTTGAGAGAAAACCTTTCCCCCTCTCTGTCCCCAGGTGATACAGCTGTGGTGCTGTCTCCTTCTGTGCTGAGGCTGCCCTCCCAGCTAACACACGTCTCCCGTGCCCCGGTAGGAAATGGAGTCAAAGGTCTCCGAAGGTGGCCTGAACGTCACCCTCACCATCCGGCTGCTGATGCATGGCAAGGTAAGGGGCTCCCGGCGGGGGGTTTTCCTCGCAGCTCCCTCTCCCACCTCTGCTCCAGCTATGCCCGGGTCCGACCAGCCTCTGCAGCCCAGGGCTGCCGGGAGCAGGTTTTCTCCTGCTGATGGGGGAGGGTGGTGTGGTGGCATGGTGCTCCTGGCCCCTCTCATGCCTGCCACCCGCCCTGTCCTTCTGCTGGGGACAGTGTGCACCAGGTCTTTGCTTCATTTTGGGGTTGGGCTGGATTGTCTTCATGTCTTCTGATGTCTTTTCCTTTGTGTTTGGCTTTTCTTTGGCAGGAAGTCGGAAGCATCATTGGAAAGGTAATGACATCTTTTAAGTGTGTGCTTAATGCTATTGCCTGCCCCATTTGCTGCTTGTGGTGTGGTAGATACCAGTCACCTCCTTCCTGTAATGTCCCTTAAATGTTCAGTGTGCATGAGCATGTCACTGAGTTTGTGAGACAGAAATGATGGGAGACCCACAGAGAGGTCAAAGACCATTCCCCTAAAAAAAAAACCCAACCACCAAACTTATCTAGTGCTGTTTCCAGCTGCTTCACTGTGGTGGTGAATAGGTGTTTATGATCATGTTGTCCTGACACGTTAATTAAATAGATTCATTAAGAGAGATTAAGAAATTTCATGCCAGTCCATCTAAATTCTGCAGCACTTCCCTCTGAGGACACAGGATGCCATTTAGCTCATGCAGAAAAGCTGCATGAGATGCTCTGCTCCCTGGTGCTTGCCGTGGTGGTTTGGAAAGTCCTGGCTATACAGGATTAGTTTTTTGGTGTTTTTAAAAGGCAGGTTTGTGGTAGCGAAGATTTGCATCACGACCACCTTCTCCTATATGCTTGCACCTTATTTTTCCATCAGCCTGTCCAGCCCTGGAAAACTTCACAGTTGTACCTGCTTTATATCTGGATATAAAGATAGTAAATCTCTCTACAGGTACTAGATAACTGCCCTTCAAAGACATTCTGAAATGCCAGCTTTTCTCAACATATGATATGTTTCTGAGCTTTTTCCTTGCAGTTTTCCTCCTAATGGGGAACGTAGAAATGGAGGTGGAAGCTGCAGTTGTGTAGCTGGTTTGTCTATCGTGTCTTACAGACATGGGGAACAGGGCTACGACGGCTTACACCCTCAGCTCCTTAGCCTGCCCATCACGTGGGGATGGAGGGCCAGGCAGCACAGAGCTGCCCAAATATTTGGCTATGTATTGCCACATATTAGAGAGATGCATGTTTGGAAGGGCTGTTTTGAAGGTGGAAGTCTTGATTTTTTACAGTAGCCTGTGTTTCTGATTCTTATTTCAGAAAGGAGAGACTGTGAAGAAGATGCGTGAGGAGGTGAGCAACCCTGCTCTTTAAAATGATTTGAAGGAGGAGGAAAGAGGAGTGGGAAGGGCCATCGGGCTGTCCCGCCTGGCAGCATGCAGTATAATGGACAGAGCAGCACATTGCCCTGTGCGATACAGGCAGTAACTCCCAGGGTCAGGACATGCAAGCCGGCTGTGCCCAGAGCTCTTTGGTCCAGTTTTCTCACTTCGTACTCAAACAAACTCCTATCACATTTAATGGGAATTTTCCAGAGCCAAGAATTTGCTCTAATGAAACAGTGAAATTAAGTCACTTGTAAGACGCTTGAGTTTGCCCAAGGTCTTTGTGCCTGCAGCTACCAAGGAGTTATCAGATCAGTAAGCAACACTCCTCTTACAAGCAATGACCCCACGAGCTGGTCTTGCCTTGATCACATGGGTTTGCACTGCAGTAAAAGACCCAAGGTGGATGCTTGGAAACCCTTTCTGAGGGTTGGGGTAAGGCAGCACTGGAAGCACCACAGGGCGAAGGGGTGGGAGTTTTTAAGGTTAGATGGGATGCTGAGAGGCTGGCAGAGGTGATGACCAGGGACCAAGCGAGCGATGTACTTGCTGGTCACCTGGCGCTCTCTGAGCTTCTGCTGTTGGGTGCTGAACCTTCCCAGGCTGGGACAGCATCCAACCTGGAGGAAGGGCTGCACCTCCGGTGCATCCCCACCAGTTGCTTGGCTGTGGTTATTCCAGGGCTGCCCTTCTCTTTCCAGAGCGGGGCAAGGATCAACATCTCGGAGGGGAACTGCCCCGAGCGAATCGTGACCATCACTGGCCCCACTGATGCTATCTTCAAGGCTTTTGCCATGATTGCCTACAAATTTGAGGAGGTGAGCAACGTGATCCCTTTGCCCCAGGAGGGCAGAGTAAAATGGTCTGCATCCAGATCCTTGAGTGGCCCATCAGCCAAGCAGAGCTCCGGCGTGCCCACTGCTGGAGCCAGCAGAGCAGATGGGCCTGGGTACCTGGTTGGACTTTGTTAACTGGTACACAGCCTCAGCACAAAACCTTCCAGATACCTCTAACTAGGCAAGAACTGAGCTTCAGTCAAGTGTCCCAGAGGTCTCGCAGTTAATTAACTGCAGGGATGCGCAGTGATGCAGTTGCAGACCAGCCAGGGTCTGGGGGACATGACCCCTCTTTTCTGGCCCAGGGCATTTGGGTTGGCCTGGATGGCAGGCGTCTGGTTGGGTACCAAGGGCTGATGCATTGCATTCTTCCTTCCCAAGGACATAACCAACTCAATGAGCAACAGCACTGCTACCAGCAAACCTCCGGTGACACTGAGACTGGTGGTGCCGGCTAGTCAGTGCGGCTCGCTGATCGGCAAGGGAGGCTCCAAGATCAAGGAAATCAGGGAGGTAAGGCAGACCTGGTTTTGTTATCGCATGTAATCGCAGCTCCGACCAAGGGGGAGCAGGAGCTGCCTTGGAAAGGGGGATCCTTATGCTGCAAGCATCATGCATCACGTTGCTTCCCAGGACAGTCCTGCTGGTGTAGGAGCAGCATCCCGTGGACCTTGCCAGCATGCTCCTGCAGGTGCAGGCAGGGTGCTGCATCTGAGCTCACACGGGGCAGTGCAGCTCTTGGGAGGCGCGTGGCGTCGGAGCTGGAGCTGGCTTCAAGGAAAGGCATTCAGCTGTGGGATTTCTCCTCCTCTCTCTTTCTGTCTCCAGTCAACAGGTGCTCAGGTTCAAGTGGCGGGGGACATGCTGCCCAACTCCACGGAGCGGGCGGTGACAATCTCGGGGACACCCGACGCAATTATCCAATGTGTCAAACAGATCTGTGTGGTGATGCTGGAGGTACAGTCTGTAACAAAGGGGGTAAAGTACATAGGAAAAAAACCCAGCTGGCACCACAACAGCGCTGGGAGCTGTGGAGCGTTTCTCTCATAGCCTTCACCACGCGTTGTCGGACCACTCATTTCTTGGTACCTCTGTTTGAAACCCACTCAGTGTGTTTTCCCTGCCATCGTTGTACGGTGTTTCTAGAGTCCCACACTGGAAACCTGCCTGGTCGGGTACCCCAAAGGAGATGGTTTGTGTTGTAGCACAGGGTGTCTTCAGGAGAGAGGAGTGCCAGAGGAGGCCAGGTGGGCTGGGATAGCCATAACCGGGTGTCCCAGCAGTGCCAGGGGTGCCATGGGAAGGGGACGGGGGCTGCAGCCTCTCCACCAAGCACCTGGTCTCCTCTGCATGGGGCTCATGGTGCCCCGTGAGGACCATGGCTGGGAGGAGTAGGCCAGTGCATCCTCTACGCTGGGGAAGCTGGGGCTGGGAGTGCAAACCCGTGCTCCTGTAAGGCACAGCGGGAAAGGTGGTGAGGAAGGCTGGTGGAGAGCAGGGCCCATAGGGTGCATGGATGTGTGTCCAGGGTGCCATTTTCTGGGAGAAATGCTAACGAGCAGAGCTTGAAGATCTCTGCCATGGAGAGATGCTGCTGTTCCAATGGCTTATTGCCAGGGATAACCACAGCCACATGCCCCACATCCGCACCTGCCACCTCAGATGGGAGAAGCTCCAGGAGGAAACTCCTCGGGACACGGCACGGTGGGACCCTCTGCTCCTGGTGCCTTCCAGAGGCAGACGGGCGCAGACCCACGTCAGGCACCACTGCCTTACTGCACAGCCCGCACACTGCTGCCCTTTCACGGCAGGGAGGAGCACGTTTGCCGCTGCAAGAGCTTCAGATGAGGATGCCAAGGCTTAGTGGAGGTGAAGCAAAACCAAACGTAAGCAACTTCAGTTTGGCAGCAGCACAGCTAAGGAGGAATTGCCATGAGCCACGTTACCCACCACTGCTGGTAGTGATGCTCAGGTGGGTACACTCTGCTGCCAGAGGAGTGCGATTATAGCTGCACAGTGACTCCAGGTTATGCTCTGGACTGCAGCAGAGGTGGGCCCCAGCTGATGCTTGCAGGTGTGTCGTAAAGTCTTTGGTGGCTGCTGTTCTCACCAACCAAAGCAAGGGTTGCTGCTCCTCTGTATGGCTCAGCAATGGTAAAGAGAAAAACCCATGAGTTTTCTTGGAGTCTGAACTCTGGGAAGTCCCCTGACTTTTACAGTTTGCAGAGATGCTTCTTATAACGTTTCAGTCTTAAATTATCTTACTGCAGAAATTCTCGCTCATCCCCTCCAAGATTTGTAACGCAATAAAAGAAAAAGCAGGTTTGTGATTATAGAGGCTGTGCTTTGATCATACAGCTTTCCTGCAGACCTGTGCTTAGCAGGAAGATTTGGATATGCCACTTGGCTACAAGTGGACATCTAGAAGAACGTACAGAAAAAATGAAGAATTTTCCATGAGATAGCATAATTTATATTGCTTATCTTTACATAGCAGTAACTGAGTCATTTCACTTCGGGTAGAACCAGAAGGCTTTTATCTGAAATCTCTCCTGATCCCTAGAAACCTCCAAAATCTCTTCTATGGCCTGTTAGTTATGTTCAGGAGAAAACCAACAGAGATAACTTGGGTGAGAAGATCCCATGCACGGTGCAGTGGGATGCATCACTACAGCTTGATGTGCATCACTACAGCTTCTGCTCAGACCTACCCAGGTACGACTCAGGCCACAGCAGGGAGGAGTGAGATGTCCTGGCCAGCTGGAGTGGGGCTGCCCTGGGTCACGCTGCTGCAGGAGGAGGGCTGGGAGTGCATGTGGATCGGTGCCTCTGCTGCTGGCATCTGTATGGCTGCTCACACAGACTGCTACCACCATGCAGCTCTAGGAGACACTGGTGTTGCCATCTGAGAGGGGTTTCCAGCCTCTGGCTCCTCCAGAGCTCAGCACCCTGGCCAAAGTGATCACTGCCATTTGTCCCACCAGGGCATGGGAGATCTTGACCACATCCACGTCCCAGCTTGGATGGCAGTAGACCAAACCAAGTCCTGAAGGTGACCCTGTTCTGGTGGTGAGGAAGATGAGAGGGGTCAAAGAGCTTGAGCATCATGCCGGGTCACTCAGACGGGCTGCTCACTCCTTCTGATACCCGTGCTCACGATGCCATGCCACAGCTCCTGGTGCTCAGCGGGGCTGGTATGACTCCGGGGTGGGCTGTTGACGTGCAAGAGCTCTCAGGCTGCAAAGCAAGCCACTGCATGAGGAGACTCCTGGCAGCCAGGGATGAAAAGCCTGGTCTGTGAGTGTACCTCCCCATCTTGCTGCACCTTGGGGGTGTCCTTGGGGTGTTTTGAGGAGGGCGCTGCGTTCCAGCTGCGTTCCAGTGTCGAGTCAGTCAGCTCGAGTCTAGACCAGGCAATGCAGTTTGCGGAGGGCAGAGCGAAGGTGAGGGAGGCAGCGGAGGTCTGGGAAGCAATTTAGGGTCCCATGCCTTGGCAGGGGTTCTCCTGTACCCCAGGTTGTCCTCGTTGTCCATCAAACACCGATTTCCCCTGTGTCCTCCTGTCCAGAAATGTGGTTTGCCTGGTGCGGGTGTTGCTGTCAGCGGCCCCGGGGGCCGTGCTCTGTCGGGTGCTTTCTAACACTTTTTGCCGCCGTTTCAGGAAAGCTGTTCTAATGTTCTCTCTCCCTCTCCTTGTCCCTTTTCCTAGTCCCCACCAAAAGGTGCCACCATTCCCTACCGCCCAAAGCCCGCCTCCACCCCTGTCATTTTTGCAGGTGGTCAGGTAAGAGCCGACCCGCTTGCAGCCTCCACTGCCAACCTCAGCCTTTTACTGCAGCACCAGCCGCTGCCCGTTAGTGCACTCAGGTTTCTTGCCTTCTGACTTGCATGGTGTCATCCCATCTGTTGCATCCCACAGCAGGTGGACTGAAAGCTCTTTGCAGAACTGCTGGCAGTTTGCAAGCCCAGGCAGATGGCTTAGCTCCTGTGATGGCTGCTGGAGGATAAGGAAAGGGCCAGCCCAGGGAAACAAGGTGTTAGCTCTGCCGGGCACTCATGCACCGAGAAAAGGCTGGAGATAGCACGCAGGTGTTCGTGTGGCCTGGGGAATCATAGAACCATTTAGGTTGGAAAAGACCCTTAAGATCATCGAGTCCAACCATTAACCTACCACTGCCAAGTCCACCACTAAACCATGTCCCTAAGCGCCACACCAAACCTGCTCTGTTTGACATGGGCTCACGTGCTCAAAATACTGATTTTTGCAGGTACTCACGCCTTGGCGAGTCCTGCTTCTAAATTGCTCCTGGCTCAAAATCCAGCTTGAGTTTGCTTTATTATACCCAAATTTAGTATTTGCCAGCAGTTACCTGTTTGAAGGAGAAAATGAGAAAAGCCTTGTTGAACAAGAGGCCATGACCATGCTCTCACAGTGGCTGCGAGTGTTTATTTTCTGGCATCTCTAGTCCAATTAAAAATAACTTTGCATAGTTGTAATTGATCCAAGATAGGAAGGGCTCATCCCAGCCACGCCAGGACCGTGCTTAGCCTCTGTTCAGGGCAGCCTGAACCTGAGCCTCCATTAAAGGGTCATCCCCATCACTGGTGCTCAGCTGGTTCAGGGTGCTGCTTCCCCCAAAAATGCCATAAGCTCTGCTGCAAAGCTGGGTCTCAGCTCTGCCCACAGGAGCGCCTGCATTGTATTGCCTTCAGTGACAATGCGCAGTGCTCAGTCTGCAGGCTTGCAGTCATGATGTGGTATGACCCTTCTAGCGACCCTTGGGAAGCAAGGACAGATTTTATCTTTGCAGGATAACCATCACACGCACGTGCCACAGGAGCTGGTGGTTGTTCTGCAAACAAAAATCAGCTCCCACAGCATGTGATTTATGAAACGAGCAGTTGAGCAGGTGGCTGCTTTTAAAGAGGGGACTTGAACCATTGCTTTTTCCACCTCATCTACTCACCTCACCTGGTGACCTGCCTGTAGATGCCACCATGCCATGGTGCACCAGTATCTAGCAGGAGAGGTACTTTCCCAGGAGCTTCAGGAGCCAGGTAGAGCCAGCACCACAAAGCTACAGCTAATGCCATCCAGAGCAGCTCCACATGAATTATTTTGTTTCTCCCCAACCATAATAAATAGTAGAAGGACAAACTATGGCTGGGAGCAAATCCCAAAGCACAGGCTATTTCAGGCAGCATGCTGAATTAGCATCATTGCCAGCATCAGAAGGAGTGTGTCATTTGGTCTGAGCAGCCGTCCTGGCAAAGAGCTTTGAGTCCAGCTGCTTGGTGAACTTATCTTCTCAAAAGGGAGAGTAAGATGGAGGTAGCATTTCTCCTGCTGGTGAACAGTTGGTGTCTTGCACAGAAGTGACATCATGTGAAGAAGCAACCATCTCTGAAATGAGAGCTCTTCCCTCCCGCCCCTGAGGGAGTGCTGGTGAGCCCCTTGGCTCTGCCCGAGGGGTGGCACGGGGTGGGTGGGCAGAGGACAGCAGGTGACAGCCAGTGGTGCTGTGAGATGCTTTGGGGTGGATTGAACCTGCAGGAACTCAGCAGGCTGAGGGACGCAGTGGCAGATGGCAACTGACAAAGGCATCAGCCCTGTTGTCTGTGTGCAACGTCAGCCTCTGCAGAAAGCCAGGGGTCACGCAGGTGGGTGCTGTCAGAGTTGAGTTGCATCTGTCCAAGACACCTTCCTGCCTTTAATTAGCTTTTTCTAATCAATTGTTCTAATCAAAAAACAATGACCAAATTAAACTGCCAGGAAAGGGTGAACTTTTTAGAGCAGCCTCTGCCACGTCCCCATGGGCACACCAGTCCCTGTCGCACTGGGATGCTGGCAGGCCCTGGGACTGCTGTTTCTGTGCGCAGGGCTTTGCTTCCTTCCTCCCTCCTCCAGGATTTTGGGGGTTTTCCTCACACAAAGCTGTTTGCCAAGGATGTGGCAAATTTGCAGGAGGTTCAGAGTGGTTTTTTTTCTTTTTCTTGGCTATCTTTACTCTCCCTTTTTAAAGTGTTATCCATCTCTCTTGTCATTTCTTTCAGAATCATCTGAATAATGTGTCAACCAGTGAGATACATTTTGCTAGCTGGTTAAGTCCGAAATATTGGGCGCTCTAGTGTCTGGCTCTTTACCCACAGCGGTGCTTATTTTCAGGTTATTTACAAAAGAGGAAGGATTGCTACAAATGATGGGAAAAACACTAAACAATTTGCCTAGCAGACATTTGCATGGATTTGTCAATTATTGCTGGTGAAAGGCATTGCAGTGCAGGTAGCCTGTCCCTGAGCCGTCTCCATGCTTGGTGAGACATCAGCACCAGCTGGCTTTCTGCACGACAATGCCCTTTCCCCCAGCACAGCACTGGAATATACTGGGTAGATGTAAAGCATATTGAGAGTTGTGCACCTGAAAATATGGAGAGGCTCACTGCACTGGCTTGCTGTCTAGGATCACGTTTAGGTGCGAAGGGCAGCGGTGATGTTACTGTGCATCCGCTACACAGATAATTCTAGTTTGATGAATATCTTTTGTGCAGCGAAGCCCAGTCTTCCCACTCCATGCAATTCTGGCACCTTTAAAGAGCTGTTTCCTTCCTTTTGGAAAAGCCAAACTGAGCCCAAGCCCTTCAAGTTAGGTAGCTCAGAGTGCTCCTGCTTTGATTGGAGGGGTGGGTCTCCCTCCCATGCCTAGGACTCGCTGCCCCAGCAAATTTAATGCAGCACAAGGGGGCTTTTCCCCTGGACTAGCCAGGGGGGTGAGCGGGGCAACTGCTCGCTGCATTGGAAGTGCTTCCCTCATCCCCTCCAGCCTCAAAATTAAGCCGGTTAAGTAAAAATTTAAGATCCCACACGCCGCTTTCACCAGTAGCGGAGCGAGGGGAGAGGCATGCCAGAGTCACAGCACTCAGCTCCCTGTACTTGGTTATTTGGGGGTAGCACGGGGTCCCGGGCAGAGCAGGGTGGGGGGCTGAGCTCCTTTTTAGCCCCTGCATTCACAACATTTACCTCACGTCAGGCAGAAAGGAGCAAAGCCCACGGACAGCAGTCCCTGTGGAGGCATGGGGCTTTGCCGTCATCTACTGCCAGCCCTAATAACATCCGTTTTTTCTTTTGCAGGCCTATACAATTCAGGGACAATACGCTATTCCACACCCGGATGTGAGTTTTACCCTAATTTTTCTTATACCCTTTTATGTCACCTGCATGCTACTGTTAATTCACATAATATTAATATTAGACAATAATATTAATAGCATATTTTCAAAGTAAGTGGCCATGTGTAGTATCTGTAATACCTTGAATAGCCTTTTAACCTGTTAGCACTAAATTTTATTAATCCTGAGGACTTGGCCTGATGCTAAATTGTTTGCATTGTTCAGTGCTATCCCTTTGTTCTGAGACAAACCATACTCTATGCATTTTGTGCCTCAAAATGATCAAAACACGCAAAGAAAGGGGAAAAAAATACTTTCTCCTGTATTTCCCCCCTTATCCTTAAAATACTGGTAAGCCCAGGGCTTATTTAGGTGCTGAGTGCCTTGGTGGGGTGAGGAGAAGCCAGACCTCCAGTGGTGCATGGTTTCTTGCTTGAAGCCTGGGCAGGGGGATGTGCCTTTTTGGGGGTCCTCCTCCGGGTGACTCAGAAGCAGGTGCTGAGGCTGGGCAAAACGCTACCCATGTCCCCTGGAGGGATGGAGAGGAGAGCCACCCGCCACACTGCTGGGTCTCACCTTGCCGATGGCTCTGCACCTCCCCGCGGGAGCTGGACCCCAGACCGAAGCGGTCACCCTGGGTTTGATGGCTGTCTCACTTGGTTCGGCTTTCTGTCACCCGGGGAGGGCATCACGGGTACTGTCCCCGCTTCGTCTCGTGCTTCTTGGTGTGGAGACAGGCGCTGCTCAGGCTTGCAGTGCGGATGGGTTTTGCTGATGCTCGGATCCCCCTGCTCGCACCAGGCTCCTGTGCCTGGGGTGGGTCAGGGAGTCACAGCACATTTGCAAGGGGACATGTAGGGAACATCTGCTGGCATGTCTGCACATAAAAGTACCAACAGAAATAATAGAAAATTAGTCTATTTTAAAGGATATCTCTATTAAAAGCAGCAGTGAAGCACTGCAATGCCAGCAGCTCCTTGTCGGCAGCAGACAGCTATTCGGCTTCTGGGGTCGTCACGGCTGACACATGCCGGGGAGCTCTTGGAAGAAGCTGGGATTTTCTAAATGTATTTCAGTGGGGATAAAACACCCAGCGAGTCCCATTGCGGAGGCCCCTTCTTGCTGGCATGCCTGTGAGTCAAGGCTCCGCAGTGGGGGCTGAGCACAATCTGCCGGTCTGGGGATGCGGCTTAATTGTAAGCAGCATGGTCTGGGTGGAAAGCCCTCTCCAGCCATCCCACACATGGGAAGAGTTTGACGTGGCTCAGTATTCCTCTTTCTGATGGGTGTGTTGGGTATTACATCATGGGATTACTTTTTGCATGATTGAGAATGGAGCAAGGTTGTTCGATACCTTGAATGCATGCTCCCTATGGGAACGATGAGGAGCTGTAGGCTGGATTTTGATCTTAGGAGCTGTGATTTCACACAATTTAGTGGGGGCCAGGCTTTGGCTTTCCATGCAACACCAGTATGCATGTACTTTGAATAGCCTGCTGTGATGGTTGCTCAGAAATGTTCATAATTGTGTGCGCTTCGCTTTGGCTCCCTAATTGGAATATAAATGAATACACCTGCATATTTAGAAAGCATAGATCAATATATTCTTTGTCCCAGTTTTTCTTTGCAAGCGATGTCAACAACTTAGAGTGTTTTCCTTGTTGTTATACTGCTCTGTTTGACAGGAATACATTTGCTGGCTGCGCTCTGCCCTACTCCCAGCAGATTTGCTGAGACCAGGAAAAAGTTGTTTGCGCAGGGACCACACGCTCTATCCTTACTCTTGTAGCTCTCTCGCAAGGATCAGTCATTTTAAACACTGCTTGGTGCAGAAACCAGTCTTGAACGTGATTTTAGCGCATTGCCCTCACTCTTGCAGGTGTCTGTGTTTAGTGGATGCCTTTTGCAGGCCCGTGGCTGCAGAGTGGTCAGAATTTTGAATGCCAAAGCTAAAATGCAAGCTCCTGCCTCGATTTTCTCCCCTGGGAAAAACCCCCAAATCAGTGTGAGTTTTGGCTCACGAAGGGCTTCAGCATTGCCTGGGTACTCATAAGCTGTTTGGGATGTAATATGCAGCTACCTGCCTTCACAAAATTTGCGGTGGGAGATGAAAGGACAGCCGTGGCAGCTGGGAGTCAGGGGCATTATTGAAATAAATGTCGAGCGCAGGAAAGCTCCCCAAGCAGGGCATCACTCCTGGGTATGCACCAGGCTGGCAGCTGATGAGATGTAATGAGGCGTTGCTGTGGGTGCCTGGTGATGCTCGGCATGGCTGTACGTTGGTCCCAGTGCTGCTGTACTGCCCTGTCCTTTCCCTCCCAGCAGTGCCTGTGGGGAAACACCCCTCTGGTCTGCAGGAGAAACCAGAGTTTGAAGAAATGGTCTCAGGTTTTTGCTTTCAGCTTTCAGGAAATGGGAGAGGAGGTGTTTCATGCACTGCAAGCGTTCACGTAGCAACTTTCACTTTAATGCATAGGTGTAGCCATCCTCTCCTTTTGCAGGCTTTTTTCATTGCTGTTATTACGGGTCTTTGCTAAATACCACTATCCAAACTATATCTTAAAAATATGCTAGATCAGTATTAGAAGGGATTTTGGTGTTTCCCCCATCGGACAAAGCAGGACCCCTGCCCCAGGGCATGGTTGGAGCTCGAGGGGCTCTGCCTCCATGGTGCTCCTTGGCAGTGCTGGCAAAGAGGCAGGAGGTTTCATCTGGAGTCCTGCCAGTGGGACCGGTTGTAACGAGGAATTCTGCAAACAGGGTGTGCCTGGGTTTAATTTGGTAGAAAACAGGAAAATTCTTAAATTAAAAAGCGGCGGGTGCTGATGTCCCTGCTACCTCCAGGAGCGGTGGACGTGCCTGGTCCTATCCAGAGCTGACTGTGTTTC
>NW_008824414.1:608952-625441 GCF_000699105.1 Pygoscelis adeliae | reverse complement strand
AGGACATCTTCAGCTTATTTTCTGTGCTGCACAGGGAGAGATGCGCATGCGCCTCTTCTCGTGGGGCGGCGAGACCTCTCCCCTGAGCCAGTGGAAGCTGGAAGTCCTCACGCCTCTGACGGCCAGGGCTCCCTCGGGTATCTCTCCAGGAACTTGCAGGAGTATCCCCTCCCCGCTGCCTCCCTCCAGTTTCTCCCCCAGTGTGCTCAGCCCCCCGAGTCTGCTCTCTCCAGCGCTTCCCCCTCACCGCTGCTGGCCAGACCTCCCCGCGCTCCCTCCCCAGCCATGCTGCAGAAGCAAGGAGGTTTTTGAGTATTGTTTCCCCCCAAACGTGGAAATCATAACTCCTGCCTTTCCCTCCCCGGGGAGGGGATGGGTGCAACAAGCGGTTTGTGTTTGGGGGATGATGCGATCCTGGCAGCCCTCTGAGTACCTGTGAAATCGCCGAGCAGGAGGTGATAAACACCCTCCCTCCCTCCTGCTCACTGCTAGACTTCAGCCCAGTTTGTTTTGGGTTTTGGTTTTTTTTGTTTGTTTGTTTGTTTGTTTTTAATTTGGAGCAGTAAAACAGAGCACAAAATGTATTCCAAACAAAATCCTCTCTATGCAACTGCTTCCTGATGGGGCACGAAAACCTACCCGGCACAACAAGGGATACAAGGATCTGAAATACCTACTGGTCATGGCTGAAAGCCCATATTTTCCTGTACTGCTAAGGGGCTTGCGCTCGTAACGAGCTGACATTAAGAGCCACAGTTTGTCAGTCTCCCAGAGGCATTTCGCATCAGAGGTGCAGCACGAGAATGTTTGCTGCGGGGACAAGCGGTCACGATGCGGCTCCAGCAGCACAAAGAGGGTCTTCTGGCTGCTGGCACGTGAGGGCCACCAGCCTGGCAGTGCCTTTGAGATGGCTCCTGTGCTCTAAAGCTACCCTGAAGCGAGCAGCAGCCTCTGGTCACAGGTTGCGAAGCCCGGGAGGGGAAGGAAGCGCTCAGCAGGCAGCCCCCCTGCCACTGCTGCAGCAGCTGGCCATGTGCCAAGGCGGCCACTTGCTCACGGCGAAGGAGCTGAACCGTTTGACGAGGGGCGGAAACTAAGAATGGGCTTCTTGCTGGTATCGTACTTCAGACCCTGACCAAGCACTTCTGCAAAAGATTTGGGCTTTATTGCATTTTACCCAGGCCAAGTCCTTCTGCTAATGTTTTTGCCATGTCTCACCATGGCTTCCTGGTTCAGTTTTTTTTGTTTTCTTTTTTTTCTTCCGTTATAATTTTGTTCTTGGTTTTCGGTGTGACTTGTTTACTCTATGACAATAACCTTCTTAGCTCTAATGTCCCTCCTACCCCTCAGCAGTTGACCAAGCTCCACCAGTTGGCTATGCAGCAAACCCCCTTTACTCCCCTTGGACAGACCACCCCCGCTTTCCCTGGTACGTACCCACACGCCCTTTCTAGATATCCTTCTCTTCTTACCTGTAGAGTTTCTCTCTCTTTCTAAACTCATGCTTTTTAATGGAAACAGGCAGGGCAAGTAAAACTGAAGTTGCAATGTCCACGGGGAAAGGTTAACAGGGAGACAGGACAGATGTTTGGGGGTTACAGTCCTCACGGGCGAGCTCTCAGCCATTAACTGTGCACGCCTGGACTGCTCCTGCGAAGCCACGCTTACCTTGCTCCCAGCTTTGCTGGCTTTCCTGGCTTTCCCAGCAGAAGCAATGAGCACCAGTCTCACATCCTTCCCTGCCCAGAGTAGGTAGCATCCCCTGCTGTGCACTGATCCGGACCCCAGTGGGACATCCCTGCTTTCCCAGGGGGAATGGCTCGGTGCTGGCCAGGGATGCTGCCCCGGTGTCTGCGGGGAGTGGTGCCGAGCCAGGCAGGATGGCACCCCTGTGCTGGGGAGAGCAATGGGAAGGAGCCGTGGCCATAGGGAGCCACACTGACGGGAGGACAGCCAGCCCCGGCGTGGCTCAGCAGCCTCGTCCCCAAGGCTGGCATTGCAGTTAACGCATTTCACGATGACCTGGGAAGCAGATAGAGCGCAGGGGATGGAGATACTTAAAGTACCTTTGTTTACTCGGTGGTCAAAGTGCCAGTTGGAAATGCCTTTTCTGACAGTATGTTCATCATATTTTGAGCTTCCTAGATGAAGTGACATTGCTTATCTCCTCGAAGGCAAAAGCATTAAACCTGTTTCTTCTTTGCTCTTCAGGAGAAAAGCTGCCCTTACATTCCTCCGAAGAAGCTCAAAATCTGATGGGCCAATCATCAGGTAAAACACAAAGCTACAGGGAAATAAGCAGGCTTCTGTTGAAATATATTTCTTAAATAGGACTGTGCCATTGTTGTGCTCCTAGATAAATTGTGGTATTTGTGGAGAAGACGGCAGGTTTTCGTGGTTGGCAGGGAGAGACTGGGCAGCACTGTGCTTGCCATTCTCAGCATGTCAAAAGAAAAGTGCTTGGAGTTTATTGCCTAGGTTTTTGATGTTTGCGTGTAAGTGCCATCCGTGTAACAGAAAGACATCAGAGTCATCACCCTTATTCTTTCATTTAAATTTGCATAAACTTTGCTCAGAAACAGTAGAAAAATGCCAGTGGGAATGGAAACAAGACACAGTTTTAGCCATCTCTAAGCCATTCAGGGTGAGCTGCATTTTTAGTGGGACAGGACCCATGCCAAAGCACGGCTGTAATCTTGGAGAAATTTTGATGTCAAATTTCCCACACATTCATCCATATGTGCTGAACATGCTTATCTTTTATAACCTACCATTGCTTAGAGGCGTTATCCTGAGACCTGGAGGCTCATAGGCGATGTGAGCCAGACCTCCCCTGGATATACCTGAGGCACACGCGTGCTCTGCGGCAAGCCGAGGTGAATCACATGCATGCCTCAAAAGAGTCTGCGGACATCGCCTAACTATGAAAGCAAATGTAGCCCAAGTGAATAGACCCCACAAGACTATAGCAAAAATAGATTTCATTATACCAACCTCCACAGCCTTGTTTTCTGTGTGCCCTGCTTTGCCCTTTGCAATCACCCATGGCACTAATCCTGCCCTGACCCCCCACATTACAGCCGTGGGGACTGCATGTGCATATCAGAGAGGGAGGATCTGGTATGCTAAAATAAACTATCTCCAGGTAATGGAGAAGGACGTGGCCATTCCTCGATGGCTGTCATGATGCAGGGGGTGATGCAGTACCATGGCACTGCATGCCCCAAGGGCTTTAAGCAGCACCCATGGCATCTGAGCGTGGGGTGGGGGGCCCTATCTATGAATCTGAGGAGCCCAGCCTGCATTTCCAAAGACCCCTGGGTGCCTCAGCATTGCTCTGAGCCCATTCCCAGTGTTCTGCTCCCTTCAGAAGACATTTTCTGCCATACCCAGGCTGCTACTGAGCTGAGCCTTGTAACGCATGGCAGAGAGGCGGGGACATCTCCACCCTGGGGGACATGTCTTTGCATTAGGTGCAGTCCATCTTGCCCTAGACTGCGAGGAGGCTTGGCATGAAAGACGGTCCAGGGCTGGTGAAATATGTCTTCCAATGCAGTGTGCTATAAAGTCAGTGTTAAGCATTGCCCACTGAGTAAAACCTTGGCAGGAGCTGTTTTGTGCAGGCTTTGGCATTAGTACCCCCAGCAGGGGTGGAGGAGGGCATAGGGCTGCTGAGTGGAGGATTTACATCCCCATTCCCTGCCTTTCTGTGTGCTCCCAAGTGAAAAATGTGGTAGAGAGACCTCCTGCAAGTGGGTGCCTGGGTGATGTACCCAGGCATTGTGTCTCTGTAAGGGAGGTGCATGTGGGAAAGCACAAGAATCATGCAAGAGTGAATCAAGGATACCTGATATTCTCATTTCTAGGGGTGATGCTCAAATGGGATTGCAACCTAAGGCTTCCTTTTAGCATTTTAGAAATCTTGCTTTGACAGTGCTGGTACCCAGACAGACATCAGTTCAGACCTGCTGGGTTTTAAAACCTGGGCGGCTGTTGCTAGCAAAACTGAATGGGAGGTCCTCTTCCGCAGTGCAGAGGGCCTCAATGGAAATGCAGGGCATCAAAACTTGGCCATTGCTTGGAGGAGTTATTCAGCATGGTTAAGGCAGCAGCATAGTGCTGTGCAGTGTGAGGAAGCCCTGCTGGACTGGGTGACTAGGAATTCGGTGCTGCTGCTGCCGCCTTGTGTTGTAGCAGCCCAGCACTTCCAGTCTCCCTGTGCTTTTCTCTGCACCCCTTCACTCTGCACAAGTGTCTTGGACTCTTGCACACACTGCTCTTAAAAGCCTTCCTTGGTAGTTCATATGGATAAGGTTTTTTTTGAGATTACTGCAAATTCCTGTTAGCCACTAGACAGCTTCTCTCTTGCAGATTTGCAATAGGACATCCCTGCTTCAGCACTGAGGTGATTTAATATGGAAACCTGTGGGAGAAGCAGGCTTCAGCCTGGCCTAGGAATGTTATGGCATTGCTGTCCTCTTGCCTCTGGAGCTGCACACACAGGGTAGCCTA
This sequence comes from Pygoscelis adeliae, assembly GCF_000699105.1. Classification (NCBI taxonomy): domain Eukaryota; kingdom Metazoa; phylum Chordata; class Aves; order Sphenisciformes; family Spheniscidae; genus Pygoscelis; species Pygoscelis adeliae. Next base: position 620,929 of record NW_008824414.1, on the reverse strand, counting down.
CTGGCTACGTACCATTTGACATGCTTTCCCTTGGGAGTAAGAGGGACCATCAGTCCCGGGTCCAGACAGCATGCATGTCTTAGCAGTCTGGCTTAAATTCAGCATGCAAGTCTGTGGGGCTTTAACTTGCAAAGTGCTTTGCAGGCTGCCCTGTGCTAGCACCGCCAGATCCCCCAAGGAAACTGGTTTTGGGGTGCCAAACTGCTGTTGTAACCAAGCAGCTCTGTGCTGCTGTGTCCAGAGAGGGCTGGAGGGTACGTGGACAACCCTCCCACCGGCAGGCTGTCTGCCTCTAGGGTTGGGTTTCCCAGCCAGCAGGCTGTCTGCTCCTGTGTGGAGGAGGGAAGGTGCTTTTCCCACCTCTGTCAGACCCTCCCCAGCGGTGCTGCAACCTTGCGCTGTTTCGCACCCTCCTCTGAAGCCATTCCCAGTAGGAGGATGGAGGGTGGGAAGCGAGGCACTCATGGGGCAGCGCCTGCGAGGCCAGCTCAAGGGATGCAGGGGAAGGTGGCACCCAGCTCCAGAAGAGTCAGGTAGCAACTGTCTTCCTCCTCCTTGTACCAGAGTGTGTGATCCCCTTCCCCTCCCGGCCCCGGAGCAGGATGCAGCCTTTGCAGTGTTGACTGTTGCGGGAAAGCAGCGGAGCTCCACCGCACTGCCTCTGCAAGCTATAACCATTTTCCCTTGCATATGCCCAGGTTTGGATGCCAGTCCCCCGGCCAGTACTCATGAACTCACCATTCCCAATGATGTAAGTAAATCCAAGTGCTTCCTCGGAGTGTGTGTGTGTGTGTGTACACACATATACGTGTGTGTGTGTGTGTGTGTGTGTGTGTGTGTGTGTGTGTGTGTGTGTGTGTGTGTGTGTAAGCTGCAGGCATATGACTTTGGTAAATACGTTTAGAGATGCACCTTCACCAGGTTCACTCATGTCATGTGCAGTTTGTTGGAGATCAGCCTGCAGACTGACTGCAGTCAGACCCTGACTTTACCCCGTCGGTAGCTTTCCTAGGTACAATCCTCCTTAATGCTCCTTTTCCCTTTCCAAGTGAACTCAGTGCTCATGAAACATGCCCAGTTGACAGCATTGGGAAGGGGAGAGAGCTCCCGAGCCAGCCCTCATTAAACTATAATTGCTTAATCTAACACTGGCAGATCTGAGATGGTGTTTCAGCTCAAGTGTAGTTACTGGGTGGGTCGTTGAAAAGGAGGTAAGGAAATAAGAGTTTCTGATGCCACAAAGTGCCACACAAGCGTCTGAAGGACAGTGCGTCTCATCTTAGTACTGGTGGCAGGCAGCTTTTGGGTCTTATAAATGGAGGCACTGTGGTAAAATGGATGTTGGAGTGGGATATCCGCTGGTAGGAGGCTGGAGTCACGCTGGGCACCGAGCAGTGCAAGGAGGGTGCTTGGGGATGCTCAGGTGGGAGGAGGTGGGATGGAGAGCCCGACACAGCCAGCACCTGGATCCAAGGGTCTCACTTGCTTCTGGACTGGTCTACCAGTTTCCCTGGGTTGATAACCAGTGGGCGCTCAAATCAGGATCAGGGCAAGTGGGGGGATGACTTGAAGTCTCTGTCTCTGTCTCCATCACCTACAAGCACCTTCAGCCCATCCTTATCAGGAGTTTCTGGATTGGACCTGGCAGCTGTTGCCACTTCTTCCTGCTGTTCACCAATGCACAGCAGTGCAAGGGAAGGGCAGCGAGCCTAGCTGCAGCTGCTGGGCACCTCCGCTCCTCTGGGACACTTGGAAGGTCTCCTTCCACCCAAGAGATGTGGCCGTGAAACGGCGTCTGAGCATCTGCTGGCTGAAAGCCTCAGAGCTGCTTCACCCCAGGGCCAACAGCTGCGGGAGGGCTCAGCAGAGGAGCCTGTAGGAGATGGTGGCAGGGCTGATCCCAGGTCTGCTTCTGTCCATCCTAGCGAGGACCCTCCTCCAGCGGGCTGCGGGGAGCTCTGCAAGCGCTCCTGAGGTTGCAACAGCCACGTCTGTCAAGCGTGGGGAACCATGGCCCTGGCAGCAATGATAACATTTTCAGGAACATCAAGTGACCCCTTGCAAAGGGGCCTTTCCTCCCCTTTAACATGCTGAGGGACCTGCCACAGGTCCCAGGAGCACGCAGAGCATTCGCTCACTAAAAAGCCCGGCTCTCATCAGATCCACACAGCGTTAAATGTCATTGCCTGCATCTTTCTGCCTGCTGAAAAATGCTTCCTTAACTCTGCCTCCTGTTGTTTTGAAAGCTCTTAAATTCCCATTGCCATCTTCCCAGGAAGCAGAGGACAGGTTTGGGTTTCTTAAAGCAAAGGGTCTACAGGCATGTTTTAGTGGTGTAGATCAGCTTGCAGTTGTGCTGCAGAGAGAGGGGAGTTGAAGGAAAGCTGGTGATGAAATTCATCTTGTCACTCCTCTGACTGTCAGGAGAAACTTGAATACTGTGCAGAGATGCTTGGATGTTGCTGAACATCTCTCCAAGTAGGTTTGGCTCCTCAGGTCTCTCCAGCAGGTTCCAGCTGTAAGGGATTTTCATTTGCTGAAGGATCTCTGAGTTATTTCTGTGCCGTGAAGACCAGGATGGGCGGCTGTTAGGCTGAACATCACGCTGCAGCCCCTGAGATAGTTGATACCCTTCCAGCACTGCAGTGGGGTGTATATTCAGGTTTGTATGGGACAAACCACTAAGGTAGCCCGATGGTCTGACAACAGGGCAAGTGAACATTTGGAGGAGTCGTTGTCTCCACTTCTACAGTGACAGAAATCCAGCAGCTGCCAAGATGAATGTCCCACATATAAAATTCCCAGGTGCAACCTTGGAAAGGAGCTCAAATGCTGATGTCCAAGAAAGGCATACAGAAACACCTCATGCCTGTGTTGGTAAAGCTGGACATCTCAGTATGTGTTACCAAGGTGCAGAGGTGCTTGAGGGAACCATTTTTTGATGCACAAATGAGCGAGAGCAAAGATGAAGACCATTGAGGAAATTCAAGCCATTGAGGATGATTGAGGAAAATCAAGGGGTGGGCAACTGAGGAAATTCAAGCCTCCAGCTGGCTCTAATTTTTTCACAAGAGTGTGAAAGATATTTTTAAGTAAGATTCTCCTCTTCTGCTGGTGCCACAGCCACATGATGCTCTCCTGTCAATGGTGTGAACGCCGGCAAGCCCTTGCATTGCACCGAAAGAGCTGAAAGGGGTAACAGAGGCAGCGAGGGTGTCCCAGCAGGGTAGAAGTGTGGGATGGGGTGAGCAATGTGAAGCTATCAATGGTGTGTGGCTGCACTGGCTGATGAGGGGGCACCTGGGGTTGGGCTGTCCCCAGGGAAGCCGTCTGGCTTGTTTTCTTCTAGTAACACATCCTGTATAACTGTCTTCAGGTTCACTGTGATTAGTGAGGGGATAAGTGCATAGCACAGTCTGAAACATGATTTATTCCCATCCTTAGACCCTTGCAAAACATGGACCAATTATTAGACCATGAAAATTATTACTGAAATGAGCCTGGTATAATGCCTCGCCCTTCCTGGAGCCCTCTGAGATGCCAGACGTCGTGTGCGGATAATTGAAATTTGCTCCCCAAGGAGCAGAGCAGGGCAGGCTGCTGGACATGTCCTGGGAGAACCGTGCCCGCGTGCAGGTGGGATTCACCCCTGGGCTGTCCCTCTCCTGTTTTCATGAGCATTAAGGTCACTTGCACCCCAGGGCAGAGGGAGGAGGGCTTCTGGCCAGCGCCATGCAGTTGTGCTCGTGTGCCCTGCCAGTGGCTGCCAGAGCTGCCGCTTCTCAGATGTTCCCTCCGTGCTTTTTTTCTAGCTAATAGGCTGCATAATCGGACGCCAAGGGACCAAAATCAATGAAATTCGGCAGATGTCGGGAGCGCAGATCAAAATCGCCAGTGCCACAGAAGGGTCATCGGAGCGCCAAATTACCATCACAGGAACCCCTGCAAACATCAGCCTTGCGCAGTACCTCATCAACGCCAGGTGAGACCCCCCACCACCAAACTCCACCACCTCCCACCACGGCCAAACCCATCCCACCGGCACGGTGGGAGCAGCACTCACTCCCGGCACCATGGGCCAGGAGGGGCTTCCTGAGGCCAGCTGGGATGGATAGTGGCTTGCTGAGACCTCTGAGCAGGGACCAGACTTCACCAGCGGGACCTCTCACCCTGCTGGTGCTTTGGCTGGGGACCAGGAGATGCTTTGCTGCCGATGGAGCAGCTGCAGGTTGCGCCGGTCGCCTGCCCACCTGCCACCCTCGCTTGAGGATTTTGCTCGTGGGTGAGCAAAACTGGTGTCGCCTTTCCCTGCGGACAAGGCAGGGGACAGGGACGGGGATGGAGCTGAGCCGGTGGTGGGGAGGCATCACTTAGGACCTGCTCGCTGGGATCCCAGCATGGCTTACTGCCGCCTCAGAGCCTCTTCCACGGCCTCCCAAAGAGGCCTCCATCCAATGAAAATAATCGGTCCAATACACGCAAGACATGGGAACGGCCTGATTGCTTCCTTTTCATGCTAAAAAGCTTGGCACAGCAGGACTTTGCCGGGGCTGAGTGTTCCTGATGCCGCCTCCAGCTGGGGGGGCAATGCTGCCTGTACCATGGGGGACCAGGGGTCTGGCAAGGGACTGCAAGGGGAGCGTATAAGGGACGTGTAGCTGGAGAGGGGTTGGGGACCAGGTCCATGCTGGTGGTGAGCCGTGTCCGGGTGCTCACGCAGTCTCCTGATTGCCTGTGTCTACAGACTCGTGGATGGGGAGCTTAAGGGGAGACAGAGCCTTTCACTGGCTTCGCGCCCGCCTGATACAGCCATGTAATCTGAGGCAGTCCGCCTATCCATGCTCTCCGCCGTGGGCAGAGTTGGTGCCGTGCCAACCTGCCACCAGCCCAGGATGTGTGCGGCTGCTGGAGGCTTGCCGGCAGAGTCCCGAGGACGGGGGGCTGTTGGCGGCAACTCTGATGTTCATTGGGGTGTGGGCTGGGAGCACCGGTGAGGTTTGTACGTGCTTTCTCCTCCTTGCACCCAACCCACCTCAGCCCTGACCCGCAACAGATTTCCACTATCCCGTCCTGCCCTGCTGTCCCGCTGCCCACACCCATGGCACCTCTTCAGCTGCTCAGGAGAGGGATGGGGCCAGCCCCACGCCTGCGGGCATGGCCGAGCGGCTTTCCCTGCAGCTCCTTGCAAATCCTTCCCACCTCTCGAGACAAGAGAAAGAAAAGAAAAACGAGTGGCTCTTTGTTACTGGGAAGGGCTAGCTGAGCTGCAGCCTGTGCTGTGGCGGAGGCAGAGATGACCTGGTGGTGGCAGGATGTGGCATAGCTCAGCCTCTCCCATCATTTCAAAAACCAGAGCAAAACGAAGCCAGGGAGCTGGCACAGCTGCCTGTCCTCCGTAGGAGGGATGCTGGTAGAAGTGAAGCCATGTGCTGGGATGTCTCCTGCCAGCACCCCTGGTGGGTGGCACCTCTGCCACAGCGCAGTGCCAGGAACGGGCATTACCTGGCAGCAGCGATGAGAGGGCAAGTTAACCGGCCACTGAGCTGGCTCTATGCTCCAGCCCCTCGTGCCCTCCATGGGGACCCCCAAGCCCCATGCGCTCAAGCCACCCAGTGATGCTCTGCTCCCCGTCTGAGCAGGGCATAGGCAAGAGGAGGAGTGCTGCCCCACAGGGTCTTCATTTTCTTTTCTACTCCGGATATTAAGTGCTTGTTTTTGTCTCCCCCCACCCCTCTCTCTGCCCCTGTCTATTCTAGGCTGACGTCTGAGGTCACTGGAATGGGCGCACTCTAATTTCCACCCACAATCCTCCACTCCGCACCACCCGACCCTCTCCAGCCACCGGCACTCCACCCAGCCTGTACTGCCTGTACATTTACCGTCTTCCCTTTGCCTCCACAGATACTTTTTTCTTTACTAACAAATATATATATATATATATATAAATACACATGCATATGCACACACTGGAACGTTTCTTTACCAGCTCCTTACTGTGCTCCTGAGGCTGCTCCCGAACTTTTTGGTTATGGTCCTTGTTTTCAGCGTACAGTGTTATTACTTCATCTGCTTTTCAGGGGGTGGGGAGGGGGGTTGGTTTTTTTCCACTGGCGAGACTTCAGAAGATGACGGGGACTCTAGTGTCAGTCTAGCGTAGCTACTTACACGTTTGATTTGACGTTGGTGGTACTTGCTGTAGCCTATGGACATGTGACGCCACTCAGAGCTGTGCGTGCTTCAGAGTACTTACTTTTCTCACCCTTCTTCCTTTGATGCTCCCGCTTCGTTTGCTTTGCTTGTCCTGGCTCATCTTTGCAACCTCGCATCCCTGCCCTCAGGGTAAGGCATAGTTTTCACCCCGTGTTATTTGGGAAGCAGAATGTGCAGGAGCCAAGCCGATGTGCGCACATGGGTTCACCCACAGACTTCTCTCTTTGCAACATGGCAGGGTCCAGACAAGCCATTTTTCATACTAAATGAAGGGAATCACACACACATACATGCAAATGGTCCTCTTTTTTAACTGATGAGCAATTGGAAGTGGGAAGAATTCAGCTGTATGGGATTCACACCCCCAGGGGCCTTTGAAAGCACTCTTTTGACAATCCCCACAAGCAAAACCTTTGGACGATAGCTCAGGAAGCTCTGTGAGCCAGCTGTGTTTGTCATTGTTTGTGTTCAATAAATGTCTGTGCAGCTCTGCTACCGATGGGCTCCGACTGTTCTTATCCTGGGTTGCCCCGCCATCTCCAGCCCCATCCTTCCCTCTGCATCCTTCCGCACCTTTTTAGCTGCTTGGAGGGAAGGTGGGGGTTGTATACAAAACCTTCATTATAATTATTATTATTGTTATCATCATCATCATCATCATCATCTGTTATTTTATTTAGAGAAGGTCCCCATGAGCAATGCACTTCCTGAGTGATTCCAGGCTTCCTTTTTTTTTTGAAGGGGAGGGTGCTTGGCTTGCATAATGCTTTGGTTTTCCCTAAGATTAATTTACAAGTTACAGTATGACAACAAACATCTCTCACTGCCCCCTTGTCTGGACAGATCTGCCATGTCTGTGCCCCACGCCCTTTCCCAGGACCCTCTATGCCCAGCCCTGCCTTCTGCTTCCAGGCTTTACATCTCTCTCCTACCTCTCAAGTGGGTAAACAAATATATTTTCCATCAGTTAATTTCCTACTGTACAAAATGTATGGTACACATTTTTCCCATATTGCAAATGAGGGGAATATGATACACCATGTCCCCAGGCAGCTAAAGCAGCCACGCAATACATTTTTGCACTGTACCACATGGGAAATATATTGTTTTTCCAGGTGAGCCCCAAGACTTCATGGCCTTTCCCTCTCCTCTTCCCTTAGTGCCGGCAGGCATCACTGGCAGCTCCCCTCCCTTCTCCTGCCAGGATGCTGGACCACTTTTCTTCTGGCTCTAAGTGCTGACTGCCTGGCACTTGTGCAGGGCGCTCAGAGCTCCCCTGGGCTTCGGTGGGGACCCTGGGTGATGCCACCGCATCAGTGGAGCCGGGGATGGGCAGTGGGTTATGGGCTGCAGCCCCAGTGCAGGGGCTAGTGCAGCTGCTCGGCAGCTGGCAGGGATGATAGCACGGCTCAGAGAGGGCAAAGGGAGTGAGTTTGCTTGAGCAAGACAGCACGTGCCAGCCAGCAAAAGCTCCACATCCCACTGCCACCACCCCCAAACAAAGCGATGGCAGCCAGTGGCCTGGGGTGATGCCCCCCTTGGAGAGAGATGGTGCATGGAGGAATCCAGTTCATCCCGCCGTGGCTTGGCTCTCCCATGGGGTTGTGGGACAAGCCAGAGCATGAGCAGATCTTGCAGGTGATGGAGGCACGTGGAAAGCAACCAAGGTGCTTGGCAGGAGCAGCCTGCCTCTTCTTGCACTGCTTTCTTGGCATGCGGGAGAACTTTAAAGTGCTGGCACACAGGGCGCAGTCAGAAATCAGCAGCAACATCATGTCAACCGAGACTGAGAAATCCATCACAAGCCAACGTGTTTGTGGGGTTCGTACATCTGTTGAGTGCTTGTGCCCTGAGGAAGGCAGGGTACCTTAATAGCGTGCTAATTGCAATTAATGTGCAAATGGCTTTGCACGGGGACCTGCAGTTTCTGCAGATCGGAGCTGCCCTGAATTTCTTTGCTGTGTGTGTGCTGTGGTCCCCACGCTATTCCCCACCTCCACTGAGACAGCGCTGCCCAAAATAGCAAATGCCAGATTGGGTCTGCCAGATGCAACCAAGCTCAGAGGCTACTAGAGAGGAGGAGCAGACTGCAGCAATACCTCTACACCCATCCCCATGCCAGTGAACCCGCAGATAACATCCCCCTCTGGGTACCATCCCCATCCCAGCCCGCTGCGATATGTCCATCACCCAGTGAGACTGTGCCTGCTGGTAAAGACACCGCAGGAATCAATGAAGGGGGGGAGATCAGATACAAGCAACGCTCTGGCATCAGATGGGTATCATCTGAGCTGTTGTGTCAAGCTGCAGGCTGAAGCAAGGACCTGGGCTCATGGGAGCGCTCAGGGCAATGGTGCATGGGGCCGTGGGGGGGCAAGGGACGGTCCCAGTGGTAGCGGCCACCTTACAGGAGCGCCACGTCCTTGCAGCCTTGGCTTGGCGTGGAGCAGCAGGAGAGTCTCACAAATCTTCCAGCACCTAGATAAAAAGCAATGCTGCTCGGGATGTGGTTTTTAAGGACTGTTGCTGAAATGTGCCGTCCTGGAGGTCAGAGCATGGGTTTTGCCTTCTCCCTGTGGCATTTCAGCTTGCTTTATCCAAATGATGTCTGCTTGATTGATTGATAAATCTTGAGGTATTTCCAAGGGACTTGAGCAGGCAAAGGAGCCTCAATGTACCAAACAGATCACAATTCTGCTTTTTGCTTTAGTACAGGATGTTTTTTGTTTTAGCTATCTGGAGACCATTTACAATAGAAAAAGCCACCTGAGCAACTCTATAGCTGGGAAATGCCAGCCCTCCTGCAAATGAAGCCAGGGTTTCTCAAACTGGGCATGCAAAACATGATAAATCTATGCTGGGCCCCTACAAAGCAAATGCTTATTCACCTCCCGTTGCTCAGGAATCCCCTCCTCAGTGGAGGGAGAGATAGAGCCCGGCCTGCGCCTCTCCCCCCTGTGCGTTTAGGTTTTAGAGGGAGTGGGAAGGAATTGAGCCCTTCGCTGAAGGGCTGAGGAGAGGGGAGCCTGTGGAAACCATCAGGTAGGATCCTGCAGGAGAGGGTGCAGTGAAGGATGCCGTTGCACTGATGTGGCTGAGGCATCCCTCCTTCTGACATTACCTTTGACTTTGCAACTTCTCTTTGGCATCACATTTCCCAGGTTATTCTGCAAATTAAAAAAAAAAAAAAAGAAACAAAACTCCAGCATTATGTGGGAATCTAGCAGCTTATCCATCATCATTTGGGCTTAAGGGAGGCCTGGAGAAAGAGGTGTTTAAACAATTGCAGCATCTCCTGGGAATATATTGATGACAACAACGATAACAACAAAATCACAAGAAATATATCAAACTCATCTTTGATTTCTTTGGTATGGCTCAAAAGGAGATTTGCTGTTTTCTTTGGAAGGACCCTCAATGTTTTGCTTTTACTTGTGATGTACCTTGGGTTTGCATTTTATATGAACTTAAAATGCTCCAGTGATGCATCTACAGCCATGCCACTGGGAAAATATATGCACATCTCTAATATCGGAGTGAATATTCAATACAAGGTGAACATCCCAGTTGACCAACAGAATAGCTTTAGTGCATTGCTTTTCTCTCTCAAAGCAATGCATTTTATCCAGACAGAATGATTCAACATTTCTGGAAGTAACCAACTCAGTATTACTCAGTCAAACTCTTTGGGAATGTGTTATTTTGTGGGAAATTGTTACTTTGGCAGGAAAATATTGGTCCAATGCCTCCCCCTGCCCCCAGAGCACAGTGGCTCTCCATCAGAGAGGGGCTGGCTGAAGACCACGCTCGGCCCCTTGGGCTTCAGCTGAAGGTCTCCACTCCCCTTCATACCCTTCCCAGGCCATGATCCCAAAAATAAGTGTTTGGAGTATTGTTATGTGCATTTTTTTCCTAGACTGTATTTGCAAATCTAGTAGATAATGGGGTTGAAAAAAATAGATTGTTTCCCCTAAGGGAAAGTGACTTTCACCAGGGAGACTCTTTAAATTTAATACTCTCTTTTAGTTGTAATTCAGGTATTTTTATGTATTCATGCTAGTCACTTTTAATTATGCTAATTTCGAGCTCATGGACCATTAGCAAGGGCAATTTCCCCCCTCCAGTGCCAGCAGAGGTAGGGTTTCTGGGGGATCGCTCTGTGCTGTGGGAGGGATGAGTCCTTAATCTTATTTTCTCCTTGGCGCAGGGGTAGAAGGATGGTGTAGGCTCAGTGCAAACCCTTTCTGACACCTTTCTCACACTGTTTGCAGGAGCTGAGAGCCCCACAGCCCATCTCCTCTAACCCTGTGTGCCTGCAGCACCCAGCCCCAGGGAGGTACCCCTGCTGCCCAGCCCTGGGCCCCCCCCAGGCTTGTCACTAGATGTCCCCCTTGACCAACTTTTTGCAGCCATCCTGTTCCAGACGGGGCGTGGGCAGTGTTTGGGTGTGGGGTGCTCCCAGCCTCTGCTCCATCCGCTTGCAGAAGCCGTGCCACACTGCTGGACTTGAGAAGGGAGTGGGCATTTGTGTCCCCCCCACCGGTGACCACCGGTGACATCCACCTAGCAGGTGGCTGGCACTGTGTCCTACTGCGGGAAGGGTCCCGTCAGTGCTGGGACCTTCATGAGACACCCTAGCCCATCTGGGCTAGCAGCTCCCTTGGCCATGGGTGTCCCCACGCTCTCCAGTTATACCGGTGGCACCAAGGAATGAGGTTGGTGGCACAAGCCCCCACCTGACGCTGGCCCAAGCCCATTCGGTCTCCCTGATCTGCCGTTTCGCAACAGGACAAGGTTTTGCCAGAGACCTCCCAACAGTCTCCAGCCCTCGCTGTCCCCGGGGAGGTCAGCGTGCGCAGGCGGGGAGTGCCGTGCCTCGGCTCGCGGCAGGAGCGTCTGCAGCTGGCACAAGCACAGAGCTTGGGGTGGAATGACTTGTAGAAAGGTCACAGTCTTGGTGCAATTCTCCTGCTCCCATGTCAGACATCACGGGGAGCTGGGGCTCTGCTGAGAGGGTTATTTTTGCTTTCCCTTAAAAAAAAATGCAGCTGCGGATCTTAGTCCACTGTGCTATGCATCAAGCCCCAGGCCTCCATCCAAAGGGTAACGTGGCAGTGACTTTTAGGAAGTACTGAATGTACCAGATGTGCAACTCCTTCAGCTCCAGATGTGCAACCCCCACCTCCCGCTCTGCCTCAGCACAGTTGTCCTGCAAAGAGGAACAAGAGACACCAGATTGCTCAGAAAGCATCCCGCAGACTAAATCTAGCCAAGTGTGAAACCAGACTGGCTCTGGATTCCCACACCCGTGTTTAGGCAGTTTAACCACAGGGATGTCTCTTCCCAGAAACGATGCTCATGCCGGCTCCACACATGGGGAACAAAACCAGCTAAGAGATGAGTGAGATAAAAATGGAGCGGCAGGATGAGGCTTTGTTGCTGAGCCCCATGCTGAACCATGGCCTGTTGCTGATTTAAAACACGCATGCTGTTTCTAGAAGGGATTGCTTTGATCCTGAAAGGGAAAGCCGGGATGTGCATGAGGACTCAAGTATTTGAAGCACTCCCGGAGTGCTGTATTCTCATTCCCTACGGGCAGTGTCTCAGCGGCATTATTTAGTCCTGGAGGAAAGCCTGTGTCTAAGAGCTTTTGCGTCTGGACCAAAAAGGGGATGAGTGACGCTTGGCTCTGGAGCCTCTCTGGGTTTTGATGCTTCAGATGAGACTTCAGGGCGTGGGATGCTCTGGGGAAGCACTGGCACAGTGG
>NW_008824414.1:594219-608754 GCF_000699105.1 Pygoscelis adeliae | reverse complement strand
CGCAGTGGGGCAGTGGCGGCAGGCCACCCGCCAGCTGGCAGCACGGCCAAGCACGAAGAGCTCAGGGAGAGCGGGCTGGAGGGATGGAGCTGCATTACTCCTGAATTCAGGGTTGCGTGCATGGCTTAGGGTCGAACCGCAATGGAAATCCAACAGGATTTCCCAGTGCAAAGGAGAGCAAGACAGCTTCATGACGTGCTCACCCAAAAGCTCTCATTTAGTGGTGTAGGGGATTTTTTGGTGGGGTCCTTCAGGGATGAGCTTCCACCCAGACATTGCAAGGATGTAACCTGAGGCTACTGCTGCAGCTGGTGCTGTGGTTTTCCCAAGGGACGTTGCTGTGTGCTACTCAGCATGCAGCCGTGCTCCAAAATCTCTTACGGGAACGCTGCAGAGGAACGGTGTGCTCCTTCTCACTGCCTATAAAAAGCCAGTTAAAGATGCAAACCTGACACCCCAGAGAAACCGCCACCTCTGTGTTTAAAACAAATTTTCAGTTGCATACTAATATTTCTTTTCTTGCCTCAAGTAGATTTTCCCTCCAAATATTTCAGACTGAAATGCAATGATTTCAAGATGCACAGGATTGTGCAGCACATCTTTAAATGCAGCAATGCTCAGAGGGTTTTTTTGTACTGAAAAAAGTATTTGCTTATGTGCATGTGCTCGTGTACCTGGGATGCAAGATTCAGCCTGTGATGCTCATCCCTGCTGTGCTGGGGCAGCATGGGGCTGTGTGACCGTGGCTCCTTGTTGGCCAGAACACGGGTAGGGTGTAGGTTTTTTTCCCTTAGCGCAACACCAAACACAAAACCTACTCACAGGCTTTCTGCTGTTCACAGGCAGAGGTGGGGCAGGGGTGTGCGCCCTTCCCCAGTGCTCCTCTCCCCTCCGCTGGCTCCTGCACATCACCCCCAGCCCCTCGATGCACTCACTTTTGACCATCACCCCCAAACCTTACTGCCTGGGCTGATAGGGGCCAGCAGCACCGGCTCTCCTCAGTCACCATACTTGCAGCCACATTTGTGGGGCAGAAAAAGGCAGGCAGAGAGAGGCAGGCAGGCAGGCAGGGGCGATGCTCAGCCCAGGGACAGCCCACAGCATGCGGCATGGGGTCAAGGCATTTTCCCTGCACAAAGCCTGTGTCCTCGATATGTTCAGATGGCTCCTCTGGAGCTCCCAAAAAGCCACTCTCAGCACCCAGTGAAATCCCACAAGGCAAACCCACGGCACGCCAGGTGACCACCTCGGCTCACCCGTCAGCCCAGGGTGCTCACTTAGGATGTGTTTGGGTGCGAGCTCCAGTGGCAAAGGGAGTTTTGTGTTGGAGTAGCAGAGCTCAGCCTGGGCACAGCTCACCCAGGCTTGGCCTTCGGTGTGCAGGTGATTTCAGCATCACACTGGAGAGTTGCTCAGGGCGTTGTGTGGGGTCACGTGTCTGCATAGCCCAAGGCATGGCTGGGGCTGGGAGGGGGAGGCACTGGTGTTGGAGCCTCGGCTGAGCCCTGACCACCTCCCTTGGTTGACCCCCTAGCTCTCCAGACCCTGATCCCCACGGGAGGAACACCTTCACCGCCTGACCGGAGCGCCGCAGCGGACGTGGTGCCAGTGGCTGATGCTTGAGCCCCCCCCGAAGATGCTGCCAGCTTCCCGTGAGCTTCTCCCTCTCCTCCATGGCACCCGTTGGACCGGCTGCCCGAAGCCCCCTGCCCATGGCTGCACAGACCCTGCTCCCTCGGCTGTGGTATGAGGCAGCGGTGGGACTGGGGGTCTTGAGCAGCAGCTCGCAGGAGGAGAGCAGGTTGCAGCCAGCGTGCAGCAGTACCTGCTTCTGCAAGCAAGCATTTCCCCATTGCCCCTCTCTGCGCTTCTTTATCACCCCACACTCCCCTGCCGCTTTGCAATGTATTTTGTGGCTTATTTGTGTAATTGCAATAAAGCTTTTGTTGCTTGAGGTACCCTCCATGGTTAGCAGGAGAAGGTTGGGGTGAGGGCAAAAAGGGGGTCCCCAGTGGGTGCACATGCTGCTCAGCCGGCACAGCCATGGTTTGGGCAGCAGGGCATCCACAGGGAGGGTGGTGGGATGCTGTGGGGCAGCCCAACAGGGCAGAAGCCTCTGTCTCCCTGGAAGGGTTAATGGGGAAACTCAGCCCACGCAGCCCGCAAAGTAAACCATGACCGGCTGGAAAAAGGGCCTCAGAGCCCTGGCTCCGCTCGGCATCAGGAAACGATCCTGCGCGGGAGCGGGGCTGCCAGGAGGGGAGGGGGAGCAGGACGGGGGGAGCACTGCGAAGAAAATCCAGAGCTTTCCCCAAAGGCAGCAACGGCCGGGATTCATTACCCTTCGGGAGACGTGTTTATAGCAAGCGTGAGTCACTGCCGGGCCCCCAGATGGGAGCAGCTGACAGCGGGGGCCGCCAGCAATTCGCATAGAGTATGGGCTGCCCATCCAGCCCCACACAATCGCAGCTCTCAAGCTAGTCCCCCTGGGCTGCCACACGCCAGCCCCGGACCTTGGAGCAGACCCAGCGCTATTTTGGGCCACACAGGGGCACGTGTTTTCTCCGGGATGCTTCATTTCTTACTTGAGCAGCAATGCCAGAACGCTGCCTCTCCCTGCCACGCAACCAGCCCAGGCAGTGCCCCTCCATGCCCACCCATGCCCACGCCCTTGGGTAAAGCCAGCCCTGAGCAGGGGGTATCACCCCATGATGATCAGAAACAGAGCTGCCAGCTCAGCCCCCTACTCTGCCTAGCACCCCAATGCAGCTGGGGCGTCTCCATCCCCAGCCAGTCCAGCCCCAGGGCTGGAATGCAGCCAGGCAGCCAGGAGAAGCCAACACTGCCTGCCCAGACATCTGCCCTGTGGGGAAATGAAGGCAAAAATGCCCATTTCGATTTTTTTCTCCATTTGGAGCTGTATTTTCCACAGTGCACGTCACCCCTGCTCCCATTTGGTCCTGCAAAGGCTGGGGCGTCTCCATCCCCAGCCAGTCCAGCCCCAGGGCTGGAATGCAGCCAGGCAGCCAGGAGAAGCCAACACTGCCTGCCCAGACATCTGCCCTGTGGGGAAATGAAGGCAAAAATGCCCATTTCGATTTTTTTCTCCATTTGGAGCTGTATTTTCCACAGTGCACGTCACCCCTGCTCCCATTTGGTCCTGCGAAGGGGTTGTGGGCAGGCAGCCAGCCCCTCTGGGTTTCAGCAGCTGGCCAAGCCCAAGAGTTGCTGCCAGAGCCTGCTTTTCACCCCTGCTAAACCTGCTCCCCAGGGAGCACTAGCCCCAAATCTGTATGGGCACTGATGCTTGCCACAAGTGCCTCCAAGTGGGAAGTCGTCCTCCCCTCGTCTGTGCCATCCCTGGCACACCCTTTGCTGGGGATCCAGCCCCATGGCCGATTGCACTGGCCCTATATAGAGTTGTCAGCCTGTGGCACCATCTGGGGAGGTCTCGGTTAGCTTGCAGTCAGCATTATGGGCCCACGGGCAAAAAAGGTGCTCATTCCCACCCCATCCCAGCATCTGTACCCCAGAGCATCCCCGCGAGGAAAAGCCACCCTTGCAGGTTTGCAGAAAGCCAGGGAGCTTCTGCAGTAAAAAGTCAGTTGGTGCCATCCTTAAAAGCACACTGTTACCTTGCCTGAGATGTGAATTTGCCTAGAAAAAATAATTTTGCTTCTGCTCTCCTTCACAAATCTCTTTATTTTGGGTGAGGTGATACAGCAAAGGCAACACTTGCCAGGGACTGAAGATGCACACTGCTACCCATGCTGGCTCCCATGGTGTGTCGGTGCCCAGCGTGCCAGCAGCCAGCCCTGCTCAGTGCCTGTCTCAGGCAAGTCACAAAGCCACCTGCAATGTGCAGCTCCAGGCCCGGCACCCACTTTTCACTAACAAACAGGTTTTCTGGGTTTCTCTTGCCCCAGCAGCTGGTTATATGCTTTGGCTTAGAGAAAAACCCCTGTCCCCACTCCTGTCCCATTCCTCAGAGCAGTGGCACCACGGAGACCCTCCCAAAGCAGGGTGTCACCAAGACCGATGCTCTGGGAAACATGGGCCAGCCTGGCTCAGGGCTCCTTTCTCACCTCCCTGCAAGCCACGGGCCATCCACGAGTGCCTTGCATGGCCATGCACCTTTCAGCGGTGCTGGGAGACACTGCCAGAGACAAAGACAACCCGGGGTGGGAACAGCCCCAGGGAAGGAGCCAGTGGAGCTGTGAGTGCAAACACCTGGGGCTCAGCCCCAAATACTGCTGTCTACCCACAGGTCTTGAATCCCTGCCCAGGCTGGAGAGGTGGGATGTGGAGGGGTGTTAACCACCCATGGCCTTCACTTGCATGCACTGTAGCTTTTCCTCTGCAGGATGCATCAGCTGAAACACAAAGCATCTGTGCCCCTGTGAAGGCATTAAGGAATGCAGATCCCCCGCATCCCTCCCTATTGCCTCTAGCCCTCTGCTGCAGGGCAGCTGGCTGCAGAGCTCGGTGGCTTCCTCCTGAGAGGGTGAGTGTTTGGAGATATGTAACAGCCTGTTTACCTTTGGTTGTTCCTCTAAAAAATAAAGCAGTGAAGGAGAGATGCTTATCTTTATGACCTGCTGGGATTTCCCTTGCTGCAGCTTGTGCTGGGGGCCTCTGGTCTGCTGTGTTCTCTGTAACTCCTGCTTCTGCTCCAGGATGGAGCAGCTCAGCCTCTCCTTGTGTGCCCTGTGCTCCAGCCCCCTGGCCTGCTTGGTGGCCTGGTATCTTTTAAAAGGTGGCTCCTCCTGTTCTTTTGCAGGGGGTTGTGCTGGAGACCTCTGTGGTGGGGTGCCTGTCCACAGGACTGACGGCTGTCCCCCCAATCAAAGAGTGCTGCTGCTCCTCCTCAGTGATGCCCCTGAGGGACAGCTGTCCTCCCTGCTTCTCTTCCAGCTCAGCATTGTCGCTGCTGTTTCAGCCATGGCTAAGCATGAAGCAGGGGAAGTAGGCTTGAGGACAGCAAAATGGCTGGACAGTTTATATTTGCTCTTTGTTGTCTGCAAAAGATCCAAGGAGGATGCTTGGCACTGCTTGGCATGGGCTGGGAAGGCGTCCTTGCCAAGAGTAGCTGACTTGTTTTATACTTCTAGGAAACGGCTGCAGGCTGGATCTGGCTCTGGTGTAAAGTGAGGCAGCAAGCCTCGCTGCATCCTAGGACTGCTCTCGAAGGGCACAGCCCCCCCAGAAGCTGTGATGGCTGCTGGAGTGACAAAAATAACGAGTATAAGCAGTGCATACTGAAAAAACTGGAAGCAGAAACAGTCTGGGCATGGGCTAACAGGGATCTCAGGGAGTTTGCCAGACATGTGCAAGCTCCTGGGTAGGGGTGGATCATCCCCCTGGAAAAGCATGGAAAGGGGTCTGGCTGGCTCTGCACTTCACTGTGCCGTGAAGCCAGCTGAGGTACGTTATCTGGAGGGTATCCAACAAGCAAGATAGACCTCTGTGCTTCCTAGGGCTTTGGGGCTTGCTGCAACACAAGGAAAACAAAAGCATGTTTAGGGGCGTGGAGGGCACTCGAGAGCAGGCAGAAATAAAATGAAAAGCAATTAGGGGTGGTCTTTTGGCTCCACAGGAGATGAGCTGTGCTATAGCACCACTGCAGCTTGAAAGACAAGATAAGCTGGTGGAAAACAGGCGAGGGATGAAAGGAGAAGCATGGCACCACGTGGGCATTGGGGGTTTTGCTGTGCGACTTCAGGAGAGGACGCGGAGTGCTGCCAGCCTCATGCCACCCCTTCCACCTGGGGCTTGCTGGGACCAGTCCTGGGTGCTGTTGTGTACCAACAAGCTACTGAGCATCTGCATGGATGCAGAGAGGGGGGCTTAGAAGTGGTGCTGTAATCCATTTCAGGGGAAAACCAGGTTTTCTACCAATGTACCTTGTCTCTGTGGTTTGGTGAAGCAGGCTGGCCCGGCTTCTGCAAACCACAGGGCAGGGGAGCCCTGTGCCACCCCCTGGTGTGGGGCTGGGTGGGAGCCAGTGCTTCCAGTGCCCCCAGCTGGAGCCAGGGCTGTGTCTGGCGGCTGCTTGGCTGTTCCTCGAGCACCCAGTGCCTCCTTTCCCCAGGAAGATGTGCCCTGCCCAGCCTGGCGAGCACGCTCTGCTCCCTGGGAATCACCCAAGCGATGCATTTTATTGCCAAGAAACGGAAAATATTCTCCGCCCAACTGCTGGAGGGGTTAGCGCGTGTTTTTCCACCCAGTTTTCATGCTGTGCTGGCTGGACGTGCTGCACGACAGGCTGCATGGGAGAGGCGAGTGCTCTGTCCCCTGTCCTGGCAGCGGTGTCCCCGCTGGGGGTGGCGTGTCCCGGGGTGCTGCTGACACCACACAGGCTGGCTGGGGCAAGCACGGTTACCTGCCAAGGGCTCGTCCGGGAGCTAGCAAGCAATGATGCTCAGGCATCAACACCTCCCATCATTTCTTCTCTAGCTTTGGCAGAAAACCAGCCCCCCCCCTCCCCCCCCCAATTTTGTTTTCTCCAAGAACAGGAGAATAGTGCAAGTGTTGCCGATCTTTGTTTTGGGCCAGTTTTATCCCCAAACCATGATGTTCCCAACCCCAAAAAGCCTATGCTTTGGGCTGTTTCTATTTTCTGAGTGTAAAGTGTACATTTTCCCTGGAGAAAAAGAAAAAAAGAGCCCTGAAAGTGAGTTTTGCTTTGCTCGCCTTCAAGCCTCCACGGTGGGGCAGGGGAAGAGGGTGCGACTCTGTCACCAGGAGAGTGCAGGGAGGCCCTTCCCAGTATCCTGAATGTGTGACGTCCTGGCATCCCGTGGCACCCCTGTGAGAAGAGGATCGGGGGGGTGTGGGGGATGGGGGGGTGGATGGGACGGGCAGAAAAAGGAGCCCAAAAACGTTATCTCCTCTCCTCCAGCTCCCACGCCGCATCCGCAACCTCCCCTCTCACTCAACCCTCTCATCTTTCCTAAGAAGCCGAGCCAAGCTTTCCCACAGACCCAGACAGCTATTAGAGAAATATTATTACCAGATGGTTTGTTTTTTCCATAGGACCAGAGGCCAGTGTGAGGTAACAGGGAAAATATTAACCCACCCCACACTAGCCTGGGCGTGGTGTTGTGGCTTTGCTGGTGGAGCTGTGCCGTGTCTTGGCTGTGCCGGCACACAAGGGGTCTGCAGAGTGGGGTGGCGGGGGGGGCCCGCGCACCCCATGTGCGCTGGACCAGTGGGGTGGCTGGAAACCCCCCTTTGGAGTGGTTGTGGCCCCGTGGGGTGTCTTGGGAAGGCTTTGATGGGGAAGGGAAGAGCATGTCCCCAAACGGTGCTGGAAGGGAGGGAAGGGTCCCCCCAGGCCAGCTCGAACTGGTAGGAGCAAAGCCCAGCTGGCAAACTGTGCGGCGGGGAAGTTCGCGCCGGGTCAGATGAGGCAGCAATTCAAGCGGAGGAGAAGCGCCACATCCTGGCTGTCCTGCCTCTTGCAGGGTCAATATGAGCACTAGGTAAAGGAAAGGTGCCAAGGTGCCACTTTGAGTAGGGATGTCAAGGGATTTGGAAGATGCTGCATGGCATGGGTTGGCTCTTCCACTGGGTCTTTTTGCAGGTGGGTGGATGAGCGTGAGACCCTCCTCTGGTGCTGCTGAGCCTGCTCTATGCCCATGGTAGGATGCTCACAAGGCACCATGCACCAGTGCTGGGAGAGCAGCTGCTGCTGTGCTGGGAGAGGTGATGCTTTCCTGCTCGGAGGGGTTTCTCCGCTGCCTTCTCCTGCAGAGATCCACTGTGGGAAGCTAAATTATCATGTGCAGAAACACTTTTTACCGGTAGTGCAATGTAAACCCCAACAGCCAAACGCTTTCCAGCAGGGTTTGTGGTTGGCACAGCGTGCAGCTCAGACCACGGCTGCTCCCGTTGTGCAGGTCTGAGCATGGAGATGGGGTGGCCAGTGGGGATGCAGCTGAGCTATGGGCAAGCTGGGTCGTGCACTTTGCGGGGCCGGGGTCCTACAGCCAGCCTGGGGAGGTGCAGCCCATGGTAACCAGAGCACATGGAAACCTCTCCTAGCAAATGCCTTCACCATCCCAAAGACTTAGCAAGTCTTGGGCACCCAGGTCCCCAGGAGCAGGGGTAAGGTGACGCAGCCAGCTGGCAGGATGCTTGTGTGCTTCATGTGGTTGCAACCGGGAAATTTCAGTGTTTATTAATTGTGGCATCTCCCAGGACCATGTGAGAGGACAAAGTGGCCCCAGCTGCAGAAAATGGAGCTGGAAACCTGGCACTGGGTCCTTCCCGGCTTTCCAAAACACCCTTTGGTTATGAGTGTGCTAGTGGGTTCAATCCTGGCTTTTCCCAGGGGAATTCATTTCAGCTCATTTCCATATTTCCTATGGAAGGAGCGTTTTCCATTTCCAAGTGGCCTTGATTAAAGGGAAGGGAAGGCTGCATGAAAGAGTTAATAGCAGAAAAATGGAGCAAACTCATTCTTTTCTTAATCTCTGTGAGGAGAAAAAGCAAAAATTCTGTCCCAAGTGCACTTTTTTTTCCCCTGCACCCCAGTTTGGTCTGGAATTGGACTAAAAGTTTACTGCTTGCTGTGCAACACAGTGCTGTTGGCTGGGACTTGGGATAGGGAGCACTTGTCCTCTGGGGCATGCAGACACCATGGAGGGACCCCCCTTGCCCATCTGCACGGCACTCTGGAGGGGTGCCGGCCCCACACAGGTAGATGAAGGGGGTCCCCCGCTCCTGGAGGACCCAGTGTGGCAGAACCATAGAGCTCAGCTTCCCTGGCCTCGTCTGAAGAAGGGAAAGGGGACATCCTTCACAGGCATGTGTCCTTGGATTTCGGGACATGATGGCATGCTGCTAGGCCCAATGATTGCAACACCCCTGGGGTCAGACTGCAAACTGCTGCCCAGCTATCAGCTGGATTTCTGCAAAACTAGCCCACGCTTTTCCAAGGAAATGGATGTTCAGTGCCCCAGGGACGCTGCTGGCTGCTGGCCCTGGTTTAGCACCACAGACCTGGAAAAGGCAATGCTTTAAAATGCTTTTGAAGCCAGACATGGATCTAAGCACAGCAGAGAGGATGTGCCTGGGACGTTGTGCCTGATAACAGCCCCTGGGGCTGGCAGCTGGGTGCCGGGCAGGGAGCGGGGTCCCCGGTGGGGACCCGTGCCAGGGTGCACGGGGTCTGACGGGCTGCAGCTGTGCAGAGCCATATACGGTCAGCAAGCGCCTTGCACAAGCCATACCATTATCATTAAGTCTTTGCTGGCGCGGCTGACTGGCCTCCAGCTTGCAAGGCTCTGCAGAGCGGTCGGGCTGTTCCTGAGATGGATGTGCTTTTCCCTTCCTGTAAGGAGAGGGGGGATCGGCTCTTCTGCTGCTTGGAGTAATTCCCTGGGAGGGAAGGGAAGAGAGGAAATGTCACTGGTGTGCAGATTCACAGGATGCCTCTGCTGAGCTGATGCATGAAGACAGGTCCCTTCCCAGCACCCCCCTTCCTGGGAGCCTCTGGCTGGTTTTCAAAATCCCAGGTGAGCTCCTTCGTGGGAGCCCCGAGAAGGCATGCTGGAGAGCCAAATCAGGTCTGATCCCCCGTGAACTGTCACGCAGCAAGATTTGTCCCTGGACACGCTTGCTTTCTTGGAGAGCATCTTCAATAGGTTTGAGATGCCTTGAAAATTTGCCTTTCAGTGTCCTCATCTCCTGATGCCACCAGCACAGCTCTGCAAAGCCTGGGTGGTTATTTACACCAGCCAGGTTCATGCTGGTACTAAAGCTTTTCAAGCTGGAGGAAAAATGCTTTCTTCAGCATAATAAACACGTGGCTCTTTTGGGGCAGGGGTGTCTCTTCCTGCCCCCAACACACACAGAGTTTAGTTTCACATTTTGGTGTCACCCTCCTGATGCTTGCCCAGCCTCCCTCCAAGGAGGAGCCCTGCTGGTCTGGCTGCCCCTCAGCCGAAGCGCATGGCACCCTGAAGCTCTCCAAAGTCCTGGAGAGACTGTGGGGACGGGGTGCAGGGGTGTCCAGCAGCAGTCCTGCCCCTCCTTGAGACCACCAGTTTCTCCTCTTTCCTTTGTTTTAACATCAGCTTCCACAGATGCACCTAAATTTGTGTTGGTGTGAAAAACAGTGCCTGCTGTGCTGTTGGGTTTACGGGGTTTTAGTTCAGCACAGTCTGCATTTTTTTTCCACTGACTTTGAATGTTGTTTATCCAGAGAGTCATTATTTGATGCATCTGCCTTGATAGTGGGGACAGGCTCCTCCACTGATGTAATTTGTAATCAGTGGAGCTACAGCTTTTTTTTTTTCAGTTGTCTCAACTTGAGACAACTTCCTACAGCTAAGCCTATGACATTTTCTCCCGATCATTCACACAAAGATGCTGTCAGAGTAGTTGTGTATGAGAGGCAGGGTGATGGAGGTGGCAGCCAGCCCTGTGTGGCCACATAAAGCAGCGCAGCAGGTTTCCTGCTGCCTTTGTGCAACCAACTTTTGTGCAAACCATGTGTACTGGCTGGATTCATGCTGTCAACTCTTCTCCCCTTGGAGCTGTCCTGGTCCTATGCACTTCCACAGGGTGCTCTGCCTGTCCCAGATCAAGCCCCTCTTTGGGTTTCATTTCAGCTTTCAAAGGCAAGGTGCCTCCTTGGCCTGGTCAGCCCATCAATTTGCTATTTAATGACAGCCTTTGGTCCCCTCCTGTACTTGTGGGAGCAGGTTACAGCTGTGGCTGTAGCAGGATCAGCCTGCAGGCATTTCACCTCTCTCCCTGATAGCAATTAGTGCTCCCACTGTGATGAGGGGTTTGGCAGTACCCGCTTCTGGGTCTCAGTTCAGCAGTGTGGGACTCGTCTCCAGTGCTGGCCATGGAGAGTGGATGTTCTATACCACCTTGGGGGGCCTTGCTGTGGGAATCCAGCTCCCCGCTGCTGCAGGTCCTCAGGCTCTCCTGCCATCCTACAGGATGGGAAGATGCTCATCTCCAGGCACCCCTAAGGGCTTGGGCTCCAGCTTCTCCCTCCTGAGCTTGACAGCTTTGACCCCATCCCCGCTCCCTGCCCAGAGTACGGCCCACGGGGCTCATTCCCAGTCTGTGGCGATCCCTGTGGGGTTTTTCTCAGCTTGCCCCTCAGGTTTCTGACTGGGTTGAGTAGAAAGCCCTGAAAGTCAGGGAGGAAGGTGCTTCTCCAAAAATGTGGTGCCTCCAAGGTGCCCCCATCTCTGGGTGGCCATGGGGCAGCTTCAGCTCTGTCCTGTGGTGGGGACTCCCCTGGTTAGCACACAGGCCAGCTCTCATGCAGGTGGGGATGCAATGGGAATGCCTGTCCCCCTGCCTCAGCTTTCTTGGCCCAGGAGCTGGGAGGGAGCAGTCTGGCAGGTGCCTTGAGCCTCCCTGCCCCACAGAGCAGGCTGAACCCCAAGGGGTATGCTGATGCTGGGCACTGACTGTGCCAGGGCTCCCTGTGTGAGGCTTGCGGAGATCCCAGGCACCGGTAGCCAGGGTGCCATCGCAGGTACAGCGACATCCAGAAAAAGGGTAAGGAGAAATGCCTCATTCGTTTCTGACTCACAGCTGACAGCCCCTGATCCCTCCCTCTGTCCTCCGGCTGGAGAAGTCTCCTCCTCACCCTTACCCTCCTGCCTGCTCTTCCTCCCACAGAAACCAAGGGGAAAGCGGTAAAAAATATCTTCAGCGACTCCTGCCTCCAGACCGCGGCCTCTCTCGGCTGCCAGATTCTCCTTCCCTGCTTTTTTTCTTCGATCCAGCTCGATGGTAATCTGAAACAAGCAAAATGAGGCTGCAAGACTTTCTATTCACTTTGCTGCTCCCGGCCGGCTTCCTGGTGGGGGTCTCGTGGGCTCAGCGCCCAGAAATCACCACCCGGGTCGCAAATGCAGAAGGTAAGCCCAGGCTGCTTCCCAGGGTGTTTTTCCTCCCTGGGATCAGCAGAGGAGTCCAGCTGCTGTTTCCCTCCTGGGTGCCTCCACTGCCGCACACAGCCACAGCTTTGTCAGGATGTTTGGGGGAAGAGTTGTGTTTGCCGAGGAAAGCGATGTACGATTAGAGAGGATCTACAAGATGTACCCACTTTTAATGTTTTTTGGCTCTTTCTCCTTGGCTCTGTCTTGTCAGGTGTTACCAGTAGCACTGAGATGCAGGAAAGGGGGATAACAGCTGATACCAGTTTAGCTTTCTGAAATATTTTTGTTTTGACACTGGCTGTTAAGGGGTGTTTTCATTTTTGCTCTCCTCAGCAATTATATTTGTGCCAGGATGTGTGGCAGAAAATCATTAGTTTCTCATTGCATTAATTGCTATCATGTCTTGGTTTTATTTTTTTAAGTGGTTGCTGCAGCTGCATGTTATTTTATATAGTAACAAATATTGGTCTTGCAAAGATAGCCTTTGAATGTAAATGGAAAAAAATGTATAGGAAACTGTTAAATGCCACAAAGTGATGTTTTCTGAATATGTGCTTGATCCAGCTTACCCCTGATGCCAAAACAGAGATGAGCAGCTTCACCCCAGCGTGTGTGCTTGCATGTCTTGCGTGGGATTAGGATGTGAAAGCGGTCCCCTTAGAGCAGATCCTGGGAGCCTGCTAGGAAGGGAGCTGGGCTGCAGACGTGCAGGCAGGCATTGTGGGGAGCCCGGGCTGGGGAGGCAGCAGGGCCGCCTGCCGACTCCTGCCTCTCCGCTTCTTCCCAGACTGCCCTGTGGACCTGTTCTTCGTCCTGGACACCTCAGAAAGTGTCGCCCTGAGGGTGAAGCCCTTTGGGGACCTGGTTACCCAAGTGAAAGATTTCACCAACCGGTTTATTGATAAGCTGACAAACAGGTACATCTCCTGGGGTTTTGTCCAGGCTGCTTTAGGGATTGAGTCTGGTGCTGGGTGGGATGCTGAGACCACCCTGTGCGCCTGTCTGAGGAGGGAGAGGAAGAAAGCAGGGGTTGCTGGGGAGGGGGTGGGAGCATCTCCTCCCTCTCCTGGTCCGCAACCGCCCCGTTTCTGCTCCGTCCATGCCAAGAGCGGCAGCATGCCTTTAGCAGGGCTGCCTGCACCCACCCTCGGGAAAGCAAGGGCTTCCTGGAAAGGCAGATGCGGCGCCCCAGCCCCACCGCCTCCAGCTGGCCCAGCTGGCCGGCTGGTTATTCTGTAGGGCCAAAGCGATGCTGATCCCCATGCCACCGGCTGCTCAGGCCCAGGACAACCCAGGTACTTGGGTGGCAGCAGGGCACCTCTGATGTTAAACACAGCACTTATGGGCACCACGCAGAGCAAACCCTCCCTTGCAACTGGCATCCCCCAGGATACCCTGGAGCATTGAACCCAGCTTTGGGGGCCCCTGTGGAGTGCCCTTTATCCACCCCACTGCCCAGCCCTTTATCTGCCTCCTCCTCACCCACCCTTGCCACCGCCAACCCAGGTCTGACCCTGGCTTTCCCAGGGTGAGGGCACCCAGGGGCAGCAAAGCTCCCAGATCCCGGAGGGTGGCGATGCTGGGGAGAGCTGCAGGCAAAGGCCATGGCTCACCTGCTGGCAGGAGATCCAGGGATGCACGGGAGCACCACGGGTCCTGGAGGCACGTGGGTCCTGGTCCTTGGGGCAGCGGGAGATGTGTGCTGGTGCACCATGGGGATGTTCCAGTGCTGCACGAGCTGGAGGGGCAAGGTTCCCATCTCAAGACAGGTGGGAGGGAGTTAGCAGCTCACCTACCCATTGCCCAGGGAGAAGAGCTACCTTACAAGGCATTGAGTGACCAGGAGCCTTGTGCTTGGGAACAACCTGCCAGGCCTCCATCAATGCAGCATGACTCTCTCCTAAGCAAGGCGCTGGGCTCTGTCCAGAGTCCCTGCTGTATGCAAACAGATGGATGGACCTCCTGAGCCCATCCCAAACACCCCTGTGCCCACCCTGCCGCTCTCTACCTGCTTTGAAGACATCTCCCTGCAAGCCACCACTGTGCATGCCATGCTGCCAGGCACCCACAGCATGTGCGGCGCAGTTGTCATGGATGATGGCAAGGCAGCCAGCAGTGGTGGGGTGGAGGGGAGAGCAGTAGGCAATGCTCAGGTGGCTTTGGGAAAGGTCCTGCTGGGCAGAGAGAAGATAAGCTTGGGAAAGCAAGGGAGCTGTGCAACCCCATCCCTTTGGGATTGGCCCCAGCATCCTGAAAAGACCTTTTTTGGGGCACTGACCAAAGCACAGGGAGTCGTGATGCCTCTGTCCCAGGGAGTCACAGGTGCAGGCTGTGTCAGCGCACAGGATGGGGCTTCAACACACACTCATCCCTCTCCGAGTCAGAGCATCCTTCAGAGGGAGGCATCCCTCTTTGATTTTAACACATCCTGCAGTGGAAAACTCACTGCAGTCCTGGGTGGGGTGTTTTGGCAGTTACCTATCTTGCACACATGCACCTGGCTAGCTGGCTCAGCATCTCCTGCTCAGCTCCAGCCACTGCAGCTTGGTATCTCTTTGGAAAGCCTCTCTGCCAAACTGTCTGACCCCTGTGGACACCCACCAGCTGCACCCCTTTG
>NW_008824414.1:593081-594191 GCF_000699105.1 Pygoscelis adeliae | reverse complement strand
CTGGGCTTTGCATGTGAAGCACATCCCAGCCTTGTAGGAGAGCAGGGAGCAAAGCACTGCAATGCTTGGCAGAGGATTTGCATTTTGCACGGTGGGCCGGTGCAAGTGAAGTGGAGGTAGTGGCAGGGCGTGGACAAAGGCGCTGAAAGTGCGTGTTCTGGTGTGTCCATGCAGGTACTACCGCTGCGACCGCAACCTGGTGTGGAATGCTGGGGCGCTGCACTACAGCGACGAGGTTGTGCTCATCAAGAGCCTTACCTCAATGCCCAGCGGCCGGAATGAGCTGAAGAACCGTGTCTCAGCCGTGAACTACATTGGGAAGGGCACCTACACCGACTGCGCCATAAAGCGGGGCATCGAGGAGCTGCTCATCAGGTAAGGCAGTGGGGCCGGGGTGGGCAGAGGGGGTGATGCTGGTGGTATGTCCGTGGTGGATGGAGGTTGGGAGCTTCTTGGTTAGGACATCCCTGTGCATTGTGCAGAGCTGTCCCCAGGGTGGGAGAGGAGGTCACTGAGGCATGAAATAGGCACGGGGGTGGCAGGTTGCTAGGCGCTCCGGCTTTGCTGGGATGAGGCATGCCCTGACCATAGGCTGGAGCACTGCCTAGGGTGAGTGTTCAGAGGTGCCCAAGTCACTCCTCTCCAGCTAAATCTGTTAAATCCTTGCAACATTAAAATCCTGTGTTTAAACCCTTGCAGTGGCTCCCACCACAAGGAGAATAAATACTTGATCGTGGTGACTGATGGACACCCCTTGGAAGGGTACAAGGAGCCCTGCGGAGGCCTGGATGATGCTGCCAATGAAGCCAAACATTTGGGGATCAAAGTGTTCTCTGTCGCCATCTCTCCCAACCACCTGGTAGGGACCACGCAGCAGGGATGCTCCCTGCAGGGGTCCTGAGTGGGACCACGGGACCCCCAGCATGGCAAAGGAGGCTCCGAGTGCCCCTCAGAGCTCCTCCCTGGAGAGAGGATGCCACCTCTGCCACCCTGCCCCGGGGTGGTCTCGGGGGATGGGTCCTGCATGGGTGCCCGCAGGTCTCACTCTGCCCTCCTCACCCCCCAACCCTAGGATCAGCGGCTCAACATCATTGCCACGGACCATGCCTA
>NW_008824414.1:584091-592934 GCF_000699105.1 Pygoscelis adeliae | reverse complement strand
TCTTGTCTTGCAGAAAGTTAACACAGAGCAATCGGTGAGTGTCCCCCAGAGCCCTGCTGCCCCCCGATCCTGTGCCTGAGCCCATCCCCTTCGGGTCACCCACAGCCAAGGGGGGCTCAGTGGCACAACCCTGCCCTGCAGGCAGCCCCTGCCTGGCCCCTGCCAGGTGGGGGAGCTCCCCTCAAGCAGGGTGCAGCCTGGCCCTGGTGCTGCCCACTGTCTCTAATGCTGTTTTCTCCTTCTCTCTGAGCAGTGCTGTTCCTTTGAGTGCCAGGTGAGTCGGGTTTTTGACACCCTCTGTCCCCTTCCCTTGCATCCCCATGGCCCAAGGCTGTGCCTCGGTGGCTGGTCTAACCCATACCTCTCTCCCACAGCCTTCTCGAGGGCCCCCCGGACCTCCTGGCGACCTGGGCAATGAGGTGAGGGACTGGCTGCAGCCATGCTGTGGAACCGGCGTGGTGGGATGGGCTCACTGGGGATGCTCAGAGATCGGTGAGGCGCACATGGGTCCTCAGCACCCCACCACTGCTCCATGGAGAGGTGGATGAGGACCCACACCATGCTCCAATGCAGCCAGCATCATCTACTTCACACATCCATGGAGCATTGCTGCTACCATCCTCCCTGCCCTCCTATCAACAGGTCATCATTCTGTTCCTGGGGATGATGAGCTAACTTTATTTCTGTCCTGTATTGCAGGGAGAAAGAGGCAAGCCAGGTCTTCCCGGCCAAAAAGGAGAGGCTGGAGACCCAGTAAGTAAAGGATTGGCCCTTATGACTCTGCACAGGGGCTATTTTTTGGCCACTTCTGTCCAGACCTCTTGGGTGCATCCTCACCAGCCCTTGCCCCTGCATCACCCTGTTTCCATGGGGTAGTCAGTGGGGTCACGGCCAGCTGTCCCCCTCTGCAGCCACCCTGCCGAGCAGCAGCTCCTGGTGGGCAGCAGGGTGGCCCCCTCTTCTGTTGCTACAAGGCTTCCTTGTTCCTCACCCAAAATAGCCGTTCCTTCTGGAGGACATGTCTCTGACTCATGTATGCCAGCCCAGGGGTGGACTCTGGGCTCCCTCCCACATCCTCTGACATGACAAGCACAGCAGTGTTACAGGGAAACCTTTGGTAAATAATAAGCTAATAGCATGAGGAAACTGTTTCTCTCCTCCTCCCTTTTTTTTACTAGGTACACTTATTTTCGGGAGGTGCATTTCTCCCACACACGTGAGTGTGCAGTTACTCATCTTGTGCATTCCCAATTTGGAAACCCCATGCCATGCATTTTTCCTTCCCAAGGGTTTTCTGCCCTTCCCTTTCATCCCAGATGATGTGTCCCCAAGCACTCAGTTTCCCTCACCCCCAGGATGGGCTGGAGATGGTAGAGGTGAAGGCAGGTTCCCTCTGCCCTCCACAATGATCCCATGCTCCCAGACTGGGCAAACGAGGAGCAGAATTATGGGAGAGCCTCCTACAGGAGGGTATTCTGGCTGGGGCCCGAGCCCCACGTCGAGAGCCTGGGGGGAAACTGCCCCATGGCGATGGTGGTGACAGTATCTGCCTCTGTAACACCATGTTTCTGTCCTCTAGGGCAGGCCAGGGGACATGGGACCTGTTGGCTACCAAGGAATGAAGGTACATGGGGCTGCAGGGTAACGGGCGTGGTTCCTAGGTGGGCCACAGGCTTTGTGCTGCAAGTGTTTTCATTCTCCTGTTTTCCTCTCTCCTTTCATCTCTAGGGTGACAAAGGAAGTCGAGGAGAAAAGGTGAGGACAGAAAGGGTGTTGGGGGAGACCTCTGTGTTCCCCTGCTTGGTTACCCTGGGCTGCCCCTGCAGCTGCATGGTGTTGGGGTCTGGTACGTGCCCGCGCATCCATCCCTCCTGCCGGCACTGCCCGTGCCAGGAGCAGGGATCTGACAGCATCAGCCAGTTTGCAGCTGACACAGCCTTGGGCATCAGACAAGCACTGTGCAGTGGGCACAACCAGGCAGAACGGGAGAGACCGGTGGTGTGCAGGGGCGCGGTGAATGCCTGCACTCTCGAACCAAGCTGGCATGGGGACCGCAGCGCAGTGGGGGAATGGATCTGCTCTGCATGGGGGTCTAACATCTCTCTCCTTCCCTTTGCAGGGCTCAAGAGGAGCCAAAGGAGCCAAGGTCAGCCTCTGCTTTTGCACCATTTATCCTTTCTGGTTGATGCCTGGAGGGAGAAGGGTCTTTGGAAATCACTTCTTCATGGTCCCTATTCTCTGTTTCAGGGTGAGAAGGGCAGGCGTGGAATCGATGGCATCGATGGCATGAAGGTAAATCTCCGCTCCGGGGCACTTTGCTTAGCCTGAGGACCCTGGCTTTTGCCCCTCCAAAACCATTGTGGGGCCTGGGAATGAAGCCAGTGTCCCATGTGGGGCAGTGGGGCTGCCTTCCTGCAGGGCCGTCCACTTACCAGCCAGGGACAGGGGTGGGATGTCCCTTTTAGGGCTCTGAGATG
This sequence comes from Pygoscelis adeliae, assembly GCF_000699105.1. Lineage (NCBI taxonomy): Eukaryota > Metazoa > Chordata > Aves > Sphenisciformes > Spheniscidae > Pygoscelis > Pygoscelis adeliae. The sequence goes on along the minus strand of NW_008824414.1, from coordinate 590,457 downwards.
ATGGATGGTGTCTTCCCATGGGCGCCGCTCATGGAGACCCCTGCTTTGTCTGTCTGACAGGGTGAAGCTGGATACCCTGGCTTACCTGGCTGCAAAGGCTCACCCGGATTCGACGTATGTACCCTGTGGGTGCCTGTGCATGTGAATGAACAAGCACAGCAGGTCTGCCATGATGGCATGTGGAAACAGGAAGCCCCCCAAGAAGGGAATTGTGGGAGGTAGTTGCCGTGCTCGGAAACGTGCCTCTAGACATGCAATGCTCATCCCAGGCATGGCACCTCGGGTGTCCCCGCAGCAGTCAGCCTTGTCCTTGCCTGGAAGCTGTCCCCCATTGCACAGGGCTGCCTGGGAAGCTGCACGCCGTGGGAGCGTTTGACCAGAGGCTGTTCAGCACAGGGAAGTCAGCAAAGAAGAGCTTGCAGAGCTTGCAGAGCTCCAGATAGGCAAGCCCAGGATTAACGAATTTCAGTCTGCTGTGACCAGCCACCCAGAAAATGTTGGAGATGTTGGAGGGCTCTGGAAAGCATTATTCTGACATTGCATTTCTCCAGTTTCCCTGCTTGTTACCGTGCTCCCAGGATGACACATCTGTGGTGGCACCAGTATCACTGCGGTACAGCCACAGCAGCCCAACAACCGCCTTTTCTGCCATTTTCCTCTGAGCTGCAGAAGCACTCTCAGTTTTGCAGTGTTTCAGCAACGTGGCCACAGCGTTGCTTGCACAGGTCCATGGTGCAAGAGTACCATGCCATCCCTGCGTCACTCCTCAGTCCGTGCCCAATTTCTCACAAACAGTGATACTGGCTTGGTTTTCAGTGATGCTGCCTTTATTTTCAACAGGGAGCTCAAGGCCCGCCTGGACCGAAGGGAGATCCCGGTGCTTACGGACCCAAGGGAGGAAAGGTGAGCCACTGTGCCCAGCCCCACACGGAAGGAGGGGTGCTGGGACCCCTCTCCTGCAAGAGGGAGAGGTGGCAATTGACCCATCGCTGGCCTCCTTGCACTGCCTGGGGGCAAGCCTATGCTAGAGGACGCTGCCTGTCACCCGCAGTAAGATCTAGCCGATGTGACTCCCAGCATGCCCAAGGTTAGCAGGTACCCACAAGCCTGGCACCAGCATCCCTGAGATATTGGGGGGCTGCTGTGACAAGGTGGCTCACACTGGGCAGGTGGAGTGGGGAGGGGATCTTCTGGGGATGCGGAGCTCCATGGGGAGAGACCACAGCCCAGAAAGGGGCTAGGGGTGCACTGGGGCTCCTGACGGCCTCTACGCCGTGGGAGCTGAAATCCACCGCTGGGCGCTGGATGCAGCCTTGACGGTGCCTTGTGTCCTTGTGAAGGGGGAGCCTGGAGATGACGGAAAACCTGGCCGACAGGGGATTCCTGGCAGCCCTGGAGAGAAGGTGGGTGAAACACCTCTGTGTGAGCATCCTCTGCCCTCTGTGAGAGGGGGAGATCCCCTGCTCCAGCCTTGGCTTTGAAGCAGAACTTGCCCAAGGCTCTGCAAGCACGCAGGGCTTTGCTCCGAAACCTGCTGACTTGTCTCGTTTGCACCCTGTGGCTTGCTCATGCAGGGTGCGCCTGGAAACCAGGGTGAGCCTGGACCGGCAGGAGAGACAGGCGACGAGGTGAGTCCTCTGCACGTGCCCGCGACGTCCCCCATGCATGCTTGCCGGCCATCCCCACCGCCTGATCACCCCTGTTGTTTCTCTGCAGGGTGCTCCAGGCGTGGATGGTCCTCCTGGAGAACGGGTAAGTGAGGGCACCACTGCCGGGCACCGTGCCTGCAGGCCACGGGCAGGGGCTGGTACCCTGCAGAGGAGGAGGAGGGCTGGGGGTGAGCCCACTCAGAGGTGGGCAATGAGGAAGTGCTTTGCTCCTGCTGGAAGCAAGTCCTGATTTTGTGTTCCCACCATCTCCTTGCAGGGCAGCAATGGAGAAAGGGGCCCCCCGGGCTCGCCAGGTGACCGCGGGCCGAGAGGAGAGCCGGTAACTGCGTCCGTGGGGCAGCTTTCAGCGTCTGCTTGCAAACGGGGTCAGCTTGGCAGCCAGAGGCTGGAAACAGGTGCCCAGTGCCCCCCCAGCCTGTGGGGCAGCAGGCAAGCTCAGTGCCTTTGCCTGCCAGCCTGGGGGGGACCTGCCATTGACCCCCAGCAATCGCCCCTTTATGCTGGCAGCTAATCACCAAACAGCCAAAATCCGGAGGAGAGCATGGCCAGCAAGCCAAGAGCAGGCAGAGAGTGGTCAGCCCCTGCCTTGCAGCTGCAAAACCAGTTGATGGAGAGCAAAGAGGCAAGGTGTCTTCCTCCGGGTGCTTGGGGGCTGCATGGGGTACCCGTGGCTTGGGCAGGAGGGCACAGGTGCCATTAGTGGCAGGGCAGCGTGCGTGTATGTGGACGGGGGGGAACACCCTTCCCTCCCCTTTCGGGCGGGAGTCACTAGGAAAGTATTTTTCCTGTCTGCCGGGGGTGAGTCACCGAGCGTGACCGTGGGAGGGACAGGCAGGAGCCGTCGGCAGGCCAGGACAAACATGTGGCAAGCGGCAGAGGTGCCACGCACACCAGGGAGGGACGAGGGGCACTGCTGTGCAGTGTGGGGATGGCGGGAGCCAGGGTGTCCAGCAGCAGCATCCTGGTGGGTGGCCAGCCATGTCCCTGCACTGCTGGGCAGCCGCCACCGCACTGCTTTTCCCCTGTCCCTGCTGCGAGGACAGCCAGTACCCACCACCAGCTCGGAGGGGCGGGCAGAGGTCCGCCCTGGGGAGGGGGCAGCTCTGGCAGGGGGCTGCTGGCAGCCTTCCCCTTCCTGTTTACTGCTCGGGGAGCGGCAGCACTGCCACACGTGGTGCGCGGGGCAGATGTGCGCGGGAGATGAAGGCACGCCAGTGTCCTGGAGTTAAATTGTTCAGCAGATGATGGGCTGCTTCCTTCCAAGTTTTAGTCCAAGCACGAGGCTGCGTAACCTCGCCAGAAATGTCTCCACCGGTGCTCAGGGCCCTTTGGAAGTTGAGTTTTATATTTACTGTTTGGCTTAGGCATCTGGAAGCTTCTAGCTTGCAAACAACACCTTTAGGTCGCCAAGCTTTCAGCCGTTTTCCTCAAAGTTTTAAGTCAGGTGTAACTGTCACAGGAAGTTTCTGAACGCCTCCATTCCCTGCGGGCTGGGGGCTGCCTGGCCCCACGTCCCAGGGCTGCAGGCAGAGCAGCACCTTGTGCAAAGATACTTGTCTTGCAGCACTTGGAGCTGGCTGATCTCGGGGGTGGCTTGGCTGTAAGGTGCAAAGCTCTGTGCTTAGCTGTCGTGCAGCCCTGTGAGGGCTAATGCTCCACTTTTCAGGGGGAAAGCTTTCTTCTGAATTGCTAGGAGCTTGCAGCAAGCCCTTGGGCTGCAGGGATGGGGGGCAGTGCCTCCTGACTCCTCTTTTGCAACCCTGGCTTGCTCGCTCCTGGCCGTGGGTCTAGATGGGGAAGGTGCCCCAGAGCCAGCCCGGGTCTGGCAGACACGCTGCCCTGTTGGGACGCAGCTCTGCTAGACTGGTGGAAGGCTGTCCATTTCCACATTGGTTAAGTGAAAGTGGAACTGAGGCGTGTCCAGCCCTTGGGCATTTCCTTCTGTTGGATCTGTTGGGGTGCAAAACCACCCAGACTCAGGTTTTCCAGGCTCTCCTGTGCTGTCAGTTTTCTGCAAACAGCCCTAACCCAGCTCAGGGTGCTGAATGTTAGCAAAGGAGAGGGGAGAGCATCAGCAGTGAGAGGCGAAGACATCCCTCCCCATCTGCTGGCTCATTCCCTTGGAAATTCCCTTAACTCTGCAGGGATGGCAAGCTGGAGGAAGAGGAGGCTGCTAGATTGGAGTCTCTGCCCATGCATGGGGACAGCAGCTCCTCTCCAGGCAGACTGCCCAGGGCAGGAGCTGCCCTAGAAAAGCAGCCATGGTTGCAGAGTGTGGCTGGGAAAAGCCACGACAATGTTTTGGGGCCAGGGCCAGGTCTGTGTATCTGCAGAAGCCTTGCAAGATGGATCTCTCCAGGCATTTGCTTTTCTGGCACAAAACGGGCTGAAACTTGTCACCCAGAGGCAAGCACTCCCATCCTTTACAAGGTCTTCCTCTTAGACCTATCTTCTTGGCTTCAAGGTGGCCACACTAGCTCGTCTTTCTCTCCCCACACCTCTGATAGTTTCCTGCCCAGCTCCTGAATCTGCCTCAAAAACCTCCCTGTTTGGATGACTGCATTTCTGTCCAGCATGTACTACCAGTGCTGCATCCCTGCGCCCCATTGCACGCAGGGGCCTTTGCACCCTATGCCTGTCCCTCTATGAGTTTCTCATGCCCTCTGTGTGCATTTTCAGGGAGAGCCTGGACCACCTGGTGACCAAGGGCGCGAAGGACCCCTCGGACCACCTGGCGACCAGGTAAGAGCTTGGATTAACCTTCTGGATCCCAGGTGGAAGTGGTTGGGGCAGATGGGAGAGTGGGGTAGGGGGCTTAACTGATGTCGCAGCATCTTGGGGCAAGTTCTCAGCATCTTCCAGACCGGTGATCATCCAAAGCTGGTGAAGAAGGGCAGGAATTTCTAGGAGAACCCAGAATATGAACAGGGCTAAAGAAATGGAAACTTGGCTGCTGGACTGGGGACAGAACAACCTCCACGCCATTTCCCAGTCCCATGGAAACAGATGTCAACACGTCTGACAGATTTGGAAACTGGCAAGTGCAAGCTGCAGCAACGCACAAAATGTTCAGGCCTGGGGCCAGATGCTGCTCACCTCGGTCAAGGGGGTCAATGAGACATCTTGTGTCAGTGAGGATAGCCTGACGGGGCCCCAGTGGTGTCCCTGACACTCTTGGCATCTGCAGAGGTGGTCTGTCCCAAAGCCAGCATTCCTCAAGTCCGCTTGCTGCAAGGTCTGGCCCTCCTGCTCTGGGGTCTGCTTGTCCTCATGTGCCTCAAGGAACAGATCTCAGACCCCATAGGCTTTCTGGAGAGCAGAGCTGGCTACCTCCAGCCTGAGGAAGGCTTCTGTCCCCTGCACACTTAAAGGCTCTTTCTTCCTAAAGACGTACCCAGCTCCCAGTTGATAACTCTGGGCCTGGAGGTGTTGCTGGGTTAATCCTCCATGGCAATAGCGCTGACTGCAATGGCCAACAGGGTCTTTGCACCTAAGAAAGCATGCTTTGACATCACCCTTGGACAGGGCTCTGTGGGACAACTCCCCTCCTACTCATACCATCAGAGTTTTGATGGAGCCCAAGATACAGGGAAGTATTGAAATAAACATTCCCACACTGGTGAAGCGTGGAGACCAGCGTGCGGACAAGGATGAGACAGCTTTTGAACTCCTTTATGGTCAACCAAGTGTTGAAGAGCCCTGAAGGAGATTTGGTGTGCAAGACAGGCATGAAGGGGCCGCTGTTGCGGTCACATTATCCCCAGCATGAGTGACACCCATGGCAGACCTGCACCATGCTGCAGCCTGGGGACAGGACATGCCTGTGCCAGGGTTGTGCTTGCCTGGAGTCGGGCTTCCCTCGAGCCTGTCTTGTGCTAGTGAAGAGCATCAAATTCACACAGGAGGATTGTCCAGATCCTACTGTCTGTAGCTGAGCTGAGCTCCTGCCACAACCAAAGAACATCTGGCAGTATCCAGCTTGTTGGGCACTGCCATGGTGAGAGGTGTCATTTTGGGAGGTGGCCCTGATATGAAAGCAGCTCTTTGAATGTGTGCATGTAATGGACCAGTGCTGCAGGCTGACGCCAGCGAAGGAGGAAGGACTGGAGCTGCTCTCCATGTGGTAGAGGCTCATTCCAGGTTCAAGGCAGGGGAAGGACTGCACAGAAGAAGACAGAATTAAGGTGGAGATTTGATGCAAGCCTGGGAGCCAAAGCTGTGCAAGCATGGTGGGGAGCCAGGCTGGGATAGATCCTGCCTCCAGCCAGCCTTCACTGCTGGGGAGGAGGAGGAGAAAGGAGAAAGAACGGTCTCCCTGTTGTCACTGAGCCTGTGGGACACCAGTTTTCCCTGAACTTGAGTCAAACCACTGTCAGAGAGGGAAGCATTACAGAAGCAGCTCCGATGCGTCCACAGACCAGAGACTGCCCCAGCGCCTCCACTGCTCCAGGGAGATTTCAAAAGCAGTTGCAAAGCGAGGATGTTTTTTCCATAAGCTGAGCAAGAATGCTTTTGCTTGGCTAAATTAAAAATAAATGCGTAATTGGGCTTGGGCAAGAGTAGGACTTTGGCAAACACAAGTCTTTTTCAAGCCATGTTATCTGCAAGCTCTGGCTCTTGGAGCATATTTCTCTTGGCAAGGGGAAAGGGCTCCCACTAACCTGCGACTCCCTTTCATCCTCTTTCTATCCAAGAG
>NW_008824414.1:573182-584051 GCF_000699105.1 Pygoscelis adeliae | reverse complement strand
TTCCCTGATCCTCATGGGCAGGTTTGGTGGTCCCTCTCTCTTCCTGGCCATGGTGCGCATCCCTCCTGTGGTTCTTGTCACACCCAGAAAGGTAGCGGACAGGGAGCTGCTAAAGTTTTCCCGGCCCAAAATCCTGCATCTTCATAAACTCCTCCAGGGCCGTGAGGGATTTGCGCTGTGTGCTACAGTGAGGACATGTACAGCCACAGCGCAAGTCAAGGGTGCCGAGGATCCAGCTTTGGCTGATACAAACGATCATGAGTTCCTGTCCCTCCTTCCCAGCTTTCTCTTTTCCGGGCTTTTGTGCAGAAATAAGGTCACATGCCTTTGAGCAATTTAGTGCTCTGCACTGCACTTGTAATTTTAAGTCCTCTGCACCCACATGTACACCTTTCCTTGGAAGAAGGGTGTGTGCAGCATGCATGGATGTTTGGCACCAGCTTCTCCCAGCTGCTGTCATGTGAAGAGGAGCAGAGACAACAGCTGGAGGGGATTTCAGCTTCCTCAGCTTTTGGGTGGTGAGAGAGCAGCTGCAAAGCTGGGCTAGGCTCAGCCACCGCACTGAGGCAGCTCCCAAAAAGCTCAGAGGTGCTGCTGATGCACTGAAAATATGGAGGAAGCTCTTGGGCACGCACCACTGCGATGCTGAAGCCCAGGTACCATTGAGCGAGTGCTGCCTTCCACCTGCCAGGAGACTACAGTCACGTGGGTTGTCGCAGGAAACATTTCGGAGGTCGGGAGTCTTGAACTGGCATGCCCACTGCCTGCAGCAGCAATGCTGGAGGGGGCAATTGGTGAGCCATCACTCTCTCCCACCACAGCTTGCTCTCTGCCTACCTCTGTCATCTCCATTGCCTGGGGACTGGTTGCACACCCAGCTCTGTGTGAGTGCTGCCTTGTTCGAGCATTTGGACCCGTGGACGAGAGCATCATTACCCAATCATTACCCACCATCATTACCAATCTCCTGGCAAGTAAACCCCACGAAGGTCTGTTGACACCGAGCAGAAGGTGGAGGGGCTCCCTTGGACATCTGTTGGAGCTCTTGGAGAGAAAAAAAAAAACAAACAAACAATCTCCTCCTGCCTCCTCTCTTGTCTCTGGCCAGCCCTCCAGCTGATGGAGTGAGTGGCCAGTGCCCAGATGGGATGTGGCAGAGTGACAGCTTTGGTCCGTTTCAGCACATGCTGCCAGGGCTCTGCAGCCTCCTGAGGGCAGAAACTCCCCAGAGCCACGAAAGGGCCTCTGCCAGCCCGGCTGCAACCCAGACGTGTCCGAGCCCCAAGGCGTGGGGAGGGCCTCTGTGGAGGGAGGTCTGTGTCACCTTCAGGGTGACATGCTCCACTAAGGACCATTCTCTGCCCTGGAGGCACCTCTGTTACAGCTGATGAGATGCCACTGTGCAACCCAGCTGTGCTTTGCTGCTAGAAAGCATCATCCCTTCCTTCCTGGTCCTCTTCCCCACCAGGTCCTCTGTTACGGGACTGAAGTGTGGAGGAGAGGGATGGCTTTTAGGGCCTTGGAGGTTCTGCTCAGAGGCTGCTCCCTCCTGCAGCCCAGCTGCCACTGAAAGCCCATGGTGTTCAACCCATGCCTGCAGTGTCACACCTTGACCCAGAAAGCTTCTTATTTTGGCTCATGCTTAGCAGGGATCTGGCCAGGGCTGCCTCCGATGAGGCTTTGCAGAGAAAGCAGGGTGTAAGGAAGCGTGGGGAGCTGCAGCCTGTGCAGGCAGGGGAAGGCAGGGGTGCATGGGAGGAGCCAGGCACAGCTCCTGAAGTGTCTCCCCACCTGTGTTAACCCCCATCAATAGGTCCTTTCTTGTGAGGCTGGCCGGAGGTGGAGGTGACTCACTGGTGGGTGCAAGGCACAAGGCGGATGCTCCCACCCACCACATCACAAACTGAAGGGACCAGCCCTTCAGGGCAGAAGCAGCATCAAGAGAAAATCCCTGTTGTGAGAGCTCTTTGTGTTTCCCTAGGGTGAGGCTGGACCCCCAGGACCCAAGGGCTACCGGGGAGACGATGGCCCCCGCGGCAATGAGGTCAGTGCTGCTTCATCACTGCATGTTTTAGAGGGAGGGAATGAAGGGAAGACCAGGAGATGCTGCCCGTTAGGGCTGTCCCCAAATCCCTCGGATCTTGGAAACCTGTTGTAGGTACAAACTCAGGTGCTAGCTTCCTGGCAGACACATCAAGGCATTTTTCATGGCTCCTTAAGGTCATAGCTGCCTTTTTCCCCACCTCCCAGAGGCCATTTCATGGAGAGGGTATAGCCACACCACAAGCCATGTGACTTCCCATCACAGAAGCTGGGGGAGCTGTTCTCTGAGGGCAGCCACCTGAATCTGCCAGCAGATTTGATCCCCAGGGCAGGGAGCAAGCTGAATCCCAAGCCCAGCTGTGGGCTTTGTATTGCTCTTGTATAAGCAAAACACCTCCTGTAATGGGCTCGTGATGGCAGCTGGCTGCCTCAGAAGGCATCATCTTCCCAGCTCAAAGGATGGTGTGCAATGCTTGACTGCTTCTTCTGCTCCTTCCAGGGCCCAAAGGGATTGCCTGGAGCACCTGGGCTGCCTGGAGACCCTGGCCTGATGGGAGAAAGGGTGAGTGGTATTTGTTTGGGAGGATTGCATGCCATGTGGAAAGGATGCACAACAGGCTGGTTCCACACAACATGATCCAACTCAGGGAGAAAAGAAATTACATTCATACACAGCCGAGATGCTGGGAAAATTTGCAAGCAGCTGCTTTTGAATATGCATCACATCTGCAGGCTCAAAGAGCCGTATTTTGGGATGTACTTTCCAGCAACAGAGACCTGATACTTCCCAGTCTGTTCCCAGCCTGTGGCCATATCCCCAGTCTCTGAGAGGGACAGTGTCACTCTCCTCTCAGTGGCTGTGCAGGTCACACACAAGCAAGACGGCCTTTTTACCTGCCCGCACCAGTGTCCAACCCACCAGTTGTGTATTTTTTGCACAGACATTTTGCTGTGGAGATAAACTGTCCAAGGAGGGCAGGATCCTGCTGCCGTGCTATCTAAGAGGTCTGCTTTTCATTCTCTCACATATTTCTCCCTTCCTTTTCAGGGGGAGGATGGTCCTCCTGGGAACGGCACGATTGGATTCACAGGTGCCCCGGTAAGTTTTTTGTGCTGCTTTGAAACTGTAAGACCATTATTTCTGCTTGTCCAACCTAACGTACTTCCTTTCCTTCATCCCCAGGGGCAGCCAGGAGACAGAGGTGACCCTGGCATTAACGTAAGTGTGCTGCTTCCTCATACACCCAACAGAAATGGCTCTGGCTAGTGGTTTGGCTCCTAGTGCCTCTCCATCAGCTGCATGGTGAAATGGGCTCCCTGAAGCAGCCGGCTCCTCCAAAGCCCTCTTTTCCTTCTGCCCACCTGTCCCTGCTGTGGATGCTTCTGCCTTGGTGCACGGGTAATAACACCCAAGGGCAGCAGCCTGGGCTGAGTGCTCTCCGATGCAGGCCTGGAGCCAGAGTTTGGGGTTGGGAGTGCCACCCAGGGGGAGCCAGATGGTGCTATAACAGTAAAAGCCACCTAAGAAGCTCTCTCCCTCAACAGCACTGCAGTTTGGTGCTAGGGAGCCTATAGGCTGCTCTTCACCCCCCCTCCCAAGCCAGCTCTCACAAGGTCACTGCATGCCAGCACCAACTTCACCACGCTAACAACAGTTGTCCATGCAGGAGTCTCTTCTGTGCTGTTTTTCAGGGAACAAAAGGCTATGTTGGTCCTAAAGGTGATGAAGGAGAAGCTGGAGACCCTGGCAATGATGTGAGTAATCTGTATAAAGCTGAATCATCTTTCTCTGTGAACATAGTATAGGAGCTTTGGGCTGGGTCTCTAACAGAGCCCATCAGGCTTTGCAAGTCTGCAAGTACCCTTTGCCACTAAGCAGTGTCTGATGGCAAGGGGAGCTCTCTCCAGATGTTCATTTTGTGTCCTATAGCTTATGGCTGGCAAACCTCCAGATCTGTTAGGTTGAGGTGGGTATCATCTCTGCAAAGTTTTGTATGCTTCCAGATAGCACCAATGGTTGCATCTGTGCTGCACCACTGTCCTGTGGAGGGAGATTTTCCCAGTGTCCATCCTGACCCTCCCAAGTCCTAACTCGTTTGGTTGGGTACAGCAATCTTCAGCTAACATTTTTGTGGTTAGGCAGGGCTCAGCAGGCATCTGGAGGGGAAGGTGCTGCACCCTGACACACACAGATTTGTGGATTTTGCTTTTGTTTTCATTTCAGAACCCAACCCCTGGCCCCAGGGGCATCAAAGGAGCAAAGGGCCACAGGGGACCTGAAGGCCGCCCGGTAAGTAAGGACCCTGGCAGGGTTTGCACTGATGAGCGCAGCGTGCCAGGCTGACAGAGTTCCCAAGAGCAGGGCTCACTGCAGACTTGCTGTGCTTGGCCCTGCTCACAGCAGGAGCAAGGCAGTTTAAAAACCTGCTGCTGCAGCCTGGTACACGGGTCTCTGAAATCATGTTCACCCCAAATCAGGGCAGAAAATACAGGCACTTGTACTTTTTCATGAGCAAAGCATTCTCGTATGATCAGGTTCAGTAAGGGCAAGCAGCCTTTTGGAGTTGCCATCCTGAACCTGAAAGCGTTTCAGTTTGTGTTGAGTCACCACTTGCTTGCGTTGCCTCACATTGGCCTGGAGGCTACAGGAGAGGCATCTTCCAAGTAAAAGGCATCCATCCATCCATCCATTCACCCATCCATCCCCTGGGTGCTGTGGGGGCAATGCCAAGCCACGTCACACACAGTGTGTGTGCTCACCACCTGCAGCAAGAGTTTGCCTTCCCACCTCGGTGGGCATGGCACGTGTGGAAGTGGTTCTCCTTCCCTCCATCCCCATGCAGCCCCAGGGCATCGTGCAAGCAAGCAGATGTACCTGCTCAAGGCCCAGGGCAGGGGCCAGCAACTGGGAAGCCAAGAGACTTTTCCAGACTCTGCATTGCTTAGCAAGGTATTGGCAGAGTACACTGCAGATAGGATTGGCTGCTCTTGTAACTGCTCTCTCCACACTTCTGTTTGACAGGGACCACCAGGACCTGTGGGGCCCCCAGGACCAGATGTAAGTGGGACAGGATCAGGGCGCTGGTTGCTTGCTTGGTCTGTGCTTCGCCTGCCCTGCATGATGGCTCCTGAGAGGGGGTCACTGCTGGGGGAGCCTCGTGCTCCCAGGCTGGGTGGTGGCTGCCCCCCATTACTGTCCAAGCGAGTCTCACTGGCCAGATTTCCTTCACGTCAGTCCATCACCAGCCAGTACCCTCTGTAGTGCACCCCACTTGCACATCACTCATTTCCAGATCAGGACCTGCTTTGAAGGGTACAAAGCAGCAGCAGGGGTGGTGGGCAGCACCTGGGAGCCAGGAAGCTGCCTTTACTGTTATTCAAACGTCTTTTTACCTCTGTTTTCAGGAATGTGAAATCTTGGACATCATCATGAAGATGTGCTGTGAGTATCCCTGTACCGCTCCTCCCACGCTGCTCAGCTCCTTGCTGAGTGGGAGGTAGCTGCTTTTTCTAAGGCCCCCAGCAAGCAGGGCCATCCCCAGGCAACATGCAGAGGGATGCCGTGGGCATTGCTGCCCTTCCATGAGTCACAATTAAGTCAACGAGCTGGGGGAGAAGTGGGAGCTCCTCCCTGCAGCTGGGACGGCAACCCAAAAGAGGCAAATCTTTTGCACGTCGCTGTCCTTTCTCTTGACCCAGGGACTTCCAGCTCCATCTCTAGAGTAGGTTGTGCAACTGTGTTTCACTTTCTGCATGCTGCAGACTGGTTTGCTGTGTCTGTGGCTCTGTACGTACACAATTATCCTTCACAGAAAATACGATCAAAGTTGTGTAAAATATTTGATTGGACCATTTTACAATGGCTTTTTCTTAAATAGCAGGGTCTGACTTTCCCTCTTGGGAAAGGGAGGTCTGTTCTGGGGTGTCCTGCCATGGGGAGCAGAGTACACATGTGCTGCAAAGGGTTTCTGGCCCGTGGCCAGTAATGAAGTGCTGGAAGGACACAGGGTACTTAGGGAACTGAGTTTGAGCTCCATATTCTGGTGATTTACTTAATCCCTCCAGGATTAGCTTTTATTTTTATTTAAATAAGAATGCATCAGCAGGTGCAGAAACAGAGCTCTGCTGCATGCAGTGCTCCAGGTCGGGGCATCACAATCTCAAACAGGAGAGAGATCTGGGTATTTCAAACGAGAGGGAAACCTCCATGAGCTTGCATTGTCCAGACTAGGTGTCTTTGGGTTTGCAGAAACACAAACCTGCAGTCTGCATTAGTGTGTGAAAAACCCTTGTGTCAAGCGTTTTAACATTCTCTCTTTCTCTCCCTCCTCCTCTAGCTTGCTGCGGTGAGTGTTACTTGGCAAAGTTGCTCTGCAAACATTTGCTAGCCCTTCTCCTTGCTTGCACCCCTCCGTTTCCCTGCTTCTTGCTTTCTGCTATGGAGACATGGTGAGAGCCCGGGAGGGAGGACTGAGCATGAGCAAGGCAGGGGAGCACAGTGAGCTCTCCCCGAGGGTGCTATGCAGCTTCAGAGGCTGTTGTGGCTGGGTCCTACAACTGGAAAACTGTTGTCAAGGTGCCCTGTGCCAGCAAACTGCAGATGGATTTTCTCCACTCTTTTTGCAGTTGAAAGGGACGTCAGTTCAGGGCACGCTGGGGATCCAGCTCTGTCCTCCTCCTTCCAAATCCTGTGCTGGTCTGCAGAGAAATGAGCTGGGGTTTTTTTTCTCTGATGCTGTCCTGATGGGTTGGGTTTGTAGTCCAAAAGCTTGAAGGAAGAGCCAAAGGAACATGATGTCCTTCAGCCATGGGAAAGAGGGGAGCAAGCTGAGTCAGCCTCCTCCAGCCCACCAGTGTCACCTCTGTCCTCCTGGGCTGGGTGAATGGAAGAAGTGAGAAGGCTTATGAAGAAATGGGTTTTGGAATAATTACTGGGTGTTTTAAGGGTACACACAGCTTGGAAATGCTACGTGTCTTATAAGGAGTGCTGAGCAAAAGGCAAATGGAAAAATTAGTAAACTGACTTTCAAGTCTCCTATGCAGCTATTTTGTCGCTTTATTTTACACTGTGCTTTGTGGGTAGATAGGGCACAGGCACCCACCTGGTCAGGACTAATAGCAGATATCAGCTGCTTGCTTTGGTATGCCTCCCTGCAAAACATGCTGCTCGAGCGAGCTGCTCAGATAGAAAACACAAGCCCCTCCGCTCCTGTGCTTTGCTGCAGAGTGCACCTGCGGTCCTGTCGACCTCCTCTTCGTGTTGGACAGCTCGGAGAGCATCGGCCTGCAGAACTTCCAGATTGCCAAGGACTTCATCATCAAAGTCATCGACCGCCTGAGCAAGGACGAGCGTGTGAAGGTGAGATTTCCACCGAGTGCTGGGATACACTTGTGTGCACTCACTTACCTTTCACTGCAAGCAGAAAAAACAGGGAGATGCCTCCACTCCAAAGAGCCTCCACAAGGCTTAGCTTCAGGTGTGTAACTGGGGTGGGTCTTGATTCCTCCTAGATTCATAAAGTGATGGAGATGAGACAGCAGTTTGTTGTCCCAAGATACAGACATTTCATTCTTTCTGGGCAAAGGGACTCTGCCTGCTGTGGCTGTGAACTCTCCCTCCATGTCCCAGAGCAGACGGCTCATAAAGCACTTGCCTGATCAGTCAGTCTCTCAGTGTCTTCCTTGTCCTGATGAGCATTTCAGGTGGCTGGAGTAGATAACACATGAGGTGTGTTGCAACTTCCCCTAGCTCCCTGATGGCCAGCCCCCGAGGCACCCTTGTCTGCCCCCAAGCTTGGATTTAGGTTACCAGTTAAGCATACTACTAAAAAGGACCTTTGCAGCCCAAAACAGCAATATTGACCCGATAATGAGTCTCAGTCTGAAGAGGGACACAAATGCTTACTCTCCTAACTCTTCCCTGGTAACCCGCTGTGCGTGGGAAATTTTGTTTACCTCTGTGATTTGGAAGGGATGTTTGGGATCCAGTCTTTCCTTAAGGTAAAACCAGACACATCTGTAGTACACAGGCAGTAAAGACACAACGACCTGCCGTTGGACACTTGTGTGGGCATGCATGGGTCTCTTTGGCTGGGAAAGAGCTGGTAACAAGCAGAAAGGCTAGAGCTGGGCAGCAAAACCACTGCGTTGGAAGGAAAACAGAAGTTTTGAAAAAAGATCTATTCCTAGCCGCCCACCATGACCAATGGCTTGTATTGAGACCACTGAGCCAGGAAACCTGGGTTTGGGTCTTGTTTCACTGCCTGGCTCATCAAATTGGTCCCCATGTGCATCCACTCCTGTTGGGGCTTCTTCTGCCTGGAATAAGGCAGAGGAGAGGCAGCAGAGCCTGCCATGAAGGCGTTCAGTACGATACACCAGCAGGACTTCTGAGCTCTCCAGGGCCCCCTGAGGTATCTGACCCTAACTGGCTTCTGTTTTTTCCAACAGTTTGAAGCTGGGGAGTCCCGTGTGGGCGTTGTGCAGTACAGCCATGACAACACGCAGGAGCTGGTGGCCATGGGGGATGCCAACATAGACAACATCGGGGCGCTCAAACAGTGAGTCTGTGGGGTCTCAGTGCATCATGCAGAGACCTGACCCAGGGACACCTACTCACCTCCCATCCTCCATCTCCAGGCCAGCAGCTCCTGCAACTGTAAGGGTACTAAATGTTCTTTAGTGGAAAGTAGCAATTGCTGGCATTGTAAGTGGTGCTAAGGCCAAGGAGCTTGCCAGTTTTCCACCCAAAGCCCCGTGCAGGGATGTTGCTCTGCCTCACAAGCATGTCACAT
Source organism: Pygoscelis adeliae (assembly GCF_000699105.1). Taxonomy (NCBI): domain Eukaryota; kingdom Metazoa; phylum Chordata; class Aves; order Sphenisciformes; family Spheniscidae; genus Pygoscelis; species Pygoscelis adeliae. Next base: position 575,214 of record NW_008824414.1, on the reverse strand, counting down.
ATGTGTTCCCGGGGGGTCCTTCAGTATCCATGGGGAAGAGCTTGCAGGCTCACTGGTGCCTGTGTTTGCAGGGCAGTCAAGAACCTGAAATGGATAGCTGGGGGCACCTACACTGGAGAAGCCCTGCAGTTCACCAAGGACAACCTGCTGCGGAGATTCACCTCTGACAAGCGTGTCGCCATCGTCATCACAGATGGACGCTCTGACACGCTGCGGGACCCTACCCCGCTCAACTCTCTGTGCGATGTCACCCCGGTAAGGGCACAGGGGAAGCACACTGCCTGCAGGGAATCACCACACAGCAGCTGTGCATCAGAGTAGTGCAGGCTCTCTGGGAGTCTCCGTGTCTTTGCTACCCAAGGCTAGGGCAGGTGGGACACGTGTCACTAGAAGCACTCTCACAAAGTGGCAGGCGTTCAAGTTTATGAATGCATTAGATGATGAACGCATCCGGTGATGGACTCTAACTTCCCTGCAGGTGGTTTCCCTTGGGATAGGCGACATTTTCCGGAACCCTCCAAATCCAGATCACCTGAATGATATCGCTTGTTTAAGCCGACCTACCAGGCCAGGACTGTCCATTCAAAGGGACAACTACGCTGAGCTCCTGGATGACACCTTCTTGCAGAACATCACCTCGTATGTCTGCCAAGGTGGGTGAAAGGTTGTGGCTGGAGGCAATAAGGAAGGTAGTGAGGATTGCCTCAGCCAAAGGGCGAGGGATGCAGGCTGCCCTCCCATGCCTTCCTCCAGTCATGCTCTTAAGCAGGCGCTGAGGGAAGAGAACAGCGTTCAAGGTTTAGTTAAATAAGGGACAAGGACATCTCATGTCTCAGAACACTTTGCAGCCAGGTCCAGGTCCTCTCCTGCTGCAGAACATCTCTGTCCACAGCATTTTTCAAGCACGCACCTCTGTGCTTTCTGGTGCATGTTTATAGCCTTTGCACAAGTGCCTCGCACAATGTGGCTGTGGCCAAGGTGAGCATTTGTCCCTTCTGTGGCTTGTGGGAAGCTATAGAAGAAGTGGTTTTCCTGGGTGAGCTGGTGACGTTACTCTTTCTAATTTTCTTAACAGAGAAGAAATGTCCAGACTACACCTGCCCAAGTGAGTATTGACTCCTCATGCCACATGAAGGGGTTGCAGGTGCTGTGGTGGGGCAAGTGGGAGTTTGTGTTTTGTGGGAATGCATAGCTTGGAGACCTCTCACAACAGGGAGGCTCCTGGGCTGGAGAAGGGAGCATGCCTTGTCAGACACTCACAGGGTCTCACACACACACGCCAGCCCAAAGCACCTGGGGGAAAAGCCTAGACAGTTGCTTTTCAGGCACCTCAACCCTAGAGAGGAGGCTGTGCCAGATTTTAGCCCTCACAGGCTTTAGCTGAGGCAGGTAATGAGATCAATTGCTATGTGGTGGTGGGAGCACAAGGGAAAATCAGCACTGTGGCAGGGATATTTGAGAAAGGTGCTTGAAAAGTGAGTACAGGGGGAGGAATTTAGTGGGGTACACCTCCAAGTCAGAAGTGTATACAATTCTCAGACTCATCATGGAAAGAAGCCAGCCTCAGAAGGTGAAATGGTTCCCCAGACGTGCAAGGACAGCACTGTATTTAAGCAACAGGAGTCACTAGATTATCTAAGCCAGGTAAGTATCTGGGAATGCAGCCTGTCATAAACCAAATAGAAGAAGGAATGACAGGGTAAAAGGACAAGAGTAGGACAGCACTGGGGTAGGGGAAACCAAGCTAGCAAATACCCAGATAGTGGGGATTTCCCAAGTCTGACAAAGCAGGAAGCCTGCAAGACAGCTAGTGACTTCACCAGCTTTCCACGGAAGAGGCAGGAGGAGAAATGCAGCGTAACAAGCCCTGGGCCTTTCCCGTTGCAGTCACCTTCACTGGGCTGGCAGACATCACGCTGCTGGTGGACAGCTCCACCAGTGTGGGGAGCAAGAACTTCGAGACCACTAAGAAGTTCGTGAAGCGGCTGGCAGAGCGGGTCCTGGGGGCCGGGAAGCCTCCCGCAGACCCTTG
>NW_008824414.1:563448-572956 GCF_000699105.1 Pygoscelis adeliae | reverse complement strand
AGGCTGGCAAGCCTGCCGACGACTCTGTGCGTGTCTCAGTGGTCCAGTACAGCGGCAGAAACCAGCAGAAAGTGGAAGCTCAGTTCCAGTACAACTACACGGTCATCGCCAAAGCCATCGACAACATGGGGTTCATTAACGATGCCACGGATGTCAATGCCGCTCTGCGGTACGTCACGGGGCTGTACCAGCGGTCCTCCCGTGCTGGGGCAAAGAAGAGAGTGCTGGTGTTTTCTGATGGCAACTCTCAAGGGATCACCGCAAGGGCCATTGAGAGGGCTGTGCAGGAAGCTCAGCAGGCTGGCATCGAGATCTACGTGCTAGCAGTGGGCAGCCAAGCCAATGAGCCCAACATCCGTGTCCTGGTCACAGGGAAGAGCACAGATTATGATGTGGTCTACGGGGAGCGCCACCTCTTCCGTGTGCCCGACTATACCTCTCTGCTGCGTGGCGTCTTCTACCAAACTGTCTCCAGGAAGATAGCTGTTGACTGAGCATCTGGGTGGGTTTCTGCCAAGGCCATGCCTGCTTCTGTCTCACCTAAAAATGAAAACCAACAAAACAAAAAAAAATTAAGTATTCTTCACCAACCTGAGGAATTTGCATCTATGCAGATAGCCATAGTGCCACAGCTTGGCTGTGCATAGTCCCCTTCCTTCTCCCCCTGCTTCATCATCTGCAGCTCTACTCTGTTAGCCTCAAACTTCCCTCCCTGCCCATGACTTCCTCTCCCTCCCCACTGCAGGCAAACACAAGCACACCTAGCAATAAGCCGTCAGAACACCAATAGCAACCTCATCCCACTGTTTTTTGCCAAGAAAGAATCAGGATGAGGAATTTTGTACCACTAAGGACTAGCCTGGTCTCATAAGGCTGTTTATGCTCTTTTCAGATACAGGTGTTTTTGTTCATTTGCTTCTTTCTTTCATACATCAGCTGAGCACTTGCCCAGCTCACAATGGTCCTAACCCAATGCTGTGCTTCAAGTGAAACGTTCAACACTTCAGCAAGCTTTGAGAGGGGATCGTTGTCACAGCTGGCAGGTTTGGTTCATATTTCCCATGCTTGGGGGAGGAGGGCTGGACTGCATTACCCAAGCTGGGTGGAAGCATCTCTGGCCTCCAGTGCCATGGGATGGGGCACTGACTTCCCAGGGCTGGGTGGAGGTGGGTGGTGGAGCATCCCTCGGCGCTGACGCTCCCATTCAGGGCAGGGAGGCTGAGCACCAACCAAATGAAAGATGGACAGCAGCCACTGGGGAGGGGGAAACCCTAGAAGAAGCTATGTAACTGCACTCCTTCACTAACTGATCTCATGGTCCTACAGTGAAACCAGGAACCTCATGAATAACCTGATGACTTGTGTTATGGTCCAAGATCCATTCTGGAAAATCCTTCTGAGCCCAGTTAGTGGGATTTTTTGTTTTATGCTTTTTTTTCAAAAGTGCCAAGCTGTCTAATTCCCAGTGAGCTCTCTGAGAGTACTGTTTCTCTAGGACCATCTAGGACTTAGGCACCTGGGCCTAAGGGAAACCCACTAACTGTACTATATATTGGATTAGGGCCTCATCCACAGGTCAGCAGAGGCAAGGGAAAGGCTGCCATTATCTGCCAGGGTCTTTGACTCGCACCCTACGGACATACTGACAAAGGTGCTATCACTACGTGGGTGATGCGGGCCCTTGGTGTTTACACAGTTGTTTCCAGGACCACACTGAAGATGTGGTTTGGCTGAGTGAGATTCTGTTTCAGCGCTTCCATTGGTGCTCTTGCTATGAATTCATGCGCTTCTGAGAAAGCAACAGTGATTGCCAGGTATCGGCATCCCAAACTCTTTACTTTGTATCCAAAAACCCATTGTACGAGTTAGTTTTATTTTATGCCTGTGTTTTACTAAAATTGTCCACTTCGGAAATTTGTCAAATAAATTGTTTTCCACAGTCTTGTTGGAAGTTTGTCTGACTTGAATTTCAAGGGCTCCAAATGTTCAAAAAGTCACTTTGTAAAATAGAGGCTGCTGGGATTTGGGAGGACTCCAGCAGAACTTCTCAGATAGAACTGTAAGGGATAGAAGAAAAAGAGATCTATTGCTTTTGCATTGCAAATCTGGCTGTTATTGAATGCCATGGATTTGAGAAATAGTGTGAATTATATTAATCTATTAAATAGTGCATAAAAATTTTATGAGAATAGCACTGAGCTCTCAAAGGATGGGAAATGCTTACACAGCTTCCATTTGCCTTCTGGTTGAAAAAAAAAACAAACGAACAACCCAAAACTACACGGGTAGGTACTGTTGTTTCCAGAAGACCAGGTGCAGAGGGATGGTGATCATCAGGTGAAGAGGTAAGCTGTGTTTGCTTTCTGCTTATGTTCAGCATCTCTCCTTAGTACCTCATTTCCGAGGCACGTGGGGATGCTGCTTTGCAGACAGGGCTAGTGGTGGAGGTATCAAACATCTCATCCAGCTTTGCCAGGCTCAGTGCTCCCCAAACGTTTGTTTTACATCCTAAGACAGCTCTAAAGGGTGCCTGTCTTTGTGGAAGCTCCCAGGCCATACCTGTATGTCCCAGGGGCTTGTTGCAACCTTTCACTGTGGATGCATCCACAGTCACTTGCTCCCCAGACAGTGGACCACATTCATGTCCTATTTCTGTAATAGAGAGGCACTGCCTTGCTTCCCCCTTGTCTCACGTCCTCCTCTAAGTCATGCTCTCTCTTAGCCAAGCATCTCAACTGAGATGCTTGTTGGGCTTCCTGGCTGTTCTGCAGCACTGGGGACACCTCATTCACAGCTGGAAAGTCTGAGGAACACCTCTGGGGAGGCTCTGTGGGTGGCTGCAGTTTGTATCAGATGTCCCGCTCTCCTCTCCGTGGAAAGTTAGGAAAAAATGCCTTCACGTCTGCCCTAATAAAGTCAGTTATTGTTACAGCTAAAGAAATATTTCTTAATGGCCCACTGTGGTCCTTGGCGTGAATCATCCATGAAGGAAGGGAACAGGATACGGACAAGCCCCTGGGTTACACACCTACTGCTAGGGCTGCCCAGCTAGTGGGATACACTGCTGCCAGTAAGGGGGGGTGGGAAAAGGGGGCTGCCCCCCCTGCACAGCTCCTGCACCCTCCTGGGGGTATGCCACTCACACCCCAGCTGGGCCATGTCAAATGCAGGGATGCAAAAGACATCTGGAGAAAGCTATCTCTGACTTTGGGCTGGTTTACAGCTTTTTGCTAAAAAAGCAGGTGGCAGGAGGGATTTTTCCTGCTTTTGTGTGCTTTCCGCTCTCCCCAACCATGCCCTTGCTTTTTCCCTTTACTGAAAGGGGAAGAAAATCCCAAACCAGCAAAAATTGTTGGTTTCCAAGCCTCAGTTCTGGAGTGTTTGTCAGTTTTACCCATGAGAAAAATATAAACATTCCCTTTAAATTCCAGTTTGCCTAGAAGAAACACAGTTTTAAACAAAGCCTGGTGGAGAGCTGTCTTCCCTAGAAGACAGGGACTAGCAGGGATTTTTCAGCAGTGCCCAATGCCTTGTGATTAGGTGTGTTGTCTTGTGTCTCCCCACACTTGTGCACTGTCCAGGCAGGATCTCAGGAGCCCTTGTCAGGTTTTTGGGCCAAAGTCAGCCCTGATATGCTGGACCCATTTTGTCTTCCATATCTGGTTATATTTACTCCCCTCCTGTTAGTCTCGATTTTCATGCTTCCATTACAGGGAAGGTCAAAAATGCCTCTGCCTGCAGGCCTGCTTTGTTAAACTTCAGATGTTCTCCAGATGTTCAGCAAGGGGTTTTATGTAACAATGACAGAATTTGGGACACATTTCTCTGTTTTCCTCTGACTAAATTCTCCTCGTTTGAGGCAAAGCTGATTTAAAGCCCTTCATGGGAAGGTGATGGCTGGGGAAAGAGGGGGTTGCTGAGGCCACTTTATCAATGTGGTGGGACTCCTAGAACACATACCCTACAAGCAATGCAAAAAACCAACAACGCAAAAGGCTGGGACAGTACTGTGAGACTGAAATCCTAAAGGACAGAGCAAAATGTGATGTAAGAGTGGTAAACTGGTAAGTGAGAGAGAAACATCCTGCCCAGTTAGCTTTTGTAAATGAGAACATAAGACTGCTCACACTTGGGAAGCGCCAAGAGGCTCAGCTACACCCGCCCACTGGCACTGCTCATCTGTCCAGACCTACCTAGCTTTGTGGCTGCAGCTCTGCAACAGATCTGCAGATTAGTTGATTGCCCTGGTCATTGTTTCTCCATGGACAGGCACAGTAGCATCGTGAACGCTACCTCTGCACCCCTGGGCAGCCCCATTCCCCACATGCACTGCCCTGGATGGCACAGGACTGCTGGAGACAACAGGGCTGTCGGGGCAACTCTTCCCCCAGCTTGCAGCCCTGTAGCCCAGCCAAATTGCTGTTGATGATGCTAGCACTAGACCTCAAGCTGTATAACAATAAATAGCTGCTCTAGGATGATTTTAAATTGTGTTTTCAAAATTATTTAAGAGCCTTTCCTGTGCCTACGATTTTCCCAAGGAGCAGAGGTCCATTGTCTAGCCTCTCCTAGCTGTAACAGCAGAATAACTGAACGTTCAAATGCCTCTTGCTATCCTGGGGTTTGGGGTTTGTTTTAACTCTATTATTCCAAATGTGCTTTAGTTTAAGTTTTGCATTATTTTGTCCAATTGCATGGATCTCCCCCTTAAAAGAAATCATATTGTATAAGGAGAAAGAATCATGGTGTACATAAGCTTGTGGGCAAACAGCAGAGGAAAGACTGTAACCCATTTAAAAATACAGGGTTGACACACAGAAGTAATTCTGAGCAAACTCAAGACAATGGAGGAAGACCATCCCCTCCCCCCAACACACACTGTCATCATCATACTTCTCCAGGGAAAGGATTTGAGAAGCTTGATGGCCTCTCATAATGTTGCATAGGACAGGGGAGTATCACCAAAGCATGGTGCAGCTCTGGGGATGCGTATGTAACAATTTTAGGTTTTGCTAATTCCTATCAATAATCAAGTCATTTAGATTATAGGTACCTATATAATAACTGGACTAAATAAGATGCTGTGTTCTCGTTAGGCTAAGACATTAATTAGATAAACAATTAATTTTTAGATCTACACTTAACAATGTCTTCTTTGGTTGCCCATAGCTAAGCCCACATGCAACAAGCATGCTCTGCCAGGGTCTTTCCCCTCAAAATTTCTCCTCACTGTCTGTCAGGAGATCAGGCTGGGTCGACAGTGTCTGCTTTCCATGCTTTTCTGCAGAAAGCCTTTGTTGCCTCAGCCCAGTTCCTGGGTTGCCTCCGGCAGGCTGTGGCAGAGCTGGAACCTGTGGCAGCAGAGAGCTCTGGAGGACGTATGGCAGGAGGGAAGCCGCAGCCAGGTGGCCCAGCAGTTGACTCACCAAGAAGTTGAGAAGACTGTTGATATACTTCTGAACTGAGTAATCGATGCTGTTTAATTTCTATTTTTTTGTTTTTCTTGTTTCACTTACATAGTTTCTTACACACATGGTCATCCCTGTCAGACATGGAAACTACAGAGGTGCTCACAGGAGCACCCTGAGACAATGATACAGCCCTTCCAGTGAGGACTGGGAATGTGTGGAGTGACTTATCCCCATGAAATATCGCTGCAGCCCTTCCACCTGCCCACCGTCTCAGCAGAGCAGCACTCCCAGTCCCATCCATTGCTGCAGACACCCGCAGGAAACACTTCTCAGCTTTGTAATCCCTGTGAAAATGTTAGAGTTTAACATCCAAGCCGCTGAACCAAACGAAAATGCAGCGGGGGTATCTCTTCTTGATAGTAATATATTAAAAGGGAAAATAGGATGAAATAGCAGAAGCTGGAGGCAATGCAGACACATCCTACCGCTTACATCATGCTTCTGGAGAAAATTTTTTGTTCTTTTTTCTTCACTTTTGGTTACAGCGCTTTGTTCTGGGTGACTCCAAAGGTCTTGGGAGATAAACTGTTTCTTGAAATGAGATGAGTTTTCTAGTGGGGAAAAATCATGCAAGAAATTTTGGGGGCCATCTATTTTTACAACATCATCTGATTCGACTGCACAAAGCATATGCTGTAGCAGTCCTGGTATAGCCACAGACTTAAGCCTCTGTCTAAAACCTTTTTTTTTTTCACAATCTGTTGGCCAAATAAAAAGTGCTGCCTCATCAAACTTTGGTTTCTTTAGTTACTGAAGCACCGAGAAATGAAGAGGTCTTTAAGCCCATTTTCTACCTTAAAGGTGTGTTTTACCCCACAGGTTGCATATTTGTTCCCCTGTCAGATGGGTGTTTGTCCAATCTTAAAGAGCTCTAAACACGGAGGCTTTACCATGTCTGCAGACAGTCTACTTTAGTGCAAATCACTGCTGCTATTTACAGTGCTGCAAATAATGGAGCTGGTGCTACTTCTGGTGAACAAGTCCTAGTGTCCAGCCTAAATACCTCTTGCTGCCATTCAGCCTGTTACTTCTTGTCATCTCCACTGTGGACACAGAGATGATGTTCCTCCTTCCCTTACAGTCATTTATCAGCTGACGTCTCTTATTTGTGTTTTCTTTTTCTCTCATGACCTGAGCACCCAGTTCTTGTTCATCATGCCAGAAGCCTGTGGGAACACTCAAAAGTAAGGCTATGGCAAGAAGTCCAGAGGCCTGTTCCCAGCCATGGCACCTATGGAGAAGGTCCTCGTAGCAGACATGTTCATCACAGCAGCAATCTGGAAAAACTTCTCCAAACTGGTGAGGGGTCTGATGGCAGTGGGAGTCCCCTTACTCCTTGGTCCTGGATCTGTCTGGGGTTGTTTTCATATGTTATTGAACAGTCTGCATGGCCAACCTTTCTTTTCTGGTTGGCCCATGGGTTAGTCACGATTATTTAATTTTGAGGCCTCTACCCATCACAAAGATATTGTAGGGGCAAGGCAAAGCCTTTCTGAGCCCCTGTGGAGCAGATTAATACCTCAAACTAGAATTCTGGCAAGAGAACCTCGAGACATTTGTTTTGCACAGTTGTCCTAGAGACTAGGAAGGGATTAAGGCACAAATTGTCTGTATACAGGCAGCTTTGAAACAACCTTTGTGGAAGGCAACCTCTGGTTTATGTGTGGATCAGTAGAACATGCTCAGAGTTAGCCGTCTTCAGTAACAAGCTTATGCCAGCCAACAGCAAATCATTTTTGAAGCTGACATTTGAAATTTGACCTGTTATCCTGGAAAATATAGTCCTCAGACTGCTCCCGGTCACAGAGGCGAGGCCAGGAGATGCTTGACAAAAGGAAATAAAAAGCATCCTTCCGCAGAATCAAACTAAGGAGAGACAGCCTGCCAGACTTTGCGGTACCCACATCCCTCAGATGTGCACCGCGATGTCCATGTGATTCCAGTTGCTGCAGCGGCACACAGATGGTGGAGCCCAGAAGCCGAGGATTGATAAGCCATCAGTGGACTCTGTGCTTCCCAAATCACTTAGTTTCAAAATGGCCAGCCTGATGTTTCAGCTTTGCAATGACCCGTGTCTCTCAATGCCCCCTCCCGCCCATCAGGGCAGTCTCCTGCTGGGGCTGTGTCCCATGGGGGAAGGACGGCAGGCTGCTATGGCATGGACCATCGCTGCCAATGGCCCCAAAAGCCTCTGCAAAAAGGACGAACTCTGCATGAAATGGAACAAAATATACACAACTACAACAGTTTTTAGATCAGCATGTGAGAGCCCCCAAAGCCTCACAATAATTTCATGCACTTACCAGGACTTGTCCTTCCTAAGCATGCCAGTTTTCAGCAGCATCTGACCCCTCAGGGAGACGTGAAATGAAATACCAAAGCAGACTTATGTGTTTCATAGACCGGCTGGGACAGGCAGTGGCAGCTACCTACCTGGGCCTCACCCAGCATCTCTGCTGGGAGGGCAAAGCCCCCTATCTTACCAAATCTTGTCTTTCAAGCTCCCTCCCTGGAAGAGCCTGTCCTTTCTCAGGATGATCTGAGGATCATCCCTGCCACCGCTTCAGTTTTTCCTTTCGCTGAGGATGCTCCCTGTTGGCTGCTGGGCTGAAAATCACTAGAAGTAGGTAGTTTTGTTGGTAATCCCTCCTTGCCCTTTGCATGAGTGGTAATGGTTCTTTGATGTTCTTCCAGCTTTCCAGAAACAAGCTTTTCTTGTGTTAGGATTGGGGGATTAACTCCTACTGGCGTATTAAACTGCAGATGCTGCTGTAAGCCAGAAAGGGATTTCTGCAGTGTCACAAATGCATTTCTTGCAGTCAGACTGAACCAAATTGGACATTAGATGCCTAGCCCCCCATTGCGTGACCTCATACCACTTTCAAGGCATATCCAGCACAGACACTGGCTAGCCCTGGCAGCAGGAGGTCCTTGCCCATGGAGGTCAGCCAGCAGTTTCAAGATATGTCTTGCAATAGATATTGCAGATAAGCAAGGAGCCTGCAGCCCCCTTTGCTACTGCCCCAGTCCTGACCTGAGACAGCTGATGTGGAGAGGCAGTGGAAGGACAGACTGCAGACAGTGTGGGTCTGGAGCACTCCATTTTGAAAGCGGGCTTTTCTACATGGCACAAACCTGGTGTAATGTGATCCTAAAGATCCTAAACATGATCCTAAGGTTGCCCCTAAAGTTTTTCTCTGTCTCTCTTTTCTTCTGCCCCAACAACCAAATCCCATACCCCTCAACCAGCACTTTTCATGGCTTAAGAGAAAGCAAACAGGGCAGGAATAAGTGTGCAAGGGGTCGGCACCTAGATCCCAGAGTTTTTCACTACTCCAAAACCACAGAGAAAAAGCATATCTGTCAGACACTGGCTGGTGTTTCTTTGCTGGCTCAGTTCTAGAAAGCAGTTCAAACCTTCATAAACATGGATATTAGCTCAAAGTGCTTGTCTATACCTTCTGAAATCCCCGCAAATCCCTCTCTTGCCCTAAAATAATCCAAACCCTCAGGAGCCACAAAGCATTTGCTCCTTCATCTGAGTCGTGCTTATTTCTACATAAATGGGAAATTCAGCCAGGAGTGTTTCTGAGGGCTCTGGATTTCTGATAGTACCTCCAGTGATAAAATTATTCCTGCATATAAAATTATGTCTTGGTTAATGTGAGAGCTAAACGCAGTTACATACAGTATTTTCCATGGGACCTGAAGTACTTGAGATTTTTCAAAGGCAGCTTGCAAAACCAGCATGTTGCTTTTCTAGGGCAAGCCTGTCCCGGATAAAGCTCAGGCCATGAGCAACAGACTGTAATTTTTTCTGGCTCTGAGAGCCTAGCATGGAAGCACTGGACACGTACTTAACAAGATGCAGCCGAGTCTCATCTGGAGCTCCACAGCTCCTTTGAAAAGTGTGTCAAAAGGGGTCTGGCATGCAGGGGAAATGAGAACACGTGGCAGATTACTGCACTCGAAACCAGCCATCCCAACAACAAGTCCGGGATGCAACCCGAACACTGCCTCCAGGGCACAGCAGGGTC
>NW_008824414.1:551496-563436 GCF_000699105.1 Pygoscelis adeliae | reverse complement strand
GAGCAGACTAGCCTTGCATAAATTTCCCTCTGCAACATCCCTGGGTCTCACAGGTCCCATCCCATGGGAAGACCCATGCTGGGTGTTGGAAGACCACGTGCTCCCTGTGGTGTAGGAGGAGGGCTGCATGCAAAAATGGCCAGATTGCTCTAAGGCCACATGTTCTTCGAGCTTGTGCGATCTGTCCAAGGGTCTCAGGGTCCCTGTGGTTTCCAGTTTCAGTTGATGTCTCATCACCTAGCCCACGCTGTCCCCTTTGCTATGCAAGCTGGCTGTCTTGCTGGCTCATTTGCAAGTGGGTGGGCGCTGGGAATTCAGTGCTATCAAACCCAAATTGAGTGTCTCCACTCTTCATAGTCGCAAGGGGATTTGGGATTTCCTGCAAATTCAGGGTCCCTTGGGTTCACATTGTTGTATGTTTTATGCAGGGCCTGGGAAGCCCTTCCTGCATGTGGCAAGACATGGCCAAGAAATACTCCGCTGGTAGATGCTGCACAACTGAGTGGTGAGTCAACCGTGATGTTCTTTATGCAGAATACAGGCATTGCCACATGGCAGGAGCTGTCTCATCCAGCTGATGACAGGCTGCTGTGTGGGAGTTCTGATAGACTCAGTCTGGCTGCTAGACAGGTACCACTCAAGCATCACAGGCAGAAAACGTGCTATATCTGGGAAGCTTTTCTGTTTTGTAGGGAAGGGAATTCACAAGTGAAGGCAATTTGGTGTGAGAAACTATAACACAGCAGTGTCTGGTCTGCATAGCAAAGACAGATATGACCATGTCATATCTGTATGGGGTCAGGAAGGCATCGCACAATTCAAACGCTTCTGCTTTGAAATCAGAGGATCAGTTTCTGACCATCTTGTGCCTGGTCTACAGGTAATGCCAGAAAATACTTTAAACAAGGTGGTTAACAAAGATGTTTGTATATTATTTGTTGCTTGTGATGTCTGGTTATTAGGTAAAGACAAGAGCTAGAAAAATATTTTGGAAGCTATTTTGTTGGTGGGGTGTTGCAAAACAAAGAAATTAAGAGTTTGCCCAAGACCAAAACTGTAGGAGATATGGGAACTGAACCTCTCTCCCTTGATTCCCATGTGCAAGAGATTCTGTGAAAACCATCCTGAGTGCACAGGGGACACGAGGCAAAGGCAGTGATGTACAAAAAAGTCCGGCTCCTGTTCAGACACCCTTCTGGCATAATGTTTTCTGCTCTCTCTCCAATGTGCATGGAGCATGGGAGCACCCTAGTGAGACGCCTATACTGGCTGAATCCTGTACCTCACTGCCAAGCCAGATGCCTTCTTTTATAAGCCTTTTTTGGGGGTATTCATTGCCTATAGCTTGAGCTATCTTCTGTGAAGACACCTTCATCTAAGCTAATCATTTAGGACCTCTTCATAGCAGGGACAAGAAACAAGCACGTCTGGACTAAAATTAACCTGAACCTTATCAGACAGGTCAGAGGGTGACAAACTGGTCCGTACAAGTCCCATTTCTCTCCACCAGTTATAAAGGGGGTCACGGTGGCTATTTCAGAGGTGCATGGCTACTTATGATCCCAAGAGTAGAGACTACCCTTCAGCTTTTGTACAGTGTTATCATGTATTTTTGTGCAATTTTTTATAAGCTCAGATAGCTGAATCAAGCCTGTGACCACTGTGTCTCCAGGTTTTTTTACACTCCATTGATTTTGATAGCCAAATTAGAAGCTTGTGTTCACTGCAATTGCAAAATTGGAACTGAAGTACTCAGTTGACCCACAAACACTGTTTTCTTATTGCACTTAAATGAGTGATTGCTTGTTAGCCACTGGAAAGGACATATGTGCTGCATTAGTAAAAATAGATTTATTACTTTAGACACTTTTTCCAGGAAATTTTCATCAAAACAGTCCAAAAAGTCCCTTTTATTCTATTAAAACATTTGAAATATAGTCTTATATGTAAAGAAAAATCATTCAGTGAATAGCAGTCTGACACTTTTTACTGATTTTTTAGGAGAAATTCAGTAAGCAAGTGATATTAATAGGATGTTGAAAGGAACTGACTGCTGAATTGAAAATAATTTTTCTGTTTGAATATTTTTGTTCATCTTCTTTCCCAACCTGGATTGTTTTTACCAGAATTAAGTCTAAGTCATGAAGTAGATATACCAGTTCTGGCTTTAAAGTTGCCCAACATGATGTGATGAGTTCTGTAATTGAATGTGAGCCAGCAATGTGCCCTTGCAGCCTAGGTGGCCAACATCTTTGGGCTGCATTAGGAGGAATTCTGCTGGGCAGGTCAAAGGAGGTGGTCCTTCCCCTCTGCTCAGCACTGGAGTGCTGTGTCCAGTGTTGGGCTCCCTAGGGCAAGAGAGAGATGGACATACTAGAGAAAGTCCAACAAAGGCCCATCAGGATGATGAAGGGATTAGAGCATCTCTCATACAGGGAGAGGCTGTAAGAGTTGGAACTGTTCAGGCTGGAGAAATCTCAGGAGATCTTATCCATGTGTGTAAATACCTGATACGAAGTAATGAAGAAGTGGTGCCCAGTGATAGCACAAGAGGTAACGGGCCCAAACTGAAACACATGAAATTCCACCTGAACAAGGAAACATTTTTTTTACTGTGAGGGCAGTCAGACACTGGAACCCGTTGCCCAGAGATCTTGTGTGGTCCCCATTTGTGGAGATACTCAAAACCCAGCTAGACACTGTCCTGGGCAGCCTGCTCTGGCTGACCCTGCTTGACCCAGGGGGTTAAACTGGATGATCTGCAGAGGTGCCTGCCAGCCTCAGCCATTCACACATGATTTGGGTGGTCCCCATTTCACCAGAGGCAACAGAAAGTCATCTGCTCTGCCTCCCTGCAGGTCCCTGGGCTAATCAGGGTTTCAGAGGAAAGCATTCTGCAATCCCAAGGCATTATATGAGGCAGAGGAAAATTAAAGAGGGATCTTCTCCCCTCTTTACTGCATCACCTAGGCTCAGAAGGGACTTGGAAAGTGGGGAGTAAGGTTTATAAACTCTGAAATGGTTCCTGACTTCTTATTTCAAGGTAATCCTGCTGGATTTGGGACCACCTCTGCTGCAGAGCACCCGGAGCCAGGCTTACTAACTCCCGGTGTCTTTGTGTTTCTGGTCAACAAGCTCTAGCTGGGGACGGTGGAGGAACAGCGGGGGGAGCTGCATGGTTTTTGTCTGTGTGAAAGAGCAGCAGCTTACAGAAAGTACAGTATCTTGTGCTGATTTTGCTGCTTAGTCATACTGCAGTAACTGTAACTTGGCAGCTGGTCTTACCCCGTTCCTTTGCAAATGTTTCCATTTATGGCTGGGGTTTTTATTTCCCTTTGCCTCCAATCGCCACACAGATGGAAAGTCTCCAAAAGAGGAGGCCATAGGTTTACATCAGGAGAAACCAGCTCTGTGTATTCATACCTTGCATTTCAAATATGTCTTACAGGAGCACACCACCCAGGATGCTCAAGCAATTCATTAGGGATCATTCTGGCCAGAAGCGGGTGCTGTGCCTGTCTGGTGGCAGGAGCACAGATGTCATTGTGGTTGTCAATATTTTCCTTGCCCAGGGCTCAGATACGCTGTGAAGGAGAAAGTTGCAGCCATTTGACCTGATTGTCCCTTCTAGCAGCTGGGTGCTGTGCCAGGGGCACCAGAGAAGGGGTGGCCGCGTGAGCAAGCGGTGCTGGAGACCCTCGAGGCTGTGCCCATGCCACAGGCTGGGAAGCTACAGCTCCAGAAAGAGGAGCCATGACTCCTGAATGCTCATTGCTGGCCTCCAGGAAGAGAGGATCCAGTTACAGAGAGACACAGCATGTGGGATCCAGGTTTCCTCCATGCATTACAGATGTGCAGGTTTACAATGCAGTGTGCTCCAGCAGGCCTATGGAAAAAAGCATTCCCAGCTTATGAAGAGCTTTAGGGAAGATAAAGCAGAGTCATGACCTAAGCTGGAAAAGGAATGTGTCTGCTGCGAGCTTATTGCAGTGGCTGGGGCTGGGGACTGTGGGGGAACGGCACTAGGATGCGGTATGGATCCCATCTTGCTCTCACACCTTGTCTGGCTTGCCAGTTCCCTGTCTCCTGCTCATATGGATAACATGGAGCAGCGGGCTAAGAACAATTGAGAAAAAAAAATAATTTTTCTCACCCAGGACACTGGATTGGAAAAATAACAGCTCTTTCATTTAAGGCCAGATTTCAGCAAGGCACTGAAACCCTCACGTTTTTTGCTCTCGCTCCATGTACTGTTGTGGAAATTAAGTGCGTGCCTCAGTGAAACCTGGACCAGCCAGAGGTGGCTGCAGGTGGAGTGGGGCTCCCCTCCCACTCCCCAACAAGGCAGGAAGGGTGCAAAAAATTTATACTGACTTGGCAGCTGCCTCTTCATCAGGTTACAGATAACCTCTCCATGTCTGAATTGTTTCCTTTCAAACGTTTGACTCGGTTCTGGGTATTCTGTAGAAACATGTGATTTCTGGAGAAACCTTTTGAAAACAGACCATCGATCTTTCCAGCCAAAAAAGCCTAATCTTTGCCAGAGCCGAATCCTCTACAATCAAAGCATTCAGCTCCTATGAGCAGGGAGCCACCGTGGGAAGAACAAATGTGTTGTTATTGCCCGGCCCTGCTGATGAAGTCCTGTCTACAGTGCTTTGCTTTCTGGCCTGTGTTACAACAAGGCTTCAAGAAAAGAAGACGGGAGCCATTTGAAACCATCATGTCATGGCATAGCATCCCTTACCCCATGTCTCAGGATGCAGAGAGCATGTGCGTTATCCCATTGTCAAGAGCTCAAGTCCTACCCAGTCCTTTCTTCACCCGGGCAGGGAGAAGAATGGGAGAGAAGTGTGGGGTTAGGGGAGACCCCATAGCACTCTTCCCAGGTGGGAAGGCAATTGGGCAGACCTAGGATGGGTCCTGCTCCAAGACCATCCCCCGGTGGCCCAGAGCTGGGACCCTCACCACGTGCAGGATCCAGAGGCACCAGCCCAGGAGCTGCAGTGGGACTGTGCTGAGTGCCAGATCCTGCAAAAACATGTGCTGCTCCTCTGTGGGGGTGCCCAGGGTTCACCCCAGCTGGCTGGGGCTGCTTAACAGGGCTCAAGAGTCCAACCAACGGCTTTAGGGAGTGCAATGAGCTGCTAACAGGGGCACTAGTTGGGGCTCCTGGTTGGAAGTCAGCACTGAAGCTGCCCCCAGAGCTGCTGCAGGAGGAGGTGGAGAGGCGGGAGTGACCCCCCCAGAGGGGGATCCCAACACTTGGGACAGGGAAATGGGGAGATGTTCCTGCAGTGGTTACAGTGGTGCTGGGATACCGGAGCTGGTGGGATGCAGCTGATAGCTCATGAGAGCAGGCTGCTGGGGCGCACAGTGTCCCGTGCAAGGCAGAAGGTCTTTGGGAGGGACTGGTGAAGGGATATGTGGAGCAGTGGATGAATCCTGCTGTTCTTGCAAAGGGGATACCCCTGTGGAGGGACAGCACGTGGAGTCTGCAATAGGTGAATTTTCAAGCGGTTGTCATGTTCTGGGATGTCTGTTCTGCACAGGCCAGAGATGGAGGTTATTACAGCATAAACCCTGTATCCTGCTCCATAGGGGCAAGGGGTGGAAATTGTCACATATATGTGTTTAAACTTGTAACCTTCTTAATTTTGGTGTTTTGTAGGGTGAGGGAGGTTGTTTACTGAGTGCATAGACACAGTGTTATCATCTCCATCTGAATCGTCTGGGAGGAAAGGTAGAGTTTGCAGCACGTGTATGTTAAGGCTGTGATGGTACTAAAAGACTTTGTAATGAATGTATATTCAAATGATAGCTCTTAAATACGTGTTGCCCTGAAACATGGACTTCGGGCTGCATGAAAGCAACTCCCGGTTCTGGAAACATGTTTTCCCTGAAAGCATCATGATGCTATTGAAACTGGGGCTGGTGCTGCTCATACATATCAGCAGCTCAGAGGTAGCAAACCCAGGCTGTAATCTTTACTGGCATTTCTGGTTCAGGTCCTCTCTGGTGTGCTCCCTAACAGCCAGCGTCAGCCCCTGCTTTTGCTGCTGGTGGGCAGGGAGCCCACATGGTTTTCTGTGGTGACTGCACCATCTACAACCAAGGCTGCAGACGGGCAAACATAGATCTGGCAACTCGCATGCTGCCCTGCCTCTTCCCAAAGGCTTCAAGAGCAAAACCCTGGACCGGAGGCAAGCTTGCTGTTTGCTCACAGAGACAAAATGCAACAGAGGCTTTGCCAAAACCATCTGCTGCCTGCTGTCTCCTGTTGCCAGACACTGCCAGCGCCCAGTCCTCCTCCAAGGAGACATCTGTTCACCGCTGGCCAAGCTGTGGTCTCTCGATGGGATCCATGTGTTCTTGATGAGAGGCCTGGAGAACTTAATCGTCCCTGGTCTGGGATTTTCTATCAAGCACTCCTACAGCCTTCAATTATCTGGATTCCCCAGAAGGGATGTGGGAGGCTGATACAAGTCCTTCCTTCCCCATTTCCTTTTTCCAGCACCCTTCACCCTTTCTCACTGTGCTTGTCCTTGTGCCTCCCTGAGGGTGGACTATGATAGATTGTATCTTGATCACAGACACACCTTATATTTTTTCATGTCTGACAGAGATGTGCTAAGCAGACAGGACGTCGATTCTGCCTTCGCAAGGCAGTGAGGTGTGCCAACACGAGCGGGCTGCTTTTAAGGATGTTCACATTTGCCTGATCTCATACACGGTTCAGCTGTTAAGCCTTGAAGCTCCTCCTGTGAGCAGACTGGTGAGCCTGCCACAACTGCTAACACAATTTTAGGGTAGGCATAAACAGTTTACTTCATGACTTCATGGCAGGGCACATTTTTAATGCAGTTATACTAGTTATGCTGCTGTGTGAAGAGGCACTCAGGTAGGTAATGTAAACCATTTCAGGACCCTTTAGACTGCCTGAGTGATGCAGGGGAGATCTCAATGTAAAATGAAAATCTGGTTTCTGTGCCCAAGAAGATAATTATAAAAGAAACAAATAATGCATTATTTCTTCCTCATTTCTGCTTCTCTTTATATTTTTATCTTTGTAGATGGAGGCTGTCAGAGACTGGATGGATGAGGGACAGAAGGAAGGGCGAAGAACTGTATGGAAAAGACTGAGTGCATGCCTGCACTCTCACCTCCCCACTATTAATTTTGTTTATCACACACTGAAGCTGGAAAACCTCAAGCCTCTTTGGACTGGAGATAAGCATTTGAGTTCCACTGGCAGTCTTAAGGAAAAGTAGTGTAAACATAAGATGTTATTTATTGTGCGCATGTGATCAAAATTATTTCATTTGATGTTGGAGGTTGGGCTCACATTAATGCTCAAATGAAGAGCACAGACGTTCAGTTACCCTGGTAAAAGGGTATGTCACATCCCTGGCAAAAATATTTTAACTTCCTTGTGACCCTGATCTCTTGGGCTGATTTGAGGTACCATCAAAAAAGAATCTAAGGAAGGATGGAATATTGCTCTCCTTCTGTACCTCTGTATTGCTAACTTGCTCGGCAGAGTATTTGTTTGTTTTGTCTCAGAGGAATACAAGTTAATAATGCAGCATATTTTTTGGTTTTGGGCTTTTTTTTTTTTTGTTCTACTTTGTAGAAGGACCTTTGAAACCAACTCAGATAATCTTTTTCTTAACACTGATTATGTATCTAATTATATTACATTTCTTACATGCATAAAACTCCTGTTCAAATTTTTATGACACTCGGTGCAAACACCATTTTCCTTGTCAGTAGTAGCAGGTTCACCTGATGGTAGAGGGGAATTTTATTGCAATGTTGTATTTGGCCAGGAGGACACTTCATTACATACATTTCTTGAGCGTCAATCTATAGCTACAAATGAAATAGGAGCCTCTAACATTTTGTGTTAGAGAAAAAAATTGAGCATGTGCGTAAGGGAGGGGGAGGTGTTAAGTGTTGTGCCAAAAGCAGAGAAGCAATGCTCTGCTGTACGTGACCCAGGGAGCTGGGACAAAGTGCTGCACAGGGTTCCCTGGATTCACATCAAATACGTGAAAAGTTGCAGTCATGGACAAGTGGAAAAGCTCTGCAAACCAAGGAACAGCTGCTGGGTGGCTGCCCACCACGCTCCCCAGGACAGGGATGTCCTGAGAGCAGGGCAGCTCCCCGCAGCCTCTACCCTGACGGAGGAAAGCAGGTCCCAGGAGAGCTCAGCACATAAAGTCAGTCCAAGGAGGGTTCAAGACGTGCTGGGCTTTTGCTTCGTAACTTGGTGGCTGAGGTGGGCGCAGATTTCAGAGGTCTCTATCACCCCAGTTCAGAGGCACATCTGTATGCCTGTGGCATAAACTGTGAGCAAGACTTGAATTAGCTGCAAAATTTTGGTTTTGCAAGTTATTTTGCAAGTTACTGCAACTGCAATTTTTTGCAAAGTTTTTGCAAATTATTGTTAGTTTAACCTGTAATAAATTTGGCCCCATATTCAGGTCGCAAAAGGGGTCACGATGGAAACCCTTGCTCCAGGACAGCACTTGTCTTCCAGAGAGTTTGAGGGCAATGTTGTTAGTGAGTAGCTAGATACAGTTCCTTACCACTGCAGAAACTCCAGAAGATATTACTGTTCAGTCTCACTTGTTGCTGTCATTTACCTGTACAGTGTCATTTGCCTGTCAATCCACTGATTCATGTGAGCATTGATCAGATTCTCTTCTAGACCCTTGTTGGCCTCCTTGCTGCCTGCATCCAAAAGGTCCTGACATTTGGGGAGGGAAGGATTATATTTTCCTTTAACCTCTATAAGATAAAAATTAAAAGCTTACTGTGTAGTTAGGGAAAGCCTCAAGAGAAGGCTTTTCAGCAGCTTTGTGCTCCTGGAAGGCAAGGCAAGCCGCTTTCAGGCAGTGTTGGAGGTACTGCTGCTGGTGTACCATCACGGTGCTATGCTGGCAGACCTTAACTGCTGCCTTTAGTATTGACCTGGGCTCATATTTGATTGCTGCACTATTGCATCCTGTGCTAAAGCATCCCAACTGAGGACAGCCAAGCTCATTTCTCAGAGTCCTCCACCTTCTGGGGGGTTGTGAGGATTAGGGTTTTTCAAGAGGCTAAACTTAATGCTTTCTTTTGGTAAACATCTTTAGTTACAAGTTGCAACCTTGAAGTGACAGATTTTCATTTAGGACCTGAATCACAGATCCCTAAAGTCAGTAAAAAAGCTCTCATTGGCTTCAAGGTTTTTTTTTCATATTTCCTTTCTAATTCCTTTTTACTGGTCCTGTGGAAATAGGAATTACACATAATCTGTCCCAAGGATTCAGCTCCATGCAAGGGTTGATGTTGGAAACATTTGTTTAAGACCCAAGGGCAGGAGAACGGTGTGGTTAGGAGAGACAAAGCTGGGATTAAAGACAAGATTAACATTTCAAATAAATCAGCTCAACTGCTGAGCCCTAATGTGTCCTTGCCAGGCCACCAGACTCCTGAGGGAAGTCACCCGAACCTGGGCCAGCCACCTCCCAGCCCAGCAGCCCACTCTGCTGTACCCCCATGTTCAGAGGAAAGGCCTTTTTTTTTCCTATCTGATCCCTTTCAGCCCCCTCTTTTCCCAGGATAAAGGCACTAATTAATTCCTTTCCTTTCTATTTATACCCATTAGTCATTGCAAAAGTGTCCCCCAGTAGATTCATTGTTCAATATAATGAGTATGTCTTGAGGGAATATTATTCATACAGCTAGCTGAAATCTAACAGAGAAAGACTATATTTTATTCGTAACCTTAGCCAGAGTAGTCATTTCATGGGGAGGCAGTATCTCCAGGCTCCAGCAGTGAAAAAAGCAAATGTTTAGACAGAAGTTCATCAGCAGAAGAAGGAAACTGAAATCTCTTTCTTAGGTCTGTACATGGCGTTAAGGACTGTGGGTGGGGTGGGATGTGACTAAGTTCAAAAATGTACATTTTTTTGAACCATCACTGGTAAAAGGCTGGGGAGGGGAATGAGGTTTCCTCTATAAACTATGTGGTTTTTTTCTCTTAATTTCATGGAAACACCACTACAAGATTTTCCTTCTCGTTTCTCTGGTGACAAGAAAATAAAACAAATGCAGCTGGGTCATTCTGCTCTCGCTGTATTTCACCACGAAGCCCCAAAGACACAAACTGTGTATTTTAACTCTTTCGCTACCCTGGGCTACGAAACTAAAGATCGTTTGACATCTCCATAAAGATACCTTGGGATTATCCAGCATGTACTGCGGACCACAGAGGCAACAGCCGCCTCTCCGAGGTCCTGCCTTGCCAGGGAGCTGGAATGCAATTGCTTCACTATGCAAAGGCTCTTCCCAATGAGTCAACGAGTTTTGGGACTCAACCGTCTTGAAACCGTCTTTTTTCTGCATGGAAAAAATGTGCTGCAAGAGATGAAAGCATCAAAAAGCAGGGATTGTGAAACTGGTAAAAGGGGAAGCATTCTGGGAGAAAGGGTTTCAGACCATCCTTTCCCCACTCTCTCTGCCCTCTGTCCACCTATTTTTTGCTTGCTGGGTTCACGTATGATCTTGTGTTGCTGCTACTTGGCACCTCTGGGAGCACCCCGGGCACCCTCACTTCCCCTGGTTTTGAAATGCCTGAGCTGGCTCTTCCACCCACTGCATGGTGGCAAGGAGACCCAGAAATGGTCAGCTGGAAGCCCTTGGGCTTTTCCCCTGTCGGGAGGGAGCTGCTCCAGAAGCGGTGAGCCGTCAGGGCACTGTAGGAAAGCTGACTCTAGACACGAAGCCTGGACTGAGCAACTGAAGGTAAAATATTAACAAGTTCATAAGCATGGCCTCAATTTCAAAAGGGCAAACTTCAAAAACTCAAAGAAATTGTGCAGCAAAAGCAGCTTGGCACAGGAGCCCTGGAGCATCCCTGCCATTTCTTCAAGCCAGTGTACTCAAACTGATCTTGGGAAGGGAGATCTTGAGCAGAGGGGAATAAAACTTGGAGCAAGGGTCTCTGCCCTAATGAGCAGGATGGTGGGGAAGCAGGCTCACGGCTGGCTGTGGGAGCAAAGCCTTGGTGAAGAGTAACCTGCAGCTGGGACAGAGAGCTAGACAGAGACGCTGTTCCCTTGGGTGGTCTCTCACGATAAAACCTCTGCTGTGCAGAGCAGAACTGAAAAGGGCCCTTGGCCCACCAACAAAAGCAAGCTGCATCACGCTAATGCCCCGCTGGTGGCATTAAGGATGGCTCCTGTAAGCTTCTCTGGAGTCTGTGCAGCGTGGGACCAGCTGGAAGATGGGGGACTGCCACCTCCATTTCTGGCCACTCATTTTCCCACCTCTGTGTCTAAACAATGTAGAGTCTCTGGCATGTCATCATCCTCTAAGGATCTTGAGGTCTACTGAAAAAACACAAGGTCACAGATATGGGCCTGCATCTGGCAAGGCTTCAATAATGCTGTAGGTCAGGAAATCCTTGGGGCTGTTTAAAATAAAATTCTAGAGACTCCAAACAGTACTTCCTTATGTATTAGCAAACAACAATTTACGAGCATGCAAATGCTGTATATAAAAACAGGGCGCTAAATAAATAAGAACTGCAATAGCATAGGGGACTTAAAAGTTAGCACCAGAATATTAAAATAGGAAAAAGCATGCAAAACCTCAGATTGCACTTGTGTGTTCATGATGACTCTCTAAACATCCTGGAGCAGCTGGCTTTAATGGCCTAAATCCCAGGAAATGCTGCTAAAATATGGTATCAAATGAATATTTGCTTTTTTCTTCAGAAAGATTCCCCTTTGTGTCTCATTTTACCACAATTTGAGAATGTCAAACACAGTGGGGGCTGCTGGTCACATACATGACCTGGGTTAATCTAGAAAAATAAATGTTTTTTCTTCTTTTGTTTCTTTAATATATGTCCTTTTTTGAGCACTGGTGAGGATGAGCAAGACCTGC
>NW_008824414.1:539519-551447 GCF_000699105.1 Pygoscelis adeliae | reverse complement strand
GAGCCTACACCCAGTGTCTGCACAAAGAGTGGTGAGGATCGGAGAGTGGACCAGCACAGGTGATGTTGTGGTAGGTGTCTGCTGCAGACCACCTGATGAAGAAGAGGAGGTGGAGAAGTTTTCTTTAGGCACTTGGAGGAATCCTTACAGCTACAGGGCTGGGTACTCATGAGTGGATTTAACCACCTTGCTGTCTGCTAGGAGAGCAGTGTGGCTGGGCACGACCAACACAAGAGGTTTCTGGAATGGTTTGAAGGCAATTTTGTGATGGAGGTGGTGAATGAACCGACTAAGGGAGATGCTTTTTTGGACCCGCTACTCAAACACAGCGAAGAACTGGCTGAAAATGAGAAGGCTGGAGGCAGTCTTGTCTGCAGGGACTACAAGACTGTGGTGCTTAAGGTGCTGAGAGAAGTCAGCAAGGCAAACAGCAGAATTACAACCCTGAACCTCAGAGGAGCAGGGGTTTGCCTGTTGGGGAGGAGAAATGCAAATGCATTGTACAAATTGAGTTAGGAAGCAAGAATTTTAGAAAGTGGCAACTACAAAAGGGTGTAAAATCCATCCTTCCGTTTGTCATCTGTGAAAATGCTGAGATTATCAACTGCATACTTACAAATATTTGAAAACCAGCATTCATTGTTTTCACTAAGCACTTAACAATCTTGGTCTTGTTTTTGGTTCTCTTCACATATTTAGAAAACAAGACCCTTGGAGACCACTGTATAATCTCAAAATTGCATGACGGGTGGATGCAATTGCAGACAGATGCAAAGAAACTACAGTAGCTGTTTTCCAGAGAACCACAGCAGTCCCATAAAGCTGCTTCAGATATATGTACGTGATTTAAAACTAGGAGATTGCATTTTATTAGGGGGTACAACTCAAATGTAAAAAAAAAAGGAGCAGCTACACAGTTTACAAAGTAACAACTAAACATACCATAAATCACATTTAAGTCTACAAGGGAATGTAAATGAGATAGTAGCCATCCATGCCTGACTGACTCCCTTACTTCAAACTCTATACAGAGTCATAGAGGAGAGCAGAAAATCAAGCAGTTTTTTCCTTCTTTGTTTCTACTCTTCATCTTCCTCCATTTCCTCTCTCTCCATTTTAAATGTAGTTGAATACTAAATATGTGTTCAGTATATAGTGTGTTCTGTGAGCAGCAATAATAGTATGCAGGTCAGATACATAGGGGATGAGCAACTAATCCATGTCCATGCACATTCTCTGCAAAAATCTTCCCATGAGATTTGCAGTTCCACTGAAAGAAGAAAAAAAGAAAAGCAGTCAATTTGAGGATTAGGAAGAGGAGCCAAAGAGAGATAGTGGATGAGGCTCCCATGAGTGGAGGGGAGTGATTCCTCACCTGGACAGACCTCCATATATATACAGCAAGCACTATGTATAAAAGAGGATCACTGCACGCAGAAAGAAATGTCTTTGCCCATCTTGATTCCTCTTACAAAGAAGAAAGAAGATGCTAGATAAAATTTTGGTATTGTCTCAAAAAGTTCCTGCCCCACGTCCATTTTCCTCTACAGCTTCCTACATTCTCATGCCATTTACAAGAACAAAAACTCAATTACAGAGAACTAGCTCAGGCCTTTAATGCTGCCAGTTATAAAAGAAGATTGTAAAAAAGCCCAACAAATCCAGAAAAAAGCAGCATCTTGTTTTGAGGTTATTTTGTCCAAATTTCTACATAAACAAGACATACTACCACTTCAGTGTGTCTGTATGTCAGAACACCCCAATGTAAGAAATGAACTCGCCAGATGTGGCCATCTGTGGCAGAGGTGTGAAGCTAATATTCCTACAAATGTCATGAAAATGGGTGCCTAAGTAGGTGAGAAAGACCAAGTTAACCTTTTTTATTGAGGGAAAGGATGCAATAGGGGGGGGCTCTTTTGTAAAATATACAAGAATCCTCATGGGGATAAGACATTATGTCACGTCAAACTGCAGGAAAAGGTTTTGATTTGACATGAGAAAGTTCAAGAAGCACACATAGAAAGTTAAAAGTCTGTAGGTCCTTTGGTCAAGAAACTGCAGACAAAAGACAATGTTCACAAGTCTGTGAGGAGGAAGAGGGAGATATGGAGGTGTGGGCCTGTGCTCTCCTCCTTTCTACACTTCGGGCACTCACCAGCAATGTAGGAGACAGATGTGCTGCCCAATTGTTTGGGATAAGGCACCTTGCTGGAGAAACAGCTTCTGCAGGGGCAGATGCAGCTAGAAATAGACATACTGAATGTGGATTAGAAGCAGTGTTGATGGGTACTCATGGACACAACAGAGCTTGGACACAGCAGCAAAGTAGGCAGAAGAAATGGCCTGGTATGTGGTGTGTTTGCTGGATTACTGGAGGGTGAATGCTTTGCTTAGACATCTCATGTACTGTCCGGTAAATCACTGTCATCAGAAACTGGACCCCTCCTCTTCACTAAAGATGCTCCAGAGGGAAAGTGACCATCCCATTTAGAGTTGCAGGAGTGCCCCTGGAAAGGGATAGCCCCACAAAATCCTTCTTTGCTCTTCCAAGGAATTGTTGAGAAATTTCTTGTTTCTCAGGTATGCTTATTCTTCAGTGTCCCCTTGCTCCAGAATGAGTCCTGCTTCTGTCATGGGACTTTGAGATGAACAGGGTAATGAGCACGTAAAATTCTAGGTTATGGCTATGGTTCCTATAGATGCTGCTTGAGTATCATAGAATCATTAAGGTTGGAAAAGACCTTTAAGATCATCGAGTCCAACCATCAACCTAACACTGCCAAGTCCGCCAGAGTACTCCTGGAGAAGATGCTGACACAGAATATACTCCAGAAATGTACCATTTTAAGCACTAGCAGCTACACAGAATTGGGTTTATTATTTTCACCTGGTAGTTCAGATGTTTTTCACAAACACAAACAGCCTGAGCAACATGTTCCTGTAGATCAGGACTGGTGGGTTAGCAGCTTACTCTGAGATCTCCTGAGACAAATCCTTTGCTTTTGTCACTACTTGGAAGTCAGTAGAGTGAAATGGGAGTTAAATTGGGTTTCCCCATTGCGATTACCTCATCTGGCAGCTGTGGCCTGATTCTGGTCCCTTCACACTGTCCATTTACACAAACGGTTGGAGACAGAAAGTCATAGCTCAAGGGATAAGAGGCCATGTTCCTGAAAGTCATTGATGTTCTCCATATTTTGTTGGGACATTTGCCCCTATTTTTCATTTAGCAGAGCTAAAAATTGCCTGTGAAATAAAAAAAAAACTAACCTCAAAAAAACCCCAACCTAACAACAACAAAAAAACAAAACCCAGAAATGAATCAATAGAAAGAGGTAATACTCAGACTTGGATGACTCTAGCAAGACTTGGATATTTGCAAAGGCTAAGATGCAAGTTGCTCTTTTTTGAAATGTTCTTGGTTTTTTTGTTCCACTCAGGACACGTTACTAGGATGGGAAGAGGAGGACGTGGGGGGGGGAAGAAAGAGGAACGCTATTTGATGGTAAAAATATGTGGGGCAGCAATGCCAACCACGAAAAGGGGCCTCTCATCATGGAAAATGAGACTTCTTCCAGCTTGTTTAAAACAAAAATGCCTTCAGCTCCAAAGATGACAACCTCGCCCCAGCCCAGCATCTGCCCTGGGAGGGGAGCCGGTGGGAGGAGACCATCCCGAGGTGTCGGTAGACCCACAGTGACTCTCCGTGGATGTCTGAAGCTACTACAAATGAGGCTCTGCCTGATTTTGAAGGAGGAGGAATATAGAGGGCAGTTCCAGCCTGCGAGGGAATAGAGGGACTGCGCTGGAGACGCCTTTGCTGCTCCCGGCCGCTCCTCCCCGCACACCCCGAGCACCCAGAGCCTGGGAGCTCACCCGTCCAGCCGGGGATGCAGGAGCCTTCCTGATACGAGCGACTCCACAAAGTCTTTTTCCTGACATTTCGGAAGCTTTTTGGAGGAAACTTTGATGACCTCGTTTTCCAGGTAGGCAGAGTTTTCCTCTCCTTGTATAGCGGTCGTGCGGCTGTTTACTGACGGTTCTCCAGAAGGAGTAAAAGAGCCAGCCCCTGAAATCCCATCCTGTGCCCCTGCGGGCTGCTGCCCATTGCCTCTGCTCACAGGCTCTCCAGCAAGCTGCTTGTTTCAAGCATACCATATTTAAACAGTACCTGCTGTAAGAGTATATGTATTTGACTGTTGCTTTCAGCTTTTGGCTAGTTCAGGTGTTTTTCCAAGAATTTTTTCCAGGTGTGGGTAGTGTGAGCCACAGACTCTCATCTGCCAGGGCCAGAGCTTTAGAAAATCCCACGGGGGGACCTGTTGAATGAAATTCTTCCCTGGGGCAACTGAGTTGAGTTCACCAGCTACACCGAAGTGATGGCAGCAGTAGCAGCTGTATTCCGATGGCAGTATTCCGCTGCTGCTGTGCAGCAGAACAACTGATCTGCTGCATGATTCCTCTTTGATTTTCAGAATTTCAGAAGATACGGATTAAACTAACCTGTGATTCATGTCTCCTAGTTATGCTGAGTTTCATCAGCACAAGCTCCTCTATTTTGGGGGGGTAACAGCACATTCGGAAACGCCTGCGAGTTCATTGCGCTTACCTCCTCGGGTCAGCTATTTTTTTGGTGGCAGGGATCTGCATGAGTGCTGTAAATGGAGGTTTCTGGCTGCCAGAGCCAAAACTCCAGGGGGTTGCAGCATCGCGCCGGGTGGTAGGCACGGTCCTGTGGCCGTGCACCCGGAAGGGGCTGCTCCCCAAAGCCTTCCTGAGGCCTGGGCTTTCCCTGACTGAAGTCCTGGGATAGTTGCAGTAGGAGAGCTGGAGAAGAGCTGGGCTCCCTGCTGCTGTTGGGAAACCTTCCCCCTGGGTGGTGTGCCCAGGGATTCAAGTTACAGGGCACATTTGGGTAGCAACTGCGACAAACACTGAAATTTCCTCCACATGCAATGTGCAAACCATGGGCACGCAAATGAGGAAGAGGAGTTGCATTTATAAGAACTTTTGTTCCAAATGGGACACTTTTATTTAGCAAATATTTGAGTGGGGTAAAATGATGCCTGCACAAGTGAATGGCACCACAGGCACTGCCCACTGGGCATGGCCATGAAAAAAGTTGGGACTGGGTCCATGTCAGAGAAATACACAGTGCACCAGAAGGAACTTCAGAAATATCTATGTGTGGGATAAGACAGAGCATGGCTCTGCCTGGCCAGGCACCTGAGGTGACCTTTCTAGTGTGTTAAAATCTGATCTATCTGATAATGAGATGTGAGAGCGCAAGTAAGCCGACTGTAATTTGCACATTTGAAAGAGTCATTGCAAGTTATTTGTTTGCCATAATATTACATTTGGTTCAGTTGCTTAGGGTGGGAAGAGATACCCACAAGCAGAGAACTCTGGTCCTCCTGCAAGACCACCATTTTTGCAGGGCTCTGTGTAGATAACTCTATATACTTTTGCAATTATGTGGATAACAGCCAGGTCACCTGGGATCTGAGTGTAGGAGCAGCAAAAACTATGCATTTTTCTGCTGAGCACCTGAGGCATTAGGTAGGAGCATAGACCCTAATGCAGGGAGGATGGTGCAAAGCAGCGCCCTCAAAATCTGTTCAGAGGACCCAAAACCGCTGCTCGAGATTCCTTGTTGGTTTTTTCTTTGTGTGCATCTCATGGGGAAAGAGATGCATCACTCAACAATGCAAATACTGAGAGAAGGAAATTTCAAGATAAATCGTTGTAAGGCCTCGCTCCTACAGTATCATGGTCCTGCTCTTGCAGAGAGAGAAAGGTCAAGGAAGAACAGGATGGGCAGACCCAAGTATTCAAACATAATGAGTCAGCTCCCAGTTTGCTCTTTCCATTAGTTTTCTGGACTGTCAGTGTTCAAAAATTGTCTTCAACATCCAGAAAATGTGTTAGTCTGAAATATACCCTTTTGCTGGTGAAATATGAGATTTCCATTTGAGCGTTTCGCAGCAGGAGGTGGAGCTTTGAGGAAAATATCAAAAGTTATGAGATTTGTGAGAGAATCACAACAGCTGATAGTGCTCTGAGGATGACAAAATAGGCACCGTCACCCACCCCAGCCTTGGAGACCCCTTAGGTGGGGAGAGGGGCCTCCCCCCTGTGTGTCCATTCACTGTTAATGACCAGGTGGGATGCTGGTATAGCAGAATGCTAACATAGCTCAAGGCACAGAGATCCCCTCTGAGGGAGACGGAGTGCCTGTGACAGAGTGAAATAAAGGAGACTGTGCAACAGGACCACAAGGAAGTGAAGTGTGTCTAGTGTTTTCAGCTGTCGCTTTTCTGCCTTGCCTTTCTGCCTGTGTAGAGGCAAAGGCCATGGTGCCTCGTTGATCCAGTCCAAAGCCCCGAGGGCTGTGGGCAGAGGCAGTCTTATGCCAGAGCTGGCCCTGGTTGCCTGAGCAGTTTAACCGCTCCTCGCACTCTGCCTGGAGAGCAGCTCTTCTGCACAGCGCCTTTCCCACCCACGCACACATGGCGGGAGGGAGGGAGGGAGGTGGTTAAACACAGGACGTGATGATCTGTGAGTCAGACACTTGGCCAAAGCCTCCAGTGCTCCCAGGCTCTCCAAAAGCTGATGTCTCCAGCTTCCTCAGCCATCACGAAAGACTGGCTCTAAAATGGTGCTGTCTGAAGGCACAAAGCTGTTGTGTCCTACAAGAGATAAGGATCTCCTGCAGCTCTGCTTTGTGGAGGGCAAACAAGGCGAGGGAAGCCTGTAGTAAGGCTAGAGGGAGGAAGTCTTGATCTTAACTAAAACACCCCTTTAGCATTAAAGTATTTTATCCTTATGATACCTCTCCTGTTCTCTGCAATGCAATAAAAATTGAGCCACACTCACCTGCAGGGACTTAATGAGGCCACAGTCAGGTCTCTTTCCAAACAGCTGTGCAGCCTCTCTGAGCTGGAGGGGGGAAAAAGGACCCATGAACTACTTGGTAGGGACATTCGGGTGCTGAGCTGGAGGCACATGAGAGGTCCTCAATGTCAGAGGGCTTTGCTGAGCCATGTCTGTAGAGCACCTCAAGTTGGTGTTCCCAAACCTCTCGTATCTCTGTACATCTTGTCCCCTTCCCTGAGAAGATCTCCAAAGAGCATGAGGGTGTCTCCTTCCCCTATCTAAAATCCAGCCTGAGCACTGGCTCTCTCAGGCTTGTTAGCATATGCACAAGCCTTAATAAGGAGGAAGGCTGTCACTGTTGTAAGGGTATCGGCAGCACTGATGAAACCAGCATAAACCAGTTTGCAGAACCCTGTGATGTGCTGCAGCTTGCAGTGTAAACTGGAATGGGATGTATCCCACCAGGGAATGGCTGGTCACCATGTGAACAAAGGTCTCTAGAGAGATGCAGGGCAAGTTGAGCTGTCTGTATTATTCAGGTAATGCCGTTTCTCATGCAACTAAGGCAGCAGCTCAGTTGCATTACTAACTTGCTCTCCCCCTGCACTGCCAATGCAACCAAATGCACTGTCAGTGTCCATTGAAGCCTTAGACTCTTCCAAGAACTATTTAAAAAAGCCATTTAAGGAAGAAGCTGCCTTTCTGGACTGGACTCAGGCCTTCTTTTCCTAACAGAGATCACACATGCCCCTTTTTGGTTTGTGTTGTGTTGACCACCAAGCAGAAAAGTGTCTATGCTACTACTTGGTCTGTGTGCCATCAAGGGGCCATGCTGGTTAGTGTGATTGTCCTCCAGACATAAACGCAAGCATCACCTCTTCCTCCATATTCTTTGCTGTTGATGTGTCGCTTGGGTTTTGTCTGTGAATATCCTTTCAAAGCCTGCGTTCCTCTGAACCCTTATATCTACATTCCCAAGGACTTTTCAGACTAGATCTCTAACTCTTCTGCTGCTTAAGTTATCATAACCCTACCCAAAATATACTCCCATGTGCAGCTGGACCTCGGAGGCCCAGTGATGGGTTGAATTCTAAAGATGTGCATTTCTTCAAGCACTTGTTTATTCATTCTTATTCATTCCTCCACTCTATGGGTTGTGCAGCCTACAAAGCAGCGCTGTTAAGCAAAGGATTTTGTACCTTTTTGGTATACGCAGGCATCACCATACCCACATGGCGAGTTGGAGGTGGAAAGGACCTGCTGCACACCTTCACTGGTGGTCTGGCCAAGCAGGCGAAGAAAGGAGCGTGGATGTTTACATCTGCGTGGATTGGGGATGGTAGAGTCAATGTGGTCATGGAGCGGACAGACACACACCCAGAGAGAAACCATGAAATCAGAAGATCCTGACGTACTGTCAATAGCTCCACCACCTGATCCCTCCCTTCAGACTGACAGAGAAGCTAAAGCACTTTTAAATCATTCGCCCATACTCCAACAAAGAAAATACTTTATTGCTTAGCTTCCAAGTCAATATAAAAATCTACATTAGTGGCCCAGGGATGCATCATGGTGATGGAGAGGTCGTGTTTTTCACATACAGGGTTTACAAGGAGCATTGGCTGGCTTTGTATCTTCCCAGCAGAGCTAGGCGGTTGTATATCGTGCTTAACATGTAACTTGTGTTTTCCCACAGGCATCTAAATATCCAGAGGAACTGCTGAGATGTTCCGAGAAGCCTTTTTTCCCACTCTCCTTTGTGTGGCTCTAGTTCCTCTTCATGCTCAGTTTGATGAGGATCCTGGAGATGCCAGTCCTACCTCCTGTGCAGGTATTAACCAGATAATTTAGGTGCCTCTCTCCTTTGTAGGCAGCAATTTCACTGAAAGCAATGGCCATGCTCAGTTATAGAGCCTGCTCACAAGGAACTGACAGTGGCATGTTACACCTCTCCTGCCCCTTTGCACTCCTGGGCAGTGCCCTGGGGTAGCGATCCATCTGTAGGGAGCACTGTCATCCACTGAAAGTCCCGTTTCTGGGTTTGCATTGGAGTGCAGAGAGGTAGAGATTGAAGAGCTGGGGTCTGCCAGCGGTGGCTTCTCCCACCTGATGCAGTATTAAATACTAGTCAGTCTCCAGAGCTCAGCTCTGTATCTGATGTCAGAGAATAGTCCACTTTGAATTTGACAATTTCAGCGCTTTTCAGTTGCAATGTGGAGAAGGTGATTTATATATCCAGCCTGACTTTTACAAAAAATGGTAAGATTTTCAAGATTGATTCAATAGTGAGCCGATCTTAGGATTTTGAAGTCCTGGGCACTGGAGAGTCATCTGACCTGAACATAGATGTTACTGCTAGAGCTAAGTGGGACCTGTGCTTTTTCTAGTATCGCACTTGGGTACGATCTTTTTGAAAATGTTTATAAATCAGAGAGCAACCAGCAGCCTGGCAGGCAGGGCATTCATTTAGTGTAGGACAGCAAAAGTCATACCCTTGCTTTCTTCATTCAAACTTGGCATTTAATCCTCAGTTTCCTCATTTCCTCCTACCCAGGTGGAAATAACTCCTGATTAGTAAGACCTGCAACACCCTCACAGGAAGCTGAATCTCGAGCCTCATGCTGTGGTTTGCTCTCTTCACAACTCTATGTGCTGTCCTCTACGTCCTGTCTATATACACTTCTTGGTCTAGGTTTCTGGGGGACAGTGAAGGGGGTGCAACAGTGCATTAAGTGCTCTGACATGGTCTGGATAATTGTCTCCATGCAGAAAAAAGGAACTGCCCCATCAATGTGTACTTCATCATTGACACCTCGGAGAGTGTTGCTCTGCAGACTGTGCCTATCCAGAGCCTCGTGGATCAAATAAAGCGATTCATCCCTGTGTTCATCGATAAACTGGAGAATGAGCTCTACCAGAACCAAGTCTACATCACTTGGCAGTTTGGTGGACTTCATTACTCAGATGTGGTGGAAATTTACAGCCCTTTAACAAGCAGCAAAGACATATACCTCCCCAGGCTGTCCGCTATTAACTACCTTGGCCGGGGCACCTTCACAGACTGCGCTATCTCCAACATGACAGAGCAGATCCAGACCCAGATGGCCTCAGGTGTGAACTTTGCGGTAGTCATCACTGATGGCCATGTCACTGGCAGTCCCTGTGGAGGGATGAAGATGCAGGCTGAGAGGGCACGAGACATGGGGATCAAGCTTTTTGCGGTGGCCCCCAGTGAGAACGTCTACGAGCAGGGACTGCGGGAGATCGCCAACCTGCCGCATGAGCTGTACCGCAACAACTACGCCATCACACAGAAAGACACCCTGGACATTGATGTGAACACCATCGAGAGGATAATCCAAGCTATGGTATGGAGTGCCACCTGAGGTGCAGGGAGTATAACGGGGAGGACAAGAGAAGCAGTGCGTGGTTGGGGGGGTGATGTTTTCTGAGCAGCCCCGCAGTGGGTTTTGGCAGGGCTCTAGAGAGCACCTCCAGTAGGGAAAAGCTTCCATTTTGTTTCTCTTCCTTTTCTATGTCCTTTCAGCGCTTATGGACCAAATGGAGTCTCAAGCATCTCTAATTTCTCTGGTTAGGGGCTTAACCAGGACTCCTTGGTTTGCACCTCTGTTTCCCGGCATGTCTGGGCAGACTGCCACCCTAATCCTGGCTCTTGCTCAAGGCCAGACCCATACCCCAGCCTGCTCCCCACCCAGGGGCGCGTGGAAGACTGTGCAGCACCAAGACACGTGCTCACCATCAGCATGGTCTTTGAGGCCCCACCTGTGAGGCATTGTTCATCGAGGACTCTGCTGAGAATGTCTTTAAAGCCATGGGACCTTTACCACCTCCACTCCCTTACCGTCATACACACCTCCAAGGGTGTGATGCTGTTTTTCTCTTGGGGCTGACCACCTTAACTGATTCTGTTCATCCTTTTTTCTCCTTCGCAGAAACACGAAGCCTACGGAGAGGTGAGTGAGCAGCATCTTTATGCCATTGCCACACGACACAGGTTTAAGTTGCCTCACTTAGAGAAGACCAGCTCGTACCCCGAAGTAGCAGGCCAGATTTTGCAGCAAGCTGCACGGGATGGGTCTCTGCCCACCTGCAGATCAGTGCAGAGCCTGGGGATCCATCCCTTTACCCAGTGGTTAAAATGGCGTACTGGACTCTTCACTTTCTGCCTCCCCCTCACCTGCAATGAGTTCAGGTCTATTGAATAGACTCATTTTATCACTTTGGAGGCATGTTTTGTAGGTGCTCTGCAAGTTGAATCTCCTGCCCTGCTGGTATCACATGGACAGGGTTTGGCAAACATAGGGAGGAATGTGCAAAGCGATGCTCCAAAGGGCATGCACATGCCCTGATAGCCCCAGAAGAGCAAGCCCACACCACCTTGCCTGAGACTTAGCAGTCCTGTTCTTTCAGTTTGGGCCCAGAGCCAAGCCATAATGAATGTGCTTGTGGCAACTTTCTGCTTTTAATTTACGGGCAGCATTTTTCTGCATGCTTGTTGCTGCCTCAACTCTGACCCAGCTGGAGCCATAGTAGTTTTTAGCACTGTAGTCACGGGGAGAGGTGCTCATGGACAGCCATGGTGCAGAGCTGAGCTTCAGGTGCACGCTGGCTCAGCACGTGAAGCAGCCAGGACACTGCAGTGTAGCAATTAAACCTCCTGTTTAATTTGTATTTCAGTGCTACAAGATGAGCTGCCTGGAGATTGCAGGTCCGCCTGGTCCCAAGGGATACCGAGGGCAGAAGGTAAGTCGCCCTAACCTGCGGGAGGAGAATAATGCCCGTGCCTGCCACAGACACTGCAGGGTGCCCTAGATCTCACCTCAGCTGCAGCAGCCTTCACAGGCATAGCACCCAGGTGGGAAATAACTCCCCAGCATCTGACTTAGCCCTGGGAGACTGCCGTGCTGCAGTGAATGGAGGGAGCACACAGCCAGCACCAGTGTCTCCACATGTCCGTGCTGAGGCTGATGCATTGACAGCAGTGCAGAGAGGGATCGGAGCATCGGCTGGGGCGGGCCCCACCCGGCCCCT